>NC_056730.1:709202330-709512330 GCF_019279795.1 Protopterus annectens | reverse complement strand
CAGTTTTCTCGGTTTCGGCCGAAACCGAGACACTCATGTTTGCTTGACCAAGGTTTCGGCTGAAACCGCGGACCGCGAGTGTCGGTCTTTATCTTTGCGTTTTTTGCCAGATTGGGTAGTCGGAGGATTCGACGGCATAATGTACACAAAATCAGAACCGAAAAACTGTTCTGCGAACTCCGACCGACGCCTAAGCGTTCGTCGGTTGAAGGAAGCACAGGCCGAACAGGCTGCTACGTCGTGGGCTGGGCCTAAACAAGGCAGACAGTAAGAGTGGAAATCTTTATGAGGTATTTGTTTCCCACAGTTTAAACAATTGTTAACTTTTTCTGACATCGGCTGAGGCAAGAAAGAGTCCCCAACGGGGTACTTAGCTTTAGAAGTCTTCGAAGTAGTATTCGGTAGAAGTAATCTCTGGATCCGACCGACCGGCACTTGCGAACAGCTTCTGCTTCGGGCGCCACGCGGCAAGAAAGACTGAGGAAAATGGCGTCGGCTGATGCCTTTATACCCGAAGACCAACAGAGATGACGTCGGGTGGAGTGCGACATCAGCCGAAGCCGGACCCGGACTTTGGAATCCGGCCGACTGAAGGGCTGCCTGACGACAGGACAACCCACTTGTTATGACTGCAGATGCATCCATGAAGGACATCAGGAGGAATAGCCAAAGGCCTATGCTGGGGTAAAAACAAAAATTCCCTAAGCCTTTTCCTGGAATCAGAGAAGTCCTGACCTTCCCACTTAAAATGCTCCCTCATGGAATGAAGAGTCTCTGAAAAAGAAAAATCCTCAGGAGGAGAAGCAGAAGGAGTAGAATCATCCACATCAGAATCAGAATAAGGAGAATACTCCTGCAAGTCTTCAGCCGAAGACTCTGAAACATCCGAAGCCTGCTCAAAACTCCCTAGCTCAGGTTCCACCCTTGGTCTCTTATCAGGAGGGGGCAAAGAACCTCTAATCAAGGTAATCAAATCTTCTGCCATTTTAAGCATATGCTTCTTGGGCACAGTTCCTGAAGAACTAGGGGTGACACCAACTGAAGCTAAACCTGGCCTGCCTCTGGGAGAAGCCTTGGAAACAGAAGGAGAGGGCCTAACCACCCTAGGAAGGGAGGGAGTACAGCAACCTGAGAAGCCCCTTCAGCCTGACCTGCCTCCTGAGAGGCCACATCCTGCAATAACAAAGTCTCTCCTGGGACTCCAAAGAAACCTCCGGCGGAACCACCGGCTCCACCGACACCTCTAAAGAACCGTGTCCGCACGGACGGTTCTTCTAGCCTAGGCTTAGCTGCTTTGTCCTTGCGCTTCTTCGAAGAAGCGGCGCCGGAGCATCCGACGGCATTTTATAATTGCACCGCTTCGAAGACTAACCTGGCACAATCTAACCTTCTCTTTATAGTGCGCTTATTGAATCTAGCACAAGAGCGACACCCAACAACGCCGTGCTCAGGCCCTAAACAAGGAATACACAAAGTATGATAATCTCTATGCGGTATCTGTTTCCCACAAGAAATACAGTTATTCACTTTTTCTGACATCCGTAAACCACTGAGGCAAGAAAAACTAAAATATTCCCCAACGGGGTACTTAGCCAACTTTGACTCGGTCTGAAACTCCGAATTCGAAAAATTTCAGAACGCCGAACGGCACTTGCAACGCTGCTTCTGCATCGGACCATGCGGCAAAAAAGACTGAGGATATGACGTCGGTCATGCGCATTTGTACCCTGACATCCTGATGTCAGTCAAATGCGCCTTGACCGACGTCAGCCTTATACTTTGATATTCGGGCCGACCGAGGACAGCGGACTACCCAAGTGTAAGGACTGCAGCAATGTGAGATGAAGAACATCAGTGGACTCCCAGCTTTCCACCCTACAATCTACCTCGAATGTGGCCATGCACCTGCTATCCAATGTAGCCGATGGTACAGTCTGAGAAACGGGCACCGGCCTTACTATGTGCAGCCACTCCTGGATAATTCTTTTTCACTTTACAGAAGGCTTTAAGTCATCCTTTGTGAATGCTCCTTATGATGACTCAACTTTATTTGGGCCTAAGTTTAAAGATACATTTACCAGGAGTTAAATGCATCATAAGACTCTGTTTGCAGTAGGAGTAGGCTACTCTATCCCACAAAGAGCTTTCTCCAGGAATCAGAGATCAGGAAAGAAGATGTGGTTTTGTAAATCACATTCTTGGAACAGACTCTGGATTCTAACTGATCTTGGGGAACTCTTCAGTTTCAATGCTGTAGCCTCAATTTTTTTTAAAATAAAAATATTTTTAAACAGAGCTTGGGGAACTGGTTGGATGAGTCTTTTTTTTTTTTCTTGCAGCTTTGTAATTTCTATGGCTGCTATGCCCCACTGACTAAATCACAAAGTTCTTACCACATCTGCCCAGTAGATAGAGTTACCTCCATCTGTCACAGGGGAGGCGTAATGGACAATGCCCTAGAGGCAGAGGCAGACTGTATAACTAGGGATTTCACAGTCCTTTTACTGACAGAGCCTATAAGCACTCCTGAATGGTTGCCTTACTGCTGCACTCTGGAGGCAGTTGGGGGGAGGTGCTTATCTTTGCATTGTCAAGTTTGGCACAGAGTAACTTCAGATTCTTGGGTACTAAATATAATTTCCAGAGGCTACCCAATTCCCTTTTCCCTTCCACCTCAAAAAGGAAGAAAGTCCCTGATGATCCACCTAGTCAGTGGGACTCCACACCATAGAAATTTTAAAGCTGCTAGAAATGAAGATTAATCCAAACAGCTCCTCAAGACCAGTTAGAATCCAGTGTCTATTCAAGGTTTTTTTTAAGCACCTTTATTGAATTATCACTTGTGACATAGGCACATTTACATTTTATATAAAAGTAATCAAACTATATTAACTTAAAATTGACAAACATTACGCTTCACATACGTTGCTATATATCATATAACCTAAACAACATTACATAAATTATTCAATTCCTGCCCCTTTTTTAAAACAAGAAACATCTTTATTAAACCATCACTTACAATATAAGCAATCATACATTTATATAAATGGAAACAAACCACATCGACACAATCCTAGTTGTAAGCATTTTACTTCACAAACCATACTTTTAGTATCAAAGAAAATGGGGGACCTTAGACCCATTTTGGATATCAGTCACCTAAACCAATTTGTAAAACAGAAAAAATTCCAGATGGTCACAATACAATCCATTTTACATTTGCTGCGAAAGGATGATCGGATGTGCTCCATAGATCTCAAGGATGCCTATCATATCAAGATAGCAAAACAATCCAGGAGGTTTCTCACTTCTGGCTGGGGGCCAATCACTACCAATTCAGATCACTGCCTTTCGGCCTCACAGCGCCCCCCCAGGGTGTTCACAAATATCACGGTAGTGGTGGCAGTGCACCTGCATCTGCACGTCCCAAGGTTGTCCAATGTGCTAGCAGACAAATTGAGCAGAATTGTCCTGATGCCTCACATGTGATTCCTCAATCCTACAGTGACACATTGGGTCTTCAGTTACTGGCGTCAACCTTGCTCCGACCTCTTTGCATCCTATCTCAACAAGAAATACATCAGGATACAGCAGGTATTTTGCCCTGATCCCGCCCAGTGGGTTACTCACCTAGAGATGCTCTGGCCCACAATTGGCCCCCAGGTCTCCTACTTGCCTTTATACCTTTGCCCCCAATGAACAAATTCATACAGAAAGCAAGACAGTGCAAGGCCAGGGTGATCCTCATTGCCCCTTTCTAGCCCCGACAGACATGGCTCCCCTACCTGTGGCCTGTACTAGTATAGCCCCCTTGAATGTTGGATCACTGCTGAAACCTACTGACTCATCCATTCGGACTGCCTCCTCTGGACTAGAAGTCCATGAAATTAACTGCATGCTCCTCCAATTTTAAGCATAATCAGAAATGCCAGGCTTCCCCCTGTGGTATTTACATTCTTTCTGCTTCTCGGAAACCGTCCACTAGAAAGATTTGCCACAGCAAATGGAAGATATTCTCTATATGGGCCCTCTCCAAAGGTCTTGACCCTTTTTCATCACCAGTTCCATCCATACTAGAATTCTTATCTGATATCTTTGATAAAGGCTACCGCTTTGCCACCATCAAAGTCCATATAGCGACTATTTCAGATTTTCATCTTGGATGTAAAGACATTCCAATAGCCTTGTTGAAAATTTCCAAAGCGTTCATGAAAGGTACCTTCTTATTAAGACCTCCATTAGGGACCCAGCCCTCAGTGGGACATCACCATTATGCTACATGATCTGACTATCTCCCTTTGAACCTGCAACCATGGCAGATCTAAAATTCTCTACTTGCAAATGACTTTTCTAGTGGCAGTGACATCAGCCAGATGAATCTCAAAATTACAGGCTCTCTCATGTAAACCCCATTATCTAGTCTTTCACAAGGATAGGGTCTCTGTTGGAACTGATGCATCCTTTATTCATAAGGCAGCATCCAAGGTAAACCTACACCAGTCTGTAATCTTACCAGTGTTTTTTTCCTACATATTCAAAAAAGGAGAATACTTGTTGCATGTTAGATGTCCACAAGCAACTCAGATTCTACATTCAAAGAACAAAACAATTCAGAACAGACAATAAATTGTTCACTTCATGTTCAAAGCTAAAGTTTGGGAAAGCAGTGGCAAAGGTTACTCTGTCTAGGTGGCTGTCAGATTACATCTCTTTTGTCTATCATAAGAAGAATTTACCCTTACTATGTAAACCAAAGGCTCATTCAACTAGGGCACTTTCTACCGCAACAGCCTTCAAAAGGCCTACTCACTGATGACATTTGTGCTGTGGGCACTTGGTCTACAGTTTACACATCCGTGTCTCACTATAAGCTAAATGTACAAATCCAGGTCACGTTCCTTCTTTGGTTCCTCCATACTCAAGAATGTCTTTCCCTCATACCGCCCCATTTGACAGCTTGAGATTATGTCCCATATGTTTGAAATGGATGAAAACAGACAATATTGGATATGAAAGTTATGTACTTACCATAATGTTAGATCCATGCTGTATGATTTTTGTCCGGTTCAAACTCCCTCCCTCCTGGCACCTTCCAGATTGTCACCTATTGCTTTGAAATGATTGCGCAGACCCTTTATTCCCCGTCTTCATGTGAGACTGTATCCACTCTTCCTCAACAGGCTGGAATTATCTAATTTAGGGTTTCCTTATATAGGATTGTTTGGATATGAGTTGGGCAAACTTGATCTGGACAACTAAGGTGAACTCCAGGGAATTATAGGTTCATAGTTGGGTATTAGGCTATCTGCCCGAAGGTATTTATAAGCCTAGCCAGAATGTGTTGGCTTTCGCTGCCCCCTTACATTAGTTCCCTGTGCCTCTGTCCAGCAGAGCCACTGAAGTGATCGCCGGGGTAAACTTTCTGTTTCCCATCCACTCATCAAGGTTTCTCTTGAAGAGTGCTAGTGAGGAGCTCTGCCTAATGTAGATTTGAATCTTGTTCCAAAGCATGGGAAGTCTCTGGGACAGGAATCTACCCTTCCAGCACGTCCTATTTATTGTAGTGGTGAGGTTTAGATCCCTAGAGCGTGTGGCTCGAGGGGATAAGGTTTTCTTTAGGTGGAGCATGTCCATCAATTCTGGGTTGGACATGGCCTTGTATGTCAGGCAGAGATCATCTCTAAGCAGGTGGTATGCAACCGAGTACAGCTGGAGTTTCTTCAGTCGAGCTGCATAGGGCATCTGTTTGAGGCCAGTGAGCCACTTGGTGAGGTACTTCTGTGGTCTTTCCAGCTGTTGCAGGTGTCTTGTAAGGTACATCCCAAATGGGGCGTTGTACTCTATGATGGGTCTGATGAGTGATGAGTAGAGGGGCACAATGACCTCTTTTGATCTGGATGCAAACCCTTTTGTGATTAGGTGGGCCACATAGAAGGATTTTCTAACCACTTTGGCAATGTGATTATCAAAGTAGAGATTACTATCTACTTGGGTCCCCAGATCCCTTGTTACGTTTTCCGTATTTAGGGGACTACCACCTATATGGTAGTTTGTAGGTACTTTATTATTTCCAAAGGGAATACCTATGCACTTTTTGGCATTTAGCTTGAGGCCATGATTTTGACACCAGGTATCCGTCTCAGTGAGACCCTTTTGGAGGATGTCTGTGTCAGCTGGTGAGTCAATTATAGCCCCTAGTTTGCAGTCACCTGCGAACTTGGTCAGCCATAGACCTCCTGTGCTTGTCTGTACCTCTGAGAAGTATATGCCGAACAGGAGGGGTCCTAGGACTGAGCCCTGGAGAACGCCACATGTAACCGGTTTAGAGTCGGACCTAGCTCCCGCAACTCTCACCGTGTGGGTTCTGTCCATGAGCCAATTGGCAACCCATCTTGTGACATAGGGGTTTATGTTCAGGCTGGTGAGCTTGTCTATAATACCAGAATGACGAATGGTGTTGACGGCCTTTGTGAGGTCTAGGTAGGCTGTGTGTACCTTTCCCTTGTCTATAGCCTTGGTAACTATCTCAAAGAAGTCCACCAGGTTTAGGAGGCATGATCTGCCCTTAACAAAGCCGAACTGGGTAGGGTCCAGTGTTTGGAGGTTCCCAATGTCTCTGTTCATGAGTTCCATGATGATACGCTCCATAGCCTTGCAGACCAAGCTAGTCAGGCTTATAGGGCGATAGTTCCCGGGGTCTGTGGTGGCTCCACCTTTGTGGAGCGGAATAACCGTTGCTGTGCACCACTCTATGGGTATGCAGCCTGTGGAGAGGCTGAGTTTGAACAGTGTGTTTAGGTGAGGGGTTAGTTCATCTTTGAGCTCATGTAGGATGTAGCCTGGGATGCTGTCTGGTCCCACTGATGCTGTGTTTTTGGTTTGGAGAGGGCTATTTTAACCTGAGTGTCTGTGATTTCAGGGGCTCTACATTCTTCTGGTATGGCTATATGGGCCCTTTTGGGGTGAGAGCGGGGTGAAGTTTGCACTGAACCTGTCAGCCAGGATGTTGGCAATATCGGGTGGTTCAGTGTATCTTGTGCCATTCTGCACTAACTCAGAGCAGATCTGAGCATTGCCACTTAGATTCTTGACATAGCTAAAGAATGCCTTGTGGTTATCTTTGGAGTCCTTGGCAAGTTTTCTTTCAAAGCTCGCCTTGGACGATTTTATGAGGGATCACAGTTTCTTGTTGATACTGATCAGGGATGTCTTCCCTTCTTGGGATTTTACTCTTTTCTGTACTAGTTTCCTCCTCCTATTGTATAGCTTGTTTATGGCAGGGGTCCACCAGACTGGTTTCCTTTTCTTGGAGGAGAGAGTCTTGGTTTTGCTTGGGATAGTGCGATGCATGCATTCTTGTACGTGCCCGTAGAATGCATTAGTAAAGGATTTTGCAGTTTGTACAGTATTATCCTTTAGCATGGGGGCTTTGAAACTTTCCACCTCCGTCTTAAGTAATGTGAAGTTTGCTTTTGAAAAGTTTTTCACGGTGGTTTCCTTGTCCAGTGGTGGGAGCGGAATGTGGATATCCAAACTGATTTGTTTATGGTCAGATCTAACCAGCGAGGGGTTGACCTCCAGTGTGGAACACTGGTCGCCCATGTTGGTGATGACCAGGTCCAATATGTTGTCACCTATGGTGGGAGTGTTGACCATTTGTTACAGGGTGTTTGAGTTTATAAATTCTAGGAAATGTTTGGCAAGGGAGTTAAGTACTTGAGTAGTTCTCCCAGTTAATGTTTGGGTAGTTGAAATTACCCAATATTAGGGTGTTTGGTAAGACCTTTATGTTACCCGGTGTTTCCAGAAATGCGGAATGGGGGTCCTGGGACATGGTGGGTGATCTGTAGCAAGCTACAATTTGAATTGCCATTTTGCCCGTTGTTAGTTGCACGTGGATAATCTCTGAAGCATTGTGCTGTGCCACTAACCTGGAGGTGTGGGTATCCTTGATGAATATGGATACTCCCCCACCTTTTGTACTTCGGTCTGGGTTCTGTGGCCGAAATGTATGGTATGAGTTGTAGCCTGGTAGTGCCGGGGTGCTCTCTGGAGCCTTAAACCAGGTTTCTGTTACTGCACATATATCGATTTTCTCCATACTGAGGAGTGCCTCGAGTGCGTGCATTTTGAGGTTTAGACTTCTGGCATTGAGTAGTATTACCCTCAGATTTATGTTACTTGTGCTATTTACGGCGGTGGGTTTGTATTTTGAGCCTCGCCTAAAAAAGACACTAGGGGGTGGAAAGAGCCTTGGCCAGTATTCGAAAGCCTAAGGGTGACAGTTGCAAGCCGTCTCTAGTGAAGCAGCGTGACCTGTCGAGCATGTCATCCCAGGCAGACAGACACTGGATCCCCTTTGAATGACACCAGAATCTTAGCCAATTGTTGAAATTGATAATTTTTTCTTTATACCGTGGTATCATTCTTGGTGAGGGCAGGATGCTACTCAGGGTCAGGGTCATACCAGCCTGGGCTATGTGATCAGAGAACTCTTCCATGTCTCTTTTCATGTAGTCCAGGGAGGTATGGCTCAGGTCATTCACACCAACATGGACAATGACAGAGTCGTATTTACATTTGTTCTGGAGTGACCTAAGTGCTTGTGTTATGTGATGGATCCTGGCACCCGACAGGCAGCTAACTGTAACCTTCTCTTTATTCAGCCTAGTGAGTGGGACGTCAGTGTGCCTGACTATGGAGTCACCTATTACTAGTATGTTGGGTATGTTATTTTGCCTTGAGGGCTGTGATTGCGTGGCACACTGGCTTTGTGAAGTATGTGTTTCATGGTTTGTGTTGGTGGGGGTGGAGGTTGCATTGGTGTCTGCTTTGGAGGGCTCTGTTGCTTTTGTAGATTTTTTATTTAGAGCCTCCGAGTATGTTTTTGTGTGTTTTTTGCTGGTGCTGGTTTAATGGGTCTGTGTGAGGCTGGTGGTGTGATGCCAGTATTTCCCTTCTCCTCTTGACTGTCTGATCCAGTCTTAGGTTGAGACCGCTTAGCCTCCAGTTTGGCTGTATAACTGCATCTCTCGCATGTATTAGTGTTTGGTGGTAGGAGGAGAGGGTTGCCTGTGCACATGAGGCAGTTGTAACATTGCCTCAAAATGCCCAGATTCACCAGTTGGACTGGAGAGTACACCTGAAACTGCCCTTTGGACATGCCTGGATATGTACAGTAAACTGTTTTACTGAATGGCTGGTAAGGTCGAATAGAGAGCCTTGTCCTTCTGTAGTGCTAGGGTTTATAAGTGCTTGCTATGAGTTTTGAGCAAGTGCTGGGCTGAGAAATGAATGGCTTGAGTGCTTAAGTTGAAAGTTTGTCTAGTTCCAAGGGAAAAATTGAAGAGGAGACTTTGTGGAGCCGGGAATAATTATACCCTAGCTAACCGGTGCTGCCCGGCGTGCAAAACCAGGCAAATGTGGTTTTTATAGCAGGGAAATTAAAGAGATAGAAATTAGCCCCAAATGGCCAATAAACTACTACTTTCTGGGCTGAAACCACTCCTCCAGGGACAGACAGGCTGCTCAAAGCTCCCCCTCTCTCACAGGTGAACACAGAAACTTCCTTCTATCCAAGTAAGGTATGGGCAAACCAGAGATTTGTAACACAGCCCTGAATACAGCACTAACCTGAAAAAGTACAGTTTTGTACCTACCATAAATGTAGATGTTCGAAGATCCACATTGCTGCAGTCCTGACACTTGGGTAGTCCGCTGTCCACGGTCGGCCCGAATATCAAAGTATAAGGCTGACGTCGACCGACGTCATATCCTCAGTCTTTTCTTGCCCCAGATGTCAGAAGACCTTAAAAATAAAGGTCAAAACCAAAAGACAGCAAACAAATAACCAACCACCCTTGCACTAACTATATGAACAATATATATATACAATATACACAATATGTACAACCCAACCCACACAACCACCTCCAACTACAGAGGGGAAGGAGGGAGGGTAAATTGGACTGCAGCAATGTGGATCTTCGAACATCTACATTTATGGTAGGTACAAAACTGTACTATGTTCTTCATCCCACATTGCTGCAGTCCTGACACTTGGGCAGAATCCCAAAGCAGAGGTAAGGGAGGATGGCTAACTATAAGGAAGCAGGAGCTGCCAAAATGCCCTGCAAAACCGCAGTGGCAAAACCAGCCCTGGATTTAGAGTAAAGTGGCAGGTGATAATGCCTAGAGAAAGTATGCACAGAACTCCAAGTAGCTGCCTCCAAAATATCCTTGGTTGCCACTCCCCTCAAAAAAGCTGTTGAAGTGGCAGTAGCCCTAGTGGAATGAGGCCTAATCCCAGCTGGAACCTCCTTGCCATGATGGGAATAACAGAAAGCAATGCAAAACCCAATCCACTTAGAAATAGTTTGTTTTGACACAGGCTTGCCCTGAGAACTCAAAGCAAAAGAAATAAACAACTGCTGAGACTGCCTGAACCCTTTAGTTCTGTCCAAATAATAACGCAACTGCCTGTGTACATCCAAAGTGTGCAAAATCTTTTCCCCTTATTTTGGGGATTTGCATAAAAAGTAGGCAAATGAATAGTTTGGTTTAAAGCCACACTAGAAACCACCTTAGGCATAAAGGAAGGATTAGTACGTAATGATACCCTATCCTTATGGAAAATCAAGAAAGGCTCAACTGCCATAAGGGCCTGTAATTCAGAAACCCTTCTTGCAGAGGTAATGGCCAACAAAAAAGCAGTCTTCCATGATAAATATTTCAACTCAGCAGTAGCTGCAGGCTCAAAAGGTTGTAGAGTGAGTTTCTCCAACACAAAATTGAGATCCCAAGCAGGAGTAGGAGCTCTTCGTGGGGGTCTTATATTCTTTGCCCCTCTAAGAAATTGCTTGAACAAAGGATGAGAAAACAATGGTGGGTTGCAATCATAGTGAGCTGAAATCGCTGCAGCATGAACTTTAATAGAAGAGAAAGACAAACCTTTGTCTAGTAACTCAGTAAGATATTGAAGAGCCACACACAAATTAGGCTCAGAAACATCAAAATCTTTTGCTGCACTCCAAAATAAAAATCTCTTCCATTTATCAGCGTACACTTTCCTTGTACTAGGCCTTCTAGCTTCCAAAATAACATTCAAAACTTGCTGAGGAAGTGGAGGCCCATTATGGTTCAAAACAGAATATGCCAGGCTGTTAGGTGCAGAGAGTGAAGCTTGACATTGAGCAAATGGCTGTCCTCCTGTGACAACAGGTGTGGAATCGAAGGCAAAGGCCATGGAGGCTTCCGTACTAGACTTCTCAGTAATGGGTACCAGTGCTGTCAAGGCCAATCTGGAGCTATTAAAATCATCCTTGGCTTGTCCTGTCTGACCTTCAGAAGTACCTTTGGGAGGAGAGGCAGAGGTGGAAAGGCATACACATGAAGATTGCTCCAACTGAAAGAAAGAGCATCCACTCTCCAAGCTGTGGGATGAAACCTTTTCGTGCAAAACTTTGGCAGCTGATGGTTTAGTGGAGAAGCGAACAGATCTATGTCTGGAGTTCCCCATGACACTGTCAATTTCTGAAATACATGAGGATCCAATTTCCACTCGTGGGGATCCATAATTCGTCTGCTCAACACATCTGCTAAGGAGTTCTGTGCTCCTGGCAGAAACCTTGCCTGAAGATTGAGCTGTAAACTGAGAGCAGTCTCCCACAAAATCATTGCTTGCCTGCATAGAGGATAAGAATGCGTTCCCCCTTGCTTGTTGATGTACCACATGACAGTTGTGTTGTCTGTTAGAATCAACACCTGTCCTGGAAGAAGGAATTCCTTGAAAGCTATTAATGCAAACTGGACCGCTAACATCTCCTTCATGTTGATATGTAGATGTTGTAGTCTGACAGGCCACTTGTTTTGTATCCACTTTCCATTTAGATGAGCTCCCCAAGCTTTGTCTGAGGCATCTGTCATTAAAATCTGACTTGCCTCTGGCCGGGTCACAGAGAGTCCCTTGTTTAGGTGACATTCCTGAGCCCACCACAAAAATTCCTTCTGAATGCAAGGTATTATTTGAATGACAGTGTCCAGATCCTGGCAGTGCTGTGTCCATACATTTTGAGAAACCATTGTAGCTTCCTCATATGCAGTTTGGCATTGGGAAGCACCAGAATACAAGATGCCATGAACCCTAAGGCTTGAAGGACTGTCCTTGCAGTCAGCCCGGACTGATGAGATAGTTGATGGAAGTAAAGGGATAGACTCTTTTGTTTGTCCGGGGTTAAAAGGCCATCTGGGTTGCTGTATTCAGTCTCACACCCAGAAAGCACATGTCTTGAGAGGGTACTAGACTGGACTTTATTTCGCTCACAGAATACCCTAGGCATCTTAGCACTGCTATCACATATTCTAAATGATGAAGAAGCTCTTCCCTTCCTTGAGCCAGAATTAGGCAGTCGTCCAAATAAGGATAGATCTGTATTCCTTTTAGTCTGAAGAAAGCTATCACTGGAGCCAGAACTTTCGTGAACACTCTGGGCGCAGTAGATAAGCCAAAGGGCAATGCAGAGAACTGATAGTGAGAAGTCCCAGCTCGAAAACGCAGATACTTCCTGCAACTGAGTCTGATAGGAACATGAAGGTAAGCCTCCTTGAGATCCAAAGTTACCATCCAATGATCTTTGCCCAGCAGAGGTAAAAGCTGCTGCAACGTCAACATTTTGAACTTGGGAATGTCCAGATAAGTGTTGAGGATAGATAAATCCAAAATTGGTCTCCACGTGTTCCCCTTCTTTGGTACTAGGAACAGGCGAGAATAAAATCCTAGGCCCACTTCTGGCAGAGGGACCGGCTGTATGGCCCCTAGTTGGAGCAACAGAGAAACCTGTTTGTGAGCCTCTATTCTTTGTTGAGGAGGAACGTCTGGCATGCCTTTGAAAAGAGGCAAGGTATGGAAATAAAACCTGTAGCCGTGGTGTATGATATCCAATACCCATCTGTCCTGGGTAATTAAACTCCAATTTTCTTTGAAAAGTGCCAACCTTCCTCCCAAAGGTGCTGCCAGACGAGCAGGCTCTGGCAGCTGAAAAGGTAGGTCATTGGGTCTGCTTACGAAAGGACTGACCCCTGCCCTCACGCGAAGCCTGTGCAGGAGAACTCCCTGTTCTAGGCCTGAAAGAGCCCTGAGCTCTGCCCTTACCACGCCTAGATCTACCCCTAGACTGGGAATCATAAGAAGGATACGCCCACCCCTTAGTAGGCCAATTTCTACTAAACTTTGGAGGCTGGACCTGCAAAAATCTTTAACAGTCTGCATAGACTTAGCCTTGTCTTCCATTTTCTTCAAGACTGACTCAACAGGAGGACCAAACAACACGTCAGATTGTAAAGGAGCATCTAAAATCCTTGTTTTAACATGTTCAGACAAATTCTGATCCCTCAGCCAGGCGTGCCTCATGAAGAACAGTCCCAGTGGCAGCCACCCTAGACGAGGCCTGTACAGCATCAAAACCACATTGCAAAGAATGCTTACCCACCTGTTCAGAAACATGTACTAAATCTTGCAACTCTTTACAATCAATACCTACTGCCAGAGCATCAACCTTAGACTTCAATTGTGAAAGGAGATAGTTTTGGTATTTCAACATATGAAACTGGCAATTCAGAGCCCTCATAGCAAGAGTGGAAGAAGTATAAACTTTCTTTCCCCATCTATCCAAGGCCCTAGCCTCCTTGTCTGTAGGAACTGGATTCTTAACAACAGAAGCCTTAACACCCTTAGGCCCCTGGCTAACAGTTTCCGGGTCTGCCCTAGGACTCTTAAAAAGATACTTATGAACTTCAGGCACCCTGTAATACCTATCCGGCTTAACAGGAGCAGGAGGCAAAGAATCAGGATTAAGAGAAGCCTCTGTAAAAACATCTTCCACTACATCCAAAACAGGAGGTATAGCCAAAGGCCTATGCTGGGGTAAAAACAGAAATTCCCTAAGCCGTTTCCTGGAATCAGAGAAGTCCTGACCCTCCCACTTAAAATGCTCCCTCATGGAATGAAGAGTTTCTGAAAAAGAAAAATCCTCAGGAGGAGTAGCAGAAGGAGTAGAATGATACACATCAGAATCAGAATAAGGAGAGTAGTGCTGCAAGTCTTCAGCCGATGACTCTGAAACATCTGAAGCTTGCTCAAAACCCCCCAGCTCAGGCTCTACCCTAGGTCTCTTAGCAGGAGGGGGCATAGAACCCCTAATCAAAGTAATCAAATCTTCTGCCATTTTAAGCATATGCTTCTTGGGCATAGTACCTGAAGAGCTAGGGGTAACACCAACTGAAGCTAAACCTGGCCTGCCCCTGGGAGAAGCCTTAGAAACAGAAGGAGAGGGCCTAGCCACCTTAGGAAGGGAGGGGAGTATAGTAACCTGAGAAGCCCCCTCAGCCTGACTTGCCTCCTGAGAGGCCACATCCTGCAATAATAAGGTCTCACTCTGGGAACACAAAGAAACCTCTGGTGGAGCCACCGGCTCCACCGACACCTCTAAAGAACCGGCGTCCGGTACAGACGGTTCTTCTAGCCTAGGCTTAACTGCCTTGTCCTTGCGCTTCTTCGAGGAAGCGGGCGTCGGAGCATCCGACGGCATTTTATAATTACACCGCTTCCCAAAGACTAACCTTGCACAATCCAACCTTCTCTTTATAATGCGTTTATTAAATCTAGCACAAGAGCGGCAGCCAACAACGTCATGCTCAGGCCCTAAGCAAGGAATACACAAAGTATGATAATCTCTATGCGGTATCTGTTTCCCACAAGAAACGCAATTATTAACTTTTTCTGACATCCGGTAAATGACTGAAGCAAGAAAAAACTAAAATATTCCCCAACGGGGTACTTAGCCAACTTTGAACTCGGTCTGAAACTTCTAATCGAAAAATCTCAGAACGCCAACCGGCACTTGCAATGCTGCTTCTGCATCGGACCATGCGGCAAAAAAGACTGAGGATATGACGTCGGTCATGCGCATTTGTACCCTGACGTCCTGACGTCAGTTAAATGCGCCCTGACCGACGTCAGCCTTATACTTTGATATTCGGGCCGACCGTGGACAGCGGACTACCCAAGTGTCAGGACTGCAGCAATGTGGGATGAAGAACATCTGGACTATACTAGCTTAGAAAGGCGGGAAACAAGTATATATATTTTTTTTCCAGAAAATAAAGCAGATACAATAAAAAAAACACTTTAAATGCACATAAAAAGATGCTTATTGTTATATATCTCAGTTCAGAGTTGTAGTCAATGCCCCTAGTAATAAAGTAGGAAGAAACACAAATACAGTAAAAGCAGATGAATAAAGTGCAAATTATATATATATATATATATATATATATATATATATATATATATATATATATATATATATATATATACACACATATATATATATAAATAAAACAATAGAAAATGAACAGTCTGATTTAAACAAGTTACCCAATTAACCAGAAAAAAACTCAAAACTGAGCCCTGTTCCAGGAGTCTTCAATCAGATAAGTTCTAACTGCACACTCCCGCTACTAGGGTGCAGGGGAACCTTCTCCAAAAAAGATGGTGGATCAGTGCATAAGTTATACAAAAAAAGCTAGATTCAGCAGGCCTGAATCTGGTCCTATGCTATAGCAACAAGGTGCAGCAATTTCAGAAAGAAACAGTTTGAATAAGCAGGCACAATAAGCCTGTGACAAGAAATTCCCCGCTCAGAAAGGCAGAATCCAGCCTCTCCTCCCACAACAGTGCAGACCAAAAACCTTCTTAATGTAAAACAACCAGTATGAAGCCCAAGTGCCTAAACCAAAAGACTTAGAATAACAGTTACAATTTAATCAGGCTACTACCAAGCAGCAATAAGTCCAGCAGAATAAATAAAATTGAGTACTTTTAATTAGAGGCAAAAGCAAAATAAAGTAGGTGGAAACACAAATACAGTAAAAGCAGATTAATTTTTTTTTGTTAGTAAAGTGCAAGGAGAGAGGAAGGAAGAATCTAAGTGGGTTGGCTTTCTCAAATCTTCTCTCTGTATTATGTAGAGTGAACACTAGACTCAGAATATGATCTCACTGTAATTGGTTAAGTGAGCAAATGAGATGGACTAAGGAGGAGTGTTCAAATACAGACTTACAGGAGGGGTGGGCAAATGCAGAGCCACTAACACCAAAACAAGAAGAGGGAGGCTGGGTGGGGACAAACAAGAAGAAGAACAAGTACAGTTGTACAGATTACAGAGATATTAAATCAAAATTTAGACAAAAATGAGAATAAACACATCTTTTCTCAATATCACAGCTGGCAGTAGGCCAATCTCTCTGCAGCAGCTTGAGCAACAGGTATATCTGATTTAAAACACAGGACAGAAACCAAACAATACAGATGCAGGAATATTTTTGAAACTAGTTCTGAAAACGTACTGCCACTAAGAAAACAGACAAGGCCTCCAGACAAAGGATTTCACTACAACTCAAGTCAACACGAAGATACACAGCTATAACACAAAAAGAAGAAGTACAGTTGTACAGATTACAGAGATATTAAATCAAAATGCAGACAAAAAATGAGAATAAACACTTATCTTTTCTCAATATCACAGCTGGCAGTAGGTCAATCTCTCTGCAGCAACCTGAGCAACAGGTATATGGGGGAGGAGTTAGAGACTTGGATCCAAAGAAACTTTCAGTCATATCCAATGACCCATATATTTAAAATGGACGAAACTCAGACAACATGGATCTAGCGTTATGGTAAGTACATAACTTTTGTCTTGTATAGTAATTTCTCAAATATTTTAATTAGGGGACATAAATTTGCAGTAAGTCTGTAGTCCTTGCATTCTTGTGGGGGATATTACATTAATAATTCATTCAGTCATCTTTTCGTTCAATAAATACTGAAACAACTGCTTAAAATTGTACATGTTCATTAATAAGGAAACCGTTCAGATAACAGTGTACAAGGGAGGACTTTAATGGAAAGAGTGGTATTAAAAAGGAGTGCTCAGTATCAATTTAAAAGTAGTACTCCACAAGTAATAGGTAGGAGTTTAAAGCAAACAACTGATTTGTGCCGTTACTGATTAAAATGGAATTTATGTTGGTACCTTTCCTTAAAGGCAATCTTCCAAAACTCAACAAACTGCACTTACTGACCTTTCTGTCCCACTCCACATCACCATAACTAATAAGAGTTTAATCCTGCCCATACACTATTCTGCCTGCATGTTAGTAAGTTTAGTTTCATTTGCTAGCCCTCTTAAGGTAAGAGTTTAAATTGAGAAACTTGTAAGCACAAGTCACGGAAGAGTGAGGCTGAATGTGTAAAAATGGGCTGTTGAATATACCTTGAGTATTCCCTTTTTTCCGAGGTATACCAGTCTCGGAAATTGTATATATAAGCAGCCTGCAAAAAAAATAAATAAAAATTTAATGGAGAACAGAAATTGTTGCCATTTGCCATTTTCCTTTTTTAATGTTCGCATTTCCTTGAAATCACAATTATAGGCCTTTGATTACAATAGCATGACAGATTTTATACTCTGTCCCTCTTTAAACCATATGGTTGACACCTTTTCCATACTAAATGAAGCATTATGTAGAATGGGTGAACAGAGAACTACCTTTCATTAATGGCAGCCACTGCAGTAGCATATATTATTCTGTAAATGTTTACATCTGTTTTTCTGACATCACTGTAACGTTGGTAAACAATGTATACTCTGTTCAAAGGGCAGTGAGGCTAGCATTATTACAACAAGATGCAGTGTATAGCAAAATGTGAGTTGTAAAAATGCAAATCATATCTGTCCTACTAGTTGTTGTTGTTGTTGTTTGTCTTTCGGCTTTTCCTGGTTAGGGGTCACCACAGTGGAACTCCGGTCCGCTAATGATTGTCAGTAGATTTTCACAAATGCTGAGGTGCCAGCTCGACGTCCAACCTTCAGCGAAGGCACGCCCATTTACGCATGTCTTTCGAACACCCACCCAACCGCGGGGAGGACATGTAGACTCCACACAGAAGGCACTTCCCACACTCCAGCCGAGAATTGAACGGGAGAACATCTTGCTGTGAGGCAACAACGCTACCGCTGCACCACCGCGGAAGTCCTTCTAGTTTGCAAGTAATGCCTATTTATTAGAATCTGTTCTTTCTCCAGAAAACAGCAGTTACATAAACCTACTTTCAGAGGGCTGCCCCCAGTATTGCTTATAAAAGCCACTGTGATCCAATACTATTTGAAACAGATAGCTAATGCAGTAATACCTGAGATTAATGCTGCTGTGCAATCAAGTTTTATTCAGATTTTACTGAATTATCTAATTTGCTCTAACGGTATCAGGGCATCTCAAAGGAAGAATATGTATCAGTCTGATATATCTACTTGTTCTGCCTGTGTTGTTTAGTTGTAAGAGTAAGCTTATGCATACCTCTCAAGTGTACCTCATTACGAGGAACGTACCTCATTTGGGGTCTTAAAAGGTTCATGTTCCTTGACGTTCCTCAAAGTTCCATATTGAAAGAGTCTGTCACACATTCAGTGTTAGGAATTCTTTTAAGTGAAATTCATGGTAAATAGAAATTAATCATATTAATTCATTAAAGAATCTTCTTCATAAGTAAAACCAGCATATTTTAACCATTCTATGACCTTCCTAGTTGGAAGTTGTTAGTAAGCCATTAGTATGTGTTCCACATTTTGCCCATTTGTTCCACATTATGAAGGCGAGTGTTCCTCATTTTGGAGATGGAAGGTTTAGAGCTATGAGCCTAAGCCTCCACAATCCATAGAACTGATAACCCTATGAGGTATGTAGTTTGGAGAACACATGCCCCAAGGATCTCTACATTTTTTTCTATGGAGAAACACTTTACTGATGACTACATTTTCATTTTTATATATAGTATAATCCCTTATTTTGGATCTGATTGCTGAAGCAACCATTTTATAATTATATGGTTACATAGAATTAATGAACTAGCTTCATATCAGATAATTAGTGCTTACATTTAACATTTAGTAAATCCACAAACATGTATTGTATCTAGCCTTAATATCAAATTTTATTTAACACTGCTCCTTAAACAAAAACACTTAAACACTCAAATTAACTATTTGTAATACAGTTTGATATCAGGAATTAACTAGTGTTCATATTGTTTTATTTTCATTATACAACAAATTTTAACAATTAGACCAATGGCTTCATATATTTTATTTCAGTCTGTAAAATTTGTTCTATGCCAATGTCCTCTTCAAGGTAAATTTTTATTACAGAATCCCAAGCAGTCCATGTTTTTTCACTAGGGAGTTACGTTTCTACTCTCTAATACTTTTCAGTTCCATATTTTTACTCTCTTTAATCTCATTTTTTACCTTTCTTATTGATGGTTTGTCTTTGGTTTTCCATTTTCTAGTCATGCCTTTCTTATCCACTATCAATGTGTTATTTTACACCAAGTCAACAAAAAACATCTCTATACTGAGGTTAAATTGCCTTCCAAGTATAAGACTTGGCATATTGTTCAACTCTTTTAGGTACTGAAACAACTCTGTATACTTCCATGAACCATCACATTTCTAACATAAGCCTCTTGTATGTGAGAATATATTTTTCAGCATCTCATGAGTACAGAAATAATCATGTAAACATTTCCATACAAAAAATTCTATTTTTTTTCAATATAGTTGCCTGTTAGGGGATAAGACTTATTTCCCTGTACTACAAATCTGTAATATCTTTATTTAATTATTCATTCCATGCGTTTTTTATTGTCCGCTCTACTACTTATTTTTCCACTCTGACACATCTGCTGTGGCCACAGATTTAAAATCCACTACTTGTAGTTTAGCAAATTTCCTACCCAGCCTCTGTATACTTTTCCTTCAGGCCTAACATTAGACCTGTTTATGCAAACTGATCTGATTTCAGTAAGCCAAATGTTTGTCTAGCTCCACCCTATTTCATTACCTCATCTCATTTTATTATCTGCTCCAAAAATATTGGTTTCCATTTTTTTCCTTTTCCAAATGTTCACTGTAGTTTCTACTGTCTCTTTTTTGATATTACATGTAGTAAAGCCTAAAGGTGTTGCATTATTTTTCCAAGGTCTAACCTCTTTTAAATTATGATTTGCTTAATAATTTTGTGTAAGGCCATACATAATTCTCTTTATACTCCTTTCCTAAATCTGCCTAACTATATTCCTCTTGCCTCATTAGACACTGTCTGTTATGTGCTTCCATTAGGCATATATATATAGTCAGAGCCCTAAATCAAATATATTAATCTATGATGTGTAGCTTTATCATACGCTTCCAAATATGGAGTCCAAAACCACCTGGTTCCCTTTTCAGTATTAATCTTATCCTCCACTATAATCTTTCTCTTATTCCAAAACAACTCAGTTACCTTTTTTTTATATTATTCCACATCTAATCTCCTCCCCTACATAAAAACTAACACAAACAAAAATGTATTAATGACTTGTATCTTATTGTCAACAAATAACAATACTCATCTTCTAATATTTTGAATAATTTCTTTAGCTACTTGCTCAGCATCCTATATCACCTAAATTCCCAAGTATCTCATCTTGTCTTGACCTCACAAAAAGAAGTTCTGTATCAAGTCATGTGTTAGGGCATAATGCATTATTATAGCCTTTGTTTTGCTTAATTTACTTTACATCCTGCTGTACTAGTAAAACGTTTCAGTTTATCAAATAGAATTTTATATCATTTTCTGGACTGGTAACACATCATACTGTGTCATCTGCAAAGGAGCAATTTTACATCAGTATTTCTCCATTTATATCCAAGTAAATTTGAAGGTCTTATGTCTCTGGCTAATGGTTTAGAATATGAAGGAAAGAGTAATCACCACTGCCTAGTTCCTCTTGTATATACAAGGTTACACTTGAGACAGCTTTTCACCACACTTTACCTTTGCCTGAGGTCTTCTGAAGCTATTTATGTTGTCAATACTTCTCTCTTCATAATTACCAACTCACTTTATTAATGTTTGTTTCAGCATCCAAACTACTGATGTTAATATATTATTATTGTCTAATGCAACCTTTTGAATCATAAGGGTTTTGTTAATGCTGTCATATGTCTGCCTACCTTCTATAAATCCACACTGATCTAAGTCTATTACTCGTCATCATTAACACACTGTAGTCATGATTTAGAATCAAAATGGGTCTGTATGACCCTGAATCAAGAGGATATTTACCCTCCTTTGGTATAACTACCACTAACTTTGGTTTCCACTGAAAACAGCACATTGGCCTGGTGGTCCTAATCCAGTAAACACAGAGCACATAAATAAATACAATCTGGCAGTAAATAAAGAAAACAGTTATACTGCTTTTTTTTTTTTTTACTAGTCGAGGCTATATCTCCTCCCAGAAAATATTGTTCAAAAGCACCAGCCATATTAGTATTATTATTCCCAGTTTCTTCTTCCACAATTATGTTTGTATTCCATCACTTCCATGGTATTTCCTTGTATTCTAGCTTCTCATTGCTTCTTTAATTTCATGTTCCTTTATTTTTCATGTTAATACCCCTCTTTCTACTTAAGTTGCAATTATCTCAAATACATCACAATTTCCTGTGTGTCACTCTCAACCTCCAAGTCTTATAATAATTTAACATAATACTCATATTTTTCCTGGGTCCACTTCTACACTATTACTCTTATAGTTCCCGATTTAGTTATCATTCTTTTAACTTTTGTTCCCTCAGATCATAAGCCATCTCTTTGGTTGCTGTCATAAAATTCGATACTTTTCCGTTATCAGGGCAACACTGTTGAAAGAAGCGGGTGAATTCCGAATCCAGTGTCAAACCATTTATCTTAGATGCCAATCTTGGGAGGTGTGCTGTGAAATGCACAGCTTACAGTCTTTGCTGTCAAAATTACACATTTAATTAATGTACACACACCGGTTAAGATTTACATCCAAAAAGAAAAACACACATTTTTACAGTGGATTTCCAGCTCAGGAACCGCTTGGAAAGTGCTTGACCGATAAGTTTTGTAAAAAAAGGCATGAAGTGGGTACTATAAAAGGTTGTTGTCCACTGTAGGGAAATCAGGCAGCCTGTTAAATGTATTACTGAAAACAATACACATCCAAATCTGTAATTATCCCTAGTTGCCATCTTGCAGCCGCGAAGATCCGATTACAGCCAGGAATCACAAACCGTTTCTCTTTTTCAAAGCGTCGGCTACTGATTTAGCAACCCATCGCTGAGAACGTAAATGACCGTTGTTAGGATGTGCAGATAATTTCTGATTTTACAAGGGTTTTACATTACTAATTCGAGTCCAAGCCTAATCTTAACAAGGTGTGTGTTGGAACCACTTCATGGGAAAAACAAAGAGAGCAATTTCCTGTTTTTTTTTTAACATCATTTCACATGGCTGAAGGAGAACTGCGATCTGCTGGATGAAATATATTGAGTACGAGTACGGCTTTGCAGAGTTTCACCACTGGGAGATGGTTCATTTCATGGAAGTAAAGTGGTGTATATATCGCCATAATATTACTTTTCAAACGGAAAGACAGAACTGTTATATAAACATGATGAATCACCTTATTTTTTTAACTCTCTGCCTGTGTAACTTATCGGGGCAGCAGTTTCATGTGGTGGTTCAGCTGTAATGCAGTACGTTGAAGCGTCTGTTAAGCAGACGTGTAACAGTTGGAATTAACTGTTATTGTTTGCAAACTAATTATTACATCAAAGATTGTTTTACAGACATGTGCTTGACAGACAAGTTAAGGGACTGGATCACAGCTGAATGCTTGCATTAACAGTGTTGCCCCGATAACGGAAAAGTACCCTGAAATTGTTTTAAAATCTTTGCTCTATGTTCATTTAATATTTTCTAAGCACTCTTGCATAGACACTGTAGCTTATTTAAGTTGTTATTCATCCTGTTGTACACCACATATTTTTTGCATCTATACATCCATTATTTTAAGCCCTGAAAATACCTACTGTGACTATTATTCCTTATATTTTTGCTTACATTGAGACCACATTTCTTATCTTCAGTTTACATTTCTCCCAATCATTGCAAGCCCTTTACTGATTAATTCAAGTCTAGTAACATTTTACTTAAAGTTTGACACACCCAATCATTTAATGGCTTCCTTTTCAGAAGAAATACTGAAAATGCCAGTGTTGTAGTAGATTTTCACTTGCTTGCAAAACTTAACTGATGCAGCCAATGTCATTGGATAAGTTTTCATGCTTTATATCTTGCATACATACAAATATTTCAAGCATGTGCATTAATGCCCTTCTAGCTTGCCAATATACCAAAACACTTGTTCCATAACAAGTATCCAGGCTAGTCTTAAAAATATCTAAACTAGTACTTGCTTTAATGTAATTTGGTAGTTTGTTCCATGCATCAGCTACTCTGTCAAGAGAACCAAATAGTACACTTCTCATTCCTATAGAATCTCCTACATAGGTTGTCTGATGATTCTCTAGTATTTTTTGTTAACCTCAAACATTCCCAGAGGTAGTTGTCACTAAATGCCCTATATACCTGAATAAGATCTCCTCTTAGATATCTGTAAGAGACACTATACAAGTTCAAATATTTTAGTCTTTTATAATTTAAATTTTCACATCCATGGATGCCCTTGGTATATGTCCGTTGTACTCTTTCCAGTTTACGCATGCGTGTTTTCTTATGGGGTTTCCATATTGTTATTCCGTACTCAAGTTTGGGTCTAATGTAATTAACAATGACTTCATTTTTGATTTCCTAGACTTTATAAATCTTTTTATACAGCCTATAGTTCTATAAGTATCATTAGCCAAGTGGTTGGTATGATTAGAAAAACTCATAGCTGAATCTACCCATATACCCAGGTCCTTAAATTAGTCTACAGTTTCAATCACTGTGTGCTGTATTAAATATTCACCTTTCAATTTATGCCTTCCAAATGTCATATGCTTAGTTTTTGATGCATTTATCAGCATATTATTCTCCTGTGCCCAAATGGTCAATTTAGTCAAGTTATTTTGCGGATGTGCCTTATCTGTATCACATGCAATCAGTTTACCCAATTTCAGGTTGTCTGTATATACAGTGTAGAATACCTCAGATGAAAAAGTTAGGTCTGAAAGATACAATCTAAACAAGTAAAGGCCTAGGACAGAGCCCTGTGGGACACCCTGACTGTAACCAAGGATTTCACCTGTCCAGTTGCTATATGTTACTTGCCATGTCCTATTTGTAAGCCATACAGCTATCCATCTTATCAAGAGTACATCAATACCTAGTTGTACTAATTTATTGATCAGTGTTATGTGTATGACCCTGTCAAATGCTGAAGTTAAACCTATATAAATTACATCACAGCACAATTTTTCATTCATACTTATTATATTGTTATAGAATATCATGTTACAGGTGATAATAGATATGTTTTCAACAAATGCATGCTGATATATGGTTTTAAGTCCCAACCTATCCAGTTCCGACAACTTATCCAATATTACCTTCTCCATTAATTTTCAACAACATGAACGTAGACTTAAGGATCTATATGACTCAGGGTTTGTCTTACTCCCCTTTCCCTTAAAGACAGGTTTAATAAGGTTTTAAAATCCCACAGCAGCTGTTTGTCTCCCCTGGTGTGTAATCATCCTCATTAATTCAAACCACCCATTGGGTCAAGCGGGTCTCTGCCCCCCATAACAAGCAGTGGAAACTTCAAACATCTCTCTTGTGCACTGGGCACCCACGGACACTGTCTTGTAAACTAAAGAGACTAAAAACTAATTAATTCAAACCATCCGTCGGGTCAAGCGGGTCTCTGCCCCCCATAACAAGCAGTGGAAACTTCAAACATCTCTCTTGCGCACTGGGCACCCACAGACACCATTTTGTAACTAAAGAGACTAAAAACTAATGTAGGTGCTTAACTTCCAAGTGTCTAGACAGTAAAATACCTTAACTGTACTAACTTAAACAAATGTTAGTGTTTGTGTGAGTACATTCTGCTGTATAGTTCCTTAATCAATCCACTGTACTGACGATTACATCACCATGAAGCAACAGCTGCATAACTCTCTCCAGTAAGTGTCCCCCACCCCCCAACTACAGTCTATTTTCTTTAGAGAAACACTTAAATCCATACCTCTCAAGTGTACCTCATTACGAGGAACGTACCTTATTTGGGGTCTTAAAAAGTTCATGTTCCTCAAAGTTCCATATTGAAAGAGTCTGTTACACATTCAGTGTTAGGAATTTTTTTAAGTGAAATAAATGGTAATAAGTAAAACCAGCATATTTTAACCATCATATGACCTTCCTAGTTGAAGTTGTTAGTAACCCATTAGTATGTGTTCCACATTTTGCCCATTTGTTCCACATTATGAAGGCGGGTGTTCCTCATTTTGGAGATGGAAGGTTGAGAGCTATGCTTAAATCTATAAAATAGCATTCCATTACCTCTCCTGTTTCATCTGTAACTAAGCCCAGATTTCATTTTATATCCTTTTAAGAATTTCAGGGTAAAATTAGATAATGTCTACACTTGCCTTGATTTAACAGTATAAAGTAGAGTGACTGTGCAAAGTAGCACACCTTTGCTTAATGTTCACTGAGTGGTTTCTAATTCTCTTGCACTTCAAAAACAGTGTCTGCAGATTTCAATTACCCACTGGCTATCCTTCTCCTTCACTGTAGTCTTTACCCCTCCCCCCTCCAGCTCTTGTCCTGCATTGGACAGCCTGAGGAAATTTAAACCCAGGATTCCATTTTGTTTTTTTCAAATCCCACAGCAGCTGTTTCCCCTGGTGTGTAATCATCCACATGTAACATTTTGCATTCAAGGTATGCTGTACATTGTGGTTTTATACCTAATTCTTTATTACAACAGCTTATACTATTTTTCTGTTTTTTTAACATTGCAGGATGCCTTTAGATATTTCTGCTTAATGAACTGCTGTCACATATGCACCTAGATATGTTCTGTTTTCCTTGTTTACTGTTATAGAGCCAGAAGGGTTATTTCAAATATTGCATTTAACTGCTCTAACTGCACTGACTAGTGTTTAAAACATGTTGAAAGTGTATATTGGTTAATGTACAGAACTGCTTTATGTATTAATCACATTTTATTTTTGTATGTTGCCACAAGAACAGATTTATGTTATCAGGTACTGATGCAGGAACAACCATTACCATTACCTGATGTTTTTGTTATTGACTATTGCTTAACCAAGTCCAATCTGACTGGTCACACAGCATGTGCTGCCTTAACCTAATGCGTTCTAACATTTTTTTTCTATTTTTCTTTCAGTTAATTCAAGCCACCCATCAGGTCAATCGGGTCTCTGCTTCCCATAACAAGCAGTGGAAACTTCAAACATCTCTCTTGCGCACTGGGCACCCACAGACACTGTCTTGTAACTAAAGACACTAAAAAGTAATGTAGGGGCTTAACTTTCAAGTGTCTAGACAGTAAAATACCTTAACTGCAATAACTTAAACAAATGTTAGTGAGTGTGTTAGCACATTCTACTGTATAGTTCCTTAAAAAAACACTGTATTGACGAGTACATCACCAGGAAGAAACAGCTGCATAACTCTCTCCAGTAAGTGCCCCCCCCCCCCCAACTACAGTCTATTTTCTTTTGAGAAACACTTAAATCTATAAAACAGCATTCCATTACCTCTCCTGTTTCATCTGTAACTAACCCCAGCTTAAATTTTATATGCTTTTAAGAATTTCAGGGTAAAATTAGATAATGTCTACACTTGCCTTAATTTAACCGTATAAAGTAGAGTGACTATGCAAAGTAGCATACCTATGCTTAAGGTTCACCGAGTGGTTTCTAACAGCTATTGATCTGGGTCTGCCCAGGCTTCATTCCGTTCCCCTGCCCTGCCCCCACTATCTGACAATTTATAGACACAAGACCACACACCCCACCCACATCCCACCCACCACCTCAACCAGTCCCAAAACAACAACACAATTGCAAATATTAACAAGCTCCCACACTCCTCCTATCATACCCCATACTATCACCACCCAAACCACTGCCCACAAACCCTCAAGTAACTATGTTTACCTCTCATCTATTATTATTGGCTACCCTTGTTACAGTTTACACCGTTACCTGCTACCATAATGCTCACATAATATTTCACCTCAGCCCAACCCTAACTTCCACCTTCCAACCCCATAGTAACACTTCCTTCTCCTACATCCAACCTCACTTACTGAACTACTTTACCACTGAGTTATACAAAGTCAAATATATTAATTCCACCATACCTTCCACCAAACCAAACAGATTAACTAAACTTCTACTGCAAACACAGCTCCAAATTTGTGGTGATATACACCCCAACCCAGGCCTCACAACTGATACTACCAACCTCACTACTCCAAACATTCAACATGCAATTAACTGTAAAAAGCCCTGTGACCTAGTTATACTTAGTATGAACACTAGAGATATCTTGAACAAAACTGATGAACTACACGCCACACTCTCCACTTACAACCCAGACATTACACTCATTACAGAGACCTGGGTCAAACCCCAAATTAAGGACAATGAGATACTTCCCCCAGGTTATAATATAATCAAGGCTGATAGAACTATCAAAAAAGGTGGAGGCGTCGCCATACTATACAAGACTGTCCTCAAGGTAGACCTTATATATAAAGAAATCCGAACATTTAACAATGCAGAAACTCTATGCACCAAAATTCAAATCAATGGGTATTTACAACCCCCCCAGATGACAACATACCTACTCTTGAGTCTATATTAAACTGGACATCTGCAAACCTCCCACAGGAGACACTCCTCCTAGGGGACTTTAACATTGATTGGAAATTCATCAACACAACTACCCCCTCTAATCACATCAACCTGTATTCCTATACTCAACTTATCCAAACACCCACCCGCATTGACAAAAATACAAACAAGGAATCCATATTAGACTGGATCCTTACAAACAACCAGAGGAATGGCCAGAGGTCTGTGCTGTGGAAGATCTAAAAATTTCCTGAGTCTCTTTTTTTGACTGAGGGTAGTCCTGGCATTCCCATTGGAAATGATCCCTTAAAGTATGTAGGGGTAGCCTGGCTTCCCCTGATAAGCATTATAAGGTCTTCCGCCATTTTAAGCATTTGAGACTGAGGCAAGGAAGCAGGGGCCTGAGCTTGGGTCATCGTTTTTTGGGTGTGGTTTGAAACTTGGGCCTTAGAAACTCAGTAGTTTTTGAAAGAACTGTAGACGTGAAAGAAGTCGTTGGTCTGTGTCGAGTATCGGTAGTGTGAAGTACTCCCTCAGAAGCCGGTGCCTGCTCAGCGGCTCCGGACCTATCCAAAGTAGAGACATCCGCAGGATCCTTAGTCGAAAAAGAGTCTCACGGCATACCGGACTCCGAAAGGGTCTCGATAGCGGCCTGCAAATTCACAGCAGCAGGCATCAGGGGCTGTGAAAGCGCCTCATTGAGGACCGGAGAACTGACGACTAACTTAACGGAAGTGCCGGCAGTTTTGGACCCGTGTGATCTGTCTCTGTCTTAATCCTTACATTTTATCGGAAGTCGAGGACTGAGAGTGAAAATATCTAGCTACAATAAGGGCCCAATGACGTATAGTTCTGGTGTTGAACAAAGCACAAAAGCGACAGCGGGGGATGTTATGGTACAGTACCAAAGTACAGTTGTGTACACTTACCATAAAAGTAGATGTTAGAGTGTATTCACTGTTGCAGTCATCACGTTTGGGTTATCCCTGCCAGGGTAGCCCTCAGTCGGCCCGAATACCAGAGGCGTAGTATTTCTGCATCAGTTGCTGTTGCTCCAGGACTGACGTCAGGTCATCAGTGGTATAAAACAGGCAGCTGGTGCCATTACATCAGTTTTTCTTGCCCTGTCAGGAGCCCCCAATAAGGAGCTAGGTTATGGTGGGAGAATGTCACCAGTAGAAAGTAAATACCAAAAACTCCTTGTAAGGACAGTGAGAGAGAGAGAAAAGGGGGATGGAGGGAGGGAAACCAGGACTGCAACAGTGAATACACTTGAACATCTACATTTATCTATGTGTACACAACTGTACTATGTTCTTCGTGTTTCACTGTTGCCATCATCACATTTGGGTTGATTCCCAAAGCTGAAGAAAAGGGTGGAGGCAGTCAAGAAGACTGGGGGCTGGCTAGGATGCCCTGCAAGACTGCATTGGGAAAGCCTGCCCTGGATTTGGAGAAGATAGGCAGGTGGTAATGCTTGGTGAAGGTATGAACAGAAGTCCATGTTGCGGCCTCCATGATGTCCCTGGTGGGGAGCCCTCTGAGGAAAGCTGCAGAGGTGGAGGTTGCTGTGGTGGAATATGTCCTGACCCCCTTGGGGGGAGGTTTTCCGTGCTGTTTGTAGCAGAAATGGATGCACTGTGCTATCCGTTTGGAAACTGTTTGGATATGGCCTTGCCCTCTGCTCCTGCAGTGAAGCTGACTAGCAACTGATCAGTTTTTCTAAAAGATTTAGCCCTGTCTAGGTAGAATCTGAGCTGTCTGTGCACATCTAGAGAGTTCAGAATCCTTTCCCCCTTGTTTTGTGGGTTAGGGAAAAGGGTGGGCAAATTAATGGATTGGTTGAGAGCCACACTGGACACCACTTTGGGCATGAAGGATGGGTTAGTCCTGAGGGAGACCCTGTCAGCATGGAAGATGATGAATGGCTCTACAGCCGTAAGTGTTAGTAGCTCTGATACTCTTCTAGCTGAAGTGATGGCCAGAAGCAAGACTGTCTTCCAAGAGAAAAATTTTAACTCTGCTGAAGCTGCAGGTTCAAAGGGGGGGGGGGGCAGGGTGAGCTTTTCCAACACAAAGTGTAGGTCCCAAGCTGGGGTAGGAGCTCTTCTGGGTGGCCTCAAGTTATTAGCTCCTGTTAGGAACTGTTTGATGAGAAGGTGCGAGAAGAGAGGTGGCTCTGTACTGAAATGAGCAGAGATGGCAGAGGCATGAATTTTAATAGAAGAGAAGGATAGACCCTTGTGTAGTAGGTCTGCCAGGTAATCCAGGATGAGAGGTAGAGTGGGCTGTGCCGTTCCGGTTCCCTTAGCCTGGATGCAGGTGCAAAACCTTTTCCACTTGTCAGCATAAGACTTTCTAGTGCTGGGGAGTCTGACCCCATGTAAAACATCTAGAACTTGTTTGCTTAGACTGGCAGCTTGAGGAGAGGTCAGGGAATAAGCCAAGCTGCCAGATTGAGGGTCTGCAATTGGGGATGCATGAATTCTCCATGCCTCTGGGTCAGGAGTGTTGGGATCTGAGGTAGGTGCCATGGTGGCAGGGGTGACAGGCTGCGCAGTAGTGGGTACCAGTGCTGGCATGGCCAGTTTGGGGCAATCAGGATTGTCCTCCATTTTCCTCCCTTATTTTGAGCAGTACCCTTGAAATGAGTGGTAGAGGAGGAGATGCATAGACAGACAGGTTTACCCACTGGAAGGATAGAGCATCCACTTTCCAGGCCTTGCTGTGAGGTTCCCTGGTGCAGAATTTGCTGAGCTGATGATTGGAGTGGGAGGCAAAGAGGTTTACCTTCGGGGTGCCCCATTTCTGGGTTACAAGGGTGAAGGTTCTTTGGTATAGCTGCCACTCGTGTGGGTCTAGCAGGTTTCTGCTTAGGTTATCAGGCAGAGAGTTTAGAGAGCCTGGCAGGAATTGTGCTAACAGGTGTAGTTGCATGGCTGCGGCTGTGTGCCAAAAGGTCATGGCAAGCCTGCAGAGAGGATAAGAGAGAGTCCCTCCCTGCTTGTGGTGTTGTCTGTTGTGCAGAGGCCCTGGGGAGAGTAGGGGTCTGAAAGCTGTCAGGGCATGCTAAACAGCTAACATCTCTTTTTGGTTGATGTGCAAATGTATTTGATTTGGGCTCCACTGGCCCTGAATGCACCTGTCGTCCAGGTGTGCACCCCAGGCAGAGTCTGATGCATCTGTGGTGGGGGTCTGGGCAGCGTGGGGTAGTGAGAAGGGACTTACTTATGTAAGTCCCTTGTTGTGGCAGCATGCTGCTGCCCACCAAAGAAAATCTTTCCTTAGACAAGGTATCATTGGTATAAGAGTTTCCAGGTCTTGAGAGTGCTGACACCAAAGGATTTCTAGGTACCATTGTAGTTTCCTCATATGCAGTCTGGCAAATGGAAGGAGTAGAATGCAAGAAGCCATGAACCTAGAGCTAGCAGAGAGAAGTAGGTTGTCAGGTAGGTTTGTTTTTTTGGTATAAGGAATGCCATCTGGGATGCCGTGTCCAGGCTTGCTCCCAGGAATACAATTTTTTTTTTTTTTTTTTGTGTGGGTACTAGTTTTGATTTATTTTCGTTGAGATCAGGGAGATCAGTTGGTCCTTTACAAAGGTCAGGTGCTTTAGCAGCTTTTCCTGACTGTCTTCCTGAATCAGGCAGTCACCTAAGTATGGGTAAATTTGAATATTTCTTTGTCTGCAAAAAGCAATGGGGGGAGCTAGACATTTTGTGAAACCTTGGGAACAGTGGATAAGCCAAAGGGAAGTGCAGAGAACTGAAAGTGTAGTGATCCTGCTCTGAAACATAGGTATTTCCTGCATGATTCCGTGATTGGGTTGTGTAGGTAAGGCCTCTTTTAGGTCTAGGGTGGCTAACCAAGCATCTTTGAAAAGCATAGGAAGAAGCTGCTGGAGGGTGAGCATTTGAATTTTGGTATCACCAGAAAAGTGTTTAGAATGGATAGGTCGAGGATGGGGCACCATGTGCCCTCTTTCCTGGGTACCAGGAAGAGTCTGGAGTAGAAACCTTGGCCTGTTTGTTCCGCAGGAACATGCTCTATTGCCCTCATAGAGATGAGGGAAAGGACTTACTTTTTGGCCTCTGCCCACTGGTTTGGGGGGAGATCTGGGAACCCTTTTGGGGTTGGCAGAGTGTGAAAATAAAATCTGTATCCCTGGGACACTATGTTGAGGACCCAGGGGTTGTTGGTAATGGTGGCCCAGTTGCTTGCGTTGAAGGAGAGTTTTCCTCCTAGGGGCAAGTGCAGGTGAGCAGAGGAAGGGGTGGAAGTGTAAAGTCATTGTGAGCTCTTATCATAAGGGGGTGGCTTTGCACTCCCTGGTTTTGAAGAGGAGGAACTCCACTGCTTTGATCTCTGCATTCCCTGGGGCTGTTGTCTGGGGGGCCTGCTTCCCCTGGGTCTGGGCTGAGCTGACCTGGGGGGGGCAGGAAAGGACCACTGCTTGGAGGGGCAATGCTTACTGAACCTCGGTGGCTGGACCTGTAAGAAGTCTTTAACTGTCTGCATAGATTTAGCTTTTTCTTACATCTTTTATAAGACCTCTTCTGCCTTGGTGCCAAATAAGTTGTCTTTGTGCAAGGGAGCATCCAATAATTTGGATTTGACATGGTCTGGCAAGGTCTGTTCCTTAAGCCAAGCATGTCTTCTAAGTACAGAACCAGTAACTGCTGGCCTACACGGTGCTTCTACAGTGTCAAAACCACATTTTGAGGTGTGCTTAGTTACTTGGCTTGCAGAATGCATTAACTCTTTATTTTCTGCACAAGTAGGGAAAGAAGATATTTTTTGTTTGAGGAGTTCCATAGTATGTTGCTGATATTTCAGCATATGGAACTGACAATTTAATGCTTTAATAGCAAGAGTAGCAGAGGTGTAGACTTTTTTACCCCATCTGTCTAATGCTCGGGAATTCCTATCTGAGAGGGTGGGATTCTTAGCTGAAGTTGCTTTGATTCCTTTAGTTCCTTGAGAGATGACCTTGGGGTCAGCAGTAGGATTTCTGAAAAGAAATTTGTGAGAGTCAGGGACTCTATAGTACCTGTCAGGTTTCCTGGGAGCAGGAGGGAGGGTGTCAGGGGTCAGACTGGATTCCATAAAAACATCATCCACAACATCCAGGACAGGAGGAATGGCCAGAAGTCTGTGCTGTGGAAGATCTAAAAATTTTCTGAGTCTTTTTTTTTGACTGAGGGTAGTCCTGGCATTCCCATTGGAAATGATCCTTTAAAGTATGTAGGGGTAGCCTGGCTTCCCCTGATAAGCATTATAAGGTTTTCCGCCATTTTAAGCATTTGAGACTGAGGCAAGGAAGCAGGGGCCTGAGCTTGGGTCATCGTTTTTTGGGTGTGGTTTGAAACTTGGGCCTTAGAAACTCAGTAGTTTTTGAAAGAACTGTAGACGTGAAAGAAGTCATTGGTCTGTGTCGAGTATCGGTAGTGTGATGTACTCCCTCAGAAGCCGGTGCCTGCTCAGCAGCTCCGGACCTATCCAAGGTAGAGACATCTGCAGGATCTTTAGTCGAAGAAGAGTCTCACGGCATACCGGACTCTGAAAGGGTCTCGGTAGCGGCCTGCAAATCCACAGCAATGGGCATCAGAGGCTGTGAAAGCGCCTCATTGAGGATCGGAGAACTGACGACTAACTTAACGGAAGTGTCGGCAGTTCTGGACCTGTGTGATCTGTCTCTGTCTTAATCCTTACATTTTTTCGAAAGTCGAGGACTGAGAGTGAAAATATCTAGCTACAATAAGGGCCCAACGATGTACAGTTCTGGTGTTGAACAAAGCACAAAAGTGACAGCGGGGGATGTCGTGGTCTGGGCTTAAACAAGTGATGCAGTAGGAATGAAAGTCTCATTCATTGTGGTATTTGCTTACCACAGGCAAGACAATTGTTAACTTTTTCTGACATTGGTTAGAGCAAGAAAAAAGGATCCCCAACGGGGTACTTAGCTTTAGAAGACTTCAACTTCAATTCGGAAACGAAAAACTCGGGTAGCGGCCGACTGGCACTCTGCTTTGGGCTCCTCTGCCAGAAAGACTGATGTAATGGTGTCGGTTGCCTGTTTTTATACCACTGACGACAAGACGTCAGTCCTGGAGCAACAGCAACCGATGCAGAAATACTACGCCTCTGGTATTCGGGATGACTGAGGGCCACCCTGACAGGGATAACCCAAATGTGATGACTGCAACAGTGAAACATGAAGAACATCTGGCCTTAGTGACCATTTACCCACACTCATATTAAGACAACTCCTCAAAACCACTAAAACAGCCACCTTATGTGAAATCCGTAATTCAAAAAATTTCACACCTGAGCATTTCATTAATGCACTAAGGCTTCCCTAGCAACCCTCACACTAGACAAGGCAGTGGGGTACTTCAATTCCACCTTTTTAAACATATTAAATCAGATGGCCCCCTTACGGACAATGCGAATAAAAACCAACCCAGCCCCATGGCTCTCTAAAAACACAAGAACTCTTCTCAAACTTAGGGATAAAGCTTAGGATACATGGTATCACAATAAAACTGATCACAACAGGCAGATTTTCCTCAAACTACATAATAAAGCAAAAAAAACAGATAAGGCAAAATAAGAAAAATCACTGCACACAGCTACAAGTGAAACATACCACTGACCCCCAAAAATTCTAGGCAGCTGTCGACCAAGTATTACACCCACATAAACCCACTACCCCTCCTCCCCCCAATGTCAGAGGAAATAATATAGAGATAGCTACCCAGTTTAACAACTACTTCACTTCTTCCATCCTTAACCTAACTAGCAACAGCCAGCCTTGCACTCTCCCACAACCTATCAGCAACGCAAACTCATACCCTCCATTTACTGTCAAAGCAGTTCCTACCAACACAATATACAAGCCCCTCACTAAACTGAAACCCACCACTTTGGCAATCAACAAACTTCCTGCAGAGTACTTCAAAATTGCTGTTAGTGCTATAGCTTATGCCATCTTGATTCTTATCAACCTGTCTATCAACGAGCATAACAATTCCAGCCCTTTGGAAAACTTCCTACATAACACTCTTACACAAAGGTGGTCCCTCATCCAAACTTACCAACTACCCCCCCCTAGCAATCTTATCCCCCCTATCAAAAATCCTTGAAACATGTATCCATTCTCAGCTGACGATACATTTACTTACAAATAGTCTCCTCACCAACACCCAACACGGCTTTCGCCCATTCCATAGCAGCACCTCAGCACTCATATCCTTCCTGAACACTGTCAATCAATACAGGAACCAAGGAAAACTAGTGTCTGCTACCTTCCTTGATCTGTCCAAAGCATTTGATACAGTATCCCACAGCAAACTACTTATTATATTATCCGAACTCAACCTAAACAACCCCTCGTTGCTCTGGTTTCAAGACTACCTATCCAACTGCCAACAAGCAGTTAAGTGGCATAATTCGCTCTCCCCCTTCTCCCAGTAACAGTAGGTGCACCACAAGGATCCATACTGGGACCCCTCCTATTTAATATCTTTACAAACACCCTCCACAGTGCCACTCAGCAAGATATAATAGTCCAATATGCAGATGATACTACATTGATCTGCTCAGCCCCCACACTCCAAACACTCCAGACTTAAACTCAAGAGGCCTTCTCCAATATCAAAAACGGGTTAAAAAACTCACAACTAATACTTAACCCCAAAAAGACTCAAATTATGCTTTTCTACCCTACCAAAACTATTGACTCTTCTGCTCTTTTCTCTATCAATTCTGCCAATAACCACAAATCTCCCCAGTATCACAAGCTAAACTTCTTGGTGTAATACTTGACCAAAACCTAAAGTTTGACAAACATATAGCACAAACCATATCCAAAGTCTATAAAAAATTTGGAACCCTATACCACTGCAAAAACTATCTAACCAAAAACACCAAAATGACTATATCCAGAACTCACCTTCTCTCTACATTGCTTTATGCATCCCCTGTACTAACAAACCTTAACAAGACAGACCTACACAAACTGTCCATGTGCTATAATAAAATAGCTAGATTCGCAACCAACTCTAATTTTCACTCCCACCACTGTCACTCACTAAAACAGGTTGGCTAGAACTCGCCAACTTACAAAACTATAACCAACTAACCATGGCTCATGGCTTGCTGTACCACCCAAACAAGACTCCTGCTCGTGCAGGCTTACTCAGCTTTCACAATTCTGCTCGCCAACTAAGATCCACAAACAAAGCCCTTGTTGAAGTAGCTAAGTGTAGACACAGTGCTGGTGAATCCCTCTACTCCCTCACAGTTGCTAAAATCTGGAATTCTTTTCCACCAGATATCAGACTGCAAAACAGAAGCCCGATTTTTAAAACCCAATTAAAAGCCCACCTCAATCTCATCTGGCAATGTAAAAGCACAAGCCAAACCAAAAACTCCTTACTGCAGCAAAAGGAAGGTCCCAGCAGCCAAGCACAAGCCCACAATAAGCCAAGGCGTAGTTTGTAGCTAAGTCCACAATACGAACACTTCTTTATTTAAATACAGCAAACAGCAAAAATAACGTAAAGCACTTTCCGTCTCACTGATAGTGAGACTTCCTCAGACAAAGTTTCAAGTGTAAAGCAACTCATTAAATACCCTACCCAGTGTCTAATTAACACTCCTTCAATTAATTCATTAAATTAATACCAACCATTTCAATATGATAGCTTTGCAATTCTGTGTCAAACAGTACTGCAAGCCTGTTTACATTCACATTTCCAAATGCAATGCTTCAGTCAGTAATCTCAACATTCCGGACTTTACTACAGCAGCTTTAAACCTAAGGTTCTAACAAACCCTCACTAAAACATTAAATCCATATTCGATTTAGTATGATTTCAAACCTTTATGGCTAGCTGGATACATAGCTAGTTAAATGCAGTCCGTTACAACTGATACATTTGCAAACTGAAATAAAACAGTTGATGTTACCTGTCTATCCATACTCGGGAAGTAACCAACATTCTTTTGATAACTACAATATCCAAGTTGGAAAAATATTTTTTGTCCTTTAGTCATAAAAAATAGTTGAACTGTTTCTATCACTGTTGACTAATTGTTACGATTCACCACCACCTAGTCAGTTACGAGTATACATAACAACACTACGTAGTAGAGTCTGCATTTAAAGCAACAGTACTGTACTTAATAAGCTCCGCTGTAACCTATTCCACACGAACACCCAAAGCCTGAATAGTGGTATGGTCAATTAAACCCACTGCAGTTGGGTGTGATAAAGTGCTTCACACTTTAAAATAAAATCCTATGCCAATGTTAAAAACTCTTAAACTTCCAAATATATTACAAATATTAAAAATGTACATAAAGACCCTTTCAACTACACATAAACAAATATGTCCTAAAGACATTAAAAATTAACAGTAGTGATATAGAAAATATCAAAAATGTCAAGAATTAATATAAATATGTTTGCTGAATAAATGTATTGAACCTAGTCCCCAACCCCTAAGTAAGGTGTCCCCTCAGCTATTAATCTCCATCATCTTGCTAGACTTTTCAGTTTTAAAATACATTTGATTGAATAATATTCATTCAGTCCTGGGTACTGGCAGACTCTGGTCCATATTTGCCACATTAATTCTAATTTTTCCAACATCAAAGAACTAGGACCTCCTCTCATCTCATCCACCTTAATTGAGTCTATAGCTCTGAATTTAAATGAATGTGTAGGACAATCTTGGGTATGTTTAGCAATTACGCCGTCCTGTTTCAAGGTTCGGGTGCTGTAAAGATGTTCATACACCCTTTCCTTAAATTTCTGATCTGTTTTCCCTATGTAGAAAACAGGGCAATTCTGGCAGCATGCCAAATAAACCACACCTTTTGTATTGCAATCAAATCTCTGTGGGGTCATATAATCCACCCCTCTGATGTTGAAGCTTTCCCCTATGTCCATGTATGGACAATGTGTACATCTACCACATTTAGTCATACCTACTTTTACTATCCTTTGCCAATTTTCTTTCTTTTTTGATAATAAACACTTAAGGTTGTTGCCCCTTCTAAACACTACTTTTTTTTTTGGGGGGGGGGGCTCTTTCAGTTTACAGGTCAATACAGCATCTGATCTAATAATCTTCCAGTTTTTATAGATAGTCTCTCTGATGTTATAACCATCCAAACTAAACTTCGTGATTAGGTTGACCCTGACCAAGGAAGCTTTTTCTGTGATTTTATCACTAATTTGGGAGTCCTGTTGACCTAATTCCTGTATATCAAACAGGATGGGTTGGTAAAGGCCTCTCGATCTTTTCCCTTTTACCTCCTCGGTTAGTTCCCTGATCAGTTGGGTGGGATATCCTCTTTTGGAGAACATATTTCCTAACCTATCACATTCTCGTGAAAAGTCGTCTTCCCTAGTCACCATGCGGGTAAGCCCTGACCAATTGTCCTTCTACTCCTTTGGACCAAAGGGTGGCAGCTAGTAAAATGAAGGACGGCATTAGAATATGTGTCTTTTCTGTAGATGTTTGCAAAGTAGCTGTTTTTATGTAAGGCCTTACTCAATAAGACATCCAAATAGGCAATATTAGTTTCATTACATGTGAAAGTAAATTTTAAAAATGAAGTTGTATTATTAACGTAGGACACTAGGTTTTCCGCCTCTTTCACTTTACCATCTATCAGTATGAAAATTTCGTCCAAGTACCTAGTATAAAACTGAATTTTATTTATATTAGGTACCTTGAACACAAATTCCCCCTCCCAATATGCCATGATCAAATTAGCGAAACTAGCCCCGCATGGTGACCCCCATGGCTATGCCTGTTGTTTGGGCATAAAAGTTTCTACCAAATGTGATGCAGTTGTTTGACAAAACCAGTTTTACCACTTCTGCCAAGAGACTAATTTCATCATTAGGTGCTCCTAGCTCATGTAGTAGCAATCTTAGCCATTCAATCCCTTCCACGTGTGGGATAGACGTATAAAAGTCCTTCACGTCAAGTGACAAGAAGTTCAGATTATGTCTGAACTTCAACTTTTGGATGTTGGCTAAAAATAACCAGTAATCTTTACAAACCTGTGGCTGTGACGTTACATATTTTTTCAACTGAAAGTCTATATATTTTGCACAAGCGTATGTTATACTTCCCCTAGCATCCACTAAAGGTCTCATTGGGGGATCATTAATGCATTTATGGATTTTGGGGATCCCAAATAGGATCTGAATTCTGGGGGCTGGCATGCTAATGTAATTATATATGTCTACATCAATTCTGGCCTCTATAAACAGTTCTTCTATTAGTGACCGAATCCTCCCATAGGTCATGTTCAGTTCGTTACGTGACACTTCTCTATAGGCGTCTGTTCGTATGATTTTCTCCATTCTTAATTGATAATCATTGTTATTCATTATAACTAGCCCTCCACCCTTGTCCGGCTGCATCACCCTAACTTGTGCTTCCTGTAAAAACCTAAGTGCCTGCCATTCCACTTTTGTTGTGTTATTATGCCTGTCTGTACCTCTTCTTTGAATATCTAGTAATTTATAGAGGTCTAATTCACACATTTGTTCATACAATAACAAAGTAGGGTGAATTTATGGACAAAATGTGCTAGTTTTGTAGAATGGGTTATTTACATTGTTCTCTTGGCCAAACAAAATTTTAAAATTCAGCTTCCTGATAAATAACCTCAAGTCAATAACTGAATCAACAATGTTGGCTATAGACGTAGGAAAAAATGTCTGGCCTTTAGTAAGAAGGTCCGCCAGTACTGAATCTACGGTTAAGCATAAAAAATTGAAAATTTTAAAGTCACCTTGAGAATTCATCATTACCTCACAATTCAGGGAAGGTGATTCCTTTGTTTGGGATACTGTTGTTGCCTCCACACTGAGTTGTAGGTCACTTGGGGGAGACACTGCCTCAGGTGGTAGCCTGAGGCTTGCCTTCGAAAATTTGCATTACCTTGATTAGTTGCACCTTCGTAGTTGTTATTACCCCTGTATTTGTTTTTGGACGCCTTTTTGGCCTCATGGTTACTATGTTGCCCTTCTGGTTGCACTTGAGGTTGTTCTGTCCTTCTCTGTGGCCCCCATTCATCTTCTGGTTGCCTTACCCCTGCTGTATTTTGTGACATTGGAGGTTTTGGGTAAGTCACCCCTAAACTATATGCCTCCCTGTCTCACTTAAGTGTCTTCATTTTAGTTGCTTTTAATTTGTCCATATATTGATCAATACTAACAAAACACCTCTCATAGTCATATTTGTATCGCATAAAATCTATGTCTTTTTTTATGTTCTCATCCAGAGGGACAATTTCCTTTAATAAGGAATCAACTGCCAGTTGGTAGTGTTTTATCATAACCTCCAGGAGTTCAATTCCATGTTTATTAAAAAGTTTAATCAAGTCTTTGTGAAAAGGCGACCCATCAACTAGTCAAGGTTGGGTATTGCCATGATCTTAGTCCTTTAGGGACAATCCTCTCCCCGATACATTCTTTAAAGTATGCTACTTCTAATTGGCTTTTTTTGTATTTCACCATTTTGTTGTCTAAAAGTCTTAAATTCTCTCCTATATTCACTCCATTAGCCGGAGACCCTTCAGCCGAAGCTTCCATGTGGCCACTGGTCAAAGCTGGTTGTAATAAAGGTACTTCTTGAAGCCAGCCATCCAAATCTTGGACCGAAGCTCCCATAAGCCCCAAGGGTTGATCCTGTGTTTCTGCTGTGGTTCCTTGGTTGATTCTATCCCCCTCGGTGTTATCTGGACTCCCATATGTGCTTAAGTTCATCAATACATTAATTGGGGAGTCCGGGGGGTGGAGTATTTGCTTTTCTGGTCTCGTAGATGTTTGGGTAGGATATGAGCCCCTAGACATAGAGTCGAATCTGAGGGCAAGTGTTTCCACCTGTTTAGATAATTGCCCTACTAATGCTGTTAAATTCGCTAGTGCATCCACTTGGTTTGGTGATCCATTGCATATGCTGCTAGGAGAACCCTCCATACTGGACAAAACAAACAGGGTAAAAGCACAAGCCAAACCAAAAACTCCTTACTGCTGCAAAAGGAAGGTCCCAGCAGCCAAGCACAAGCCCACAAAAAGCCAAAGTGTAGTTAGTAGCCAAGTCCACAATACGAATACTTTTTATTTAAAAACAGCAAACAGCAAAAATAACATAAAGCGCTTTTCGTCTCACTGATAGTGACACTTCCTCAGACAAAGTTTCAAGTGTAAAGCAACTCATTAAATACCCTACCAGCATCTAATTAATACTCCTTCAATTAACTCATTAAATTAATACCAACCATTTCAATATGATAGCTTTGCAATACAGTGTCAAACAGTACTGCAATCCTGTTTACATTCACATTTCCAAATGCAATGCTTCAGTCAGTAATCTTAACATTCCGGACTTTACTACAGCAGCTTTAAAACTAAGGTTCTAACAAACCTTCACTAAAACATTAAATCCATATTCGATTTAGTATGATTTTAAACCTTTACAGCCAGCTGGATACATAACTAGTTAAATGCAGTCCGTTACAACTAATACATTCGCAAACTGAATTTGAATTTCGTTGAATTTAAACTGTTAATTTTTAATGTCTTTAGGACATATTTATTTATGTGCAGTTACACATTTATGTGTAGTTGAAAGGGTCTTTATGTACATTTTTAATATTTTTAATATATTTGGAAGTTTAAGAGTTTTTAACATTGGCATAGGATTTTTTTTTAAAGTGTGAAACACTTTAGAACACCCGATTGCAATGGGTTTAATTGACCATACCGCTATCCAGGCTTTGGGTGTTCATGTGGAATAGGTTACAGCGGAGCTTATTAAGTACAGTACTGTTGCTTTAAATGTAGACTCCACTACATAGTGCTGTTAACGTATACTAGTAACTGACTAGGTGGAGGTGAATCGTAACAATTAGTCAACAATGATAGAAACAGTTCAACTATTTTTTATGACTAAAGGACAAAAAATATTTTCCAACTTGGATATTGTAATTATCAAAAGAATGTTGGTTACTACCCAAGTATGGATACACAGGTAACATCAACTGTTTTATTTCAGTTTGCAAATGTATCAGTTGTAACGGACTGCATTTAACTAGTTATGTATCCAGCTAGCTGTAAAGGTTTGAAATAATACTAAATCGAATATGGATTTAATGTTTTAGTGAAGGTTTGTTAGAACCTTAGGTTTAAAGCTGCTGTAGTAAAGTCGGGAATGTTGAGATTACTGACTGAAGCATTGCATTTGGAAATGTGAATGTAAACAGGATTGTAGTACTGTTTGACACTGAATTGCAAAGCTATCATATTGAAATGGTTGGTATTAATTTAATGAATCAATTGAAGGAGTGTTAATTAGACACTGGTAGGGTATTTAATGAGTTGCTTTACACTTGAAACTTTGTCTGAGGAAGTCTCGCTATCAGTGAGACGAAAAGCGCTTTACGTTATTTTTGCTGTTTTAAATAAAGAAGTGTTCGTATTGTGGACTTGGCTACTAACTATACCTTGGCTTTTTGTGGGCTTGTGCTTGACTGCTGGTATCACCTGGCAATGTACCTGTACTGACCATAGCTAGCACTACTACTACCATTCAGATAAATCTTACTCTGGCACTACTCAAAGGTCAAACACACAGAGAAAAAACTACCATAACGAATTGTATTTTTAAATGTATGTATATAACTGTATATATTGCTGCACTTTCTTACTCAAATACATTATAATTTCTGTTTTTCTACTGTACACTCTATATTGTACACTTCTGTAACTTCTCATTGTACTACGTTATGATATACTATTGTTTGCTCTATTAATTTGTACTCAGACTTTTGTATTTTTTATGACGGTCATGTATGTGGAGCTTTTCTCCCTGGGTCTCTTCTGAAAACAGGCACCTGACTGCCCAGTCAGACCAACCCAGTAATCAAATATAAAATAAATAAAATAAAAAAATAAGCACATGTCTCCAGTCTTGAGGAATCTTCCCATATTTATATGACCTAGTGAGTAATAGATATAATGGTACTGTAAGCACTTGCTGAAGTGTTCTCAGGTCATTGTTACTAATTCCGTCTCCTCCCTTGCTTTGTTTGGATCCAGTTTGCGCAGTCCTTTTTCAATATAATCTAATTTGATTCCAGTATCTGGGGTTACATGAATGTCACTAGGACAACTTATCACTCCTTTTGTGAAGCCAAACTGTTTTGCATAAGATTTTATAAATATATCTATAATGTGTTGTGTATGAGAATACATTTTAGAATCTGCACACAGTTTATCAATTTGTATGTCTTTACTCCTTCCACATCTTATGTATCTATAAAAAGGTTTGCTATTATGCTCAATATCTTTATATAAATGTTCTTCAAATTTTTCTTGATCTTGTCTCATACTATGCTTAATCTTTGTCCACTTTGTTTATTTCAGTTTTCAAAATTATAGGTCGACCTCTCTTCCAATTCTTACTTTTTTGTCTCTCACCCTAATCAGATATCTTGTTCTTATGGAAATATATCTGCCTGATGTTGTATGCCTAGATCCTGATGTTAAACATTTTTTTGATTCTTTTGCACTCAATTTCTCTTTCAAAGCTTTCCACATTCCATCTGCAGTTTTTCCACTGAACACCTCACTCCAGTTAGTTTTACATAGTGACCGTTTTGCTTCCATATAATCTGTAATTAACCTTCTGTGCATTGGCTTATATTTCAATTTGGCTGAATTATCTAGCAACAAATTAACCTTTATAACCCCATGATCACTGCACATCAATGGTGGTAAAACTTGACTTAAAGTTACAGTAATTTCTTCAGGAACACAAGCAATGTCTGGTATGTTCCGTCCTCTGGTAGTATTTTGTTTTTTACAATCTGAAGCAATTGTTGTTTCTGAAAATACGCTGTGAATAATTTCCTTACTAACATTGTAGAATCAATATTATTCCAGTCTGTTTCTGGTAAATTTAAGTCCCCAGCTAATATTATTCTTCCCTCCTGTGTTTCATGCAAGAAATGTATGAATTCCTCTAGGTCATCTGCACTTGACTTTGGTGGTCTTATACAGTCCAACAATCTTTTTTTCAATGTGAAATATCTTGTCTATTCTTGTCCAAGAGCCATATTTCAATGAACATTCTGTATCCTAGTGTATTCTGTCTTATTTTCAATATTTCAATGAGTCCAAATACATGCATATATTTCTGTAACTTTTTGTCCTGAACCGGTATTTTACCTTAGTCCTCCAGAGATGTCATCCTTATTTCCAACTACTACCATACATCTTTGGTGAAAGGGTGTAACTTCTCCCATAATATTCATTGTATCCCATCTCAATGCTTTTGGTGTTTTACATACATATATATATATATATATATATATATATATATATATATATATATATATATGGTTCCATTTCATATCATTGAATTTCAAATCATCAAGACCAATTAGTCTAAAACTCAAATCGTTGAAAACTCATAACATCAAATCTCAAATCATTGAAAACTATAAAGCAGCTAGAAATAACATCCCACAGAGTTTTTACTACGTTTATGGTTCATAGGTTCATAGACTGGTACTAGGCTAACTGCCCTTATGAGCCATTTTAAACCTAGCCAATTATCCCTTGTGAGACTCAAACCCTGCACCTTGTGTTTGCAAGACAAACACCTTAACCAGTAGGCCACCCTCCCAAGCACCCCTGCACCCCCCACACACCCCATACATTAAATATACCAACTCCAAGGTCGCACTACAGTGGGGGAAAAAGGTAATTTCCTACCCCACTGCCGTGTGACCTTGGAGTTGGTATATTTAATTTACGGGGGAGTGTGGGGGGGGGCGGAGCCCCCATATGGAGGTGCAGGGGGGCTTGCCCCCCTGCATAAATGTAGTAAACAGTGTTTGGGATGTTATTTCTAGCTGCTTTACAGTTTTCAATGATTTGAGATTTGATGTTATGAGTTTTCGATGATTTGGTCTCGATTTGAAATTCGATGAAATGATAAATGTTAAGTTGTCAATCTCGCCTTCATTCTTGCTTGATGGGTTCGGAGCCGATCCCTCGGCTCCGACTCGGCACTTGCTAAGCTCGAGAGTCACTTTTACCAGCTCGAGGCAGCCCCATATCCCATGATGCAAGGCGGTAAGTACCCAGATCTCGTTTGCCGCTTCGCTTATGAGGTCCTCCTTTTACCAGCTCCTGGTAAGTGATTCTCTTTTTGGATATTTAAGCCCCTTTTTCTTAAAAAACCCTTAATTATCAGTTATTAGTTAATTTTTTACCTTTTGTGACAGAAAATCCCTGTCTTTTCTATTTTATTTTAGTCAAATTTACCCATCCCATCCCCCCCCCTGTTAGGGTGTGTGTGTTGTTTATAGAAATACCTTTTGGTATTTTATTTAAGTTAATTTTGACTGGTGTGTGTGTGTGTTTGTGTAAAGCACCATGTCAAAGGAGAGGGTCTCAGGTTTTAAGAAGTGTGACTCGTGCTGTCAGAAGATGTCTCTGACAGACGGTCACACTTCTTGCCTGTATTGCCTAGGCCCTCTTCACCTGCAGGACTCCTGTGCTATTTGTCATTCCTTCAGCCAGAGAGTCCTGCAGGAAAGCAATAAACTGATCCTTAGGGGCCTTCTTAAGCCGGAGGGCTCTCCGGCTAAGTCGGCTCCATCCAAATCAGTTAAATCTTCCAAGGCCCAGGCTTCTGTTTCTAAGCCTGCGGCCTCGGCTCCGACTTCATCGAGTCGAGATCGCCCGGCTGGAGCGATTCTGGCTTAACAAAGCCTTCGGCACCGATGGCTATCGGTGCCGAATCTGTATTGACCGCCGATGTCGGCTCCGATCGGTTCCGACACCCATGTGGCTCAGGCATCGGTGTCGGCTCCGATCGGCTCCGACACCGTTATTTGGTGGCTGTATCGGCTCCGGCTGGAGCCGATACATCGGCGTCCTGTCGGCTCTGAGAGGTCGGCTCCGACAGGATCTATAGTATCGGCTCCGTGGCTCATTCCAGGAAGAGGTCGAGGTCTCCTTCCTTGGAGCCGATACTTTCGGCTCGGCTTCACCTCTTCTATCGGAACGGAGCCATCGGAGCCGATCTTCAAGGTCATCCAGGTTGTCAGATCATGACCTAGAGAGTGGTCAGTAGATTACTTAAGTCACAGGTACTGGCCCAAATGTTACATAGTCCGTCTCAACAGGCGACTGTTGGTCCACACCCGTTACAGTTCCTCCTTCAACTCTACCCCAGAGCTTGGAGTTGGAGTATTCGGGAATGGTTACTGCTACGGCTGGAGGACGGATACCCTCTTCTGTTCCTTCAGCCTCTACTCTTATCTCCTCTTGGACACCTTCCTTAGAGGGATACAGTGGTAAGGTTTCCAAGGTCTCCTCAGAGGGGGAGAGTGGCATCGGACCATTGTCCGAACCCGCTATTCCCTTGGAGCCTCGGCCTTGGTGAGCTCGGCTCCGACATCTGCCTCGGAGACTTCCCTTCGGTGGTCCCTGGAGTTCCTAGCTCTTGGAGCGGGTTCTCTCGGACCTGCCTGGGAGGGAGCATTCGAGGTGATGAAGAGTGTACTGGCCACTGGTATCAGTCAGCAGTCTGTTCCCGTAGCTCCTCCCTCTATAGTACCTGTTGACATCTCTGCCACTTCTCTTGCTACAGGACCCAGAGATCCTCTGCCTCAGGTTTCCCCATTGGGAATTTCCCCTCTTCCGAGGATTCTCCTGATGTTTCGGGAGATCCTCCTAGGAAGAGGACTTGTAAGAGGAAGCATGTAGACTCCCGAGTCTGTCACTGGATACTGACTTTGATGAGTCAGAGGGATCCCTAGATCCCCTCTGAGGATGTCTCCTTCTCAGACATCCTAGAACTTCTGAAACAGAGGGAAACTGGCCCACCAACAATCCCTCTGAGGATGAGTCAGTATACCTAGAGGCGTTTGGATCTCGGCCCTCCACCTCCTGGGTGTCTCCGCCTTCGACCCCTTATGCAGGTTATTGCACGAAGGCGTGGGCAGCTCCTGACTCTGTAGAGCCAGTCCCTAGGAGGCCTTCAAAATTTATCACTGCCCGTGTGACAAACAATTCCTTACTAAGGGTGTCCCGCTGATGCCATGGTGGTGGCTGCGGCCACCAAAAGGAACTTGCAGATCCTTCCGTGCCGTCCATCCTCCTAATAAGGACTCTAGGACCATGGATAGGTACGGTAAGCGGATGTTTTCCTCAGCGACCTTTGCTATGCGTTCGCTGAATTACCTATGTCACTTCACCAGACTCCAGAGGGATATCCTGAAGGAGCTGGGAGAAGTAGTTCAGGATCCTACAGCTGCAGGGGCTCAAGAAAAAATTGCTTCGCAGCTAGGAACCCTCAATTCCATTGCAAACTCCTCCATGCGGCTAATATCTTATGCTGCGGATGGAGGCAGTAGAGCCGCAGGTACAGGTGTGGCTCTTAGACGCCAAGCCTGGATGCGGCTATGTGATTTTGTGGATCCCTTTAAGGCGTCCTTCACAAATTCTCCCTTTGATGGGTCAGCTTTGTTTGGCCCTCAGGTGAAGGAAACCTTGACCAGGTGCGAGCAGGACGGCAAGACTCTTTCTGCTGTTGGAGTCCATTTTTCCACCCCTTCTAGACCTTATCCCAAAGGACAGAAGGGTGGGAAGATGTGGTTCCGTAAATCCCAAGGAGTCACGCCGGATTCACGTGGTCAGTTTACCCCTAGAGGCAGAGGGGTAACAACAACAGACGCCGCTCTAGAGGCAGAGGGGGTCCGAAGAACCAGGGAAACAGGGAGCCTCTCTCTGACAAGCCCTTTCAGCATCCCTGAGGTGTTGCCCGGCTGTCCCTCCTTGGAGGCAGTCGGGGGAAGATTATCACTGTACCCAGAAGCCTGGCATTCCCTCACTCAAGACAGATGGGTACAGTCGATCATATCCAAGGGTTACATAATTCCTTTCGAGGAAAGTCCCTTCCCCTCAAGTTCCCTTCCAGATGTACCACCCGGTCTAAGGGAGATTGCAGAGTCAGAAATCTCAAAACTACTGCAAAAAAGAGCCATTCAGCCAGTTACGATAGACCATTCAGAGCCCGGAATCTACTCAAGGTTCTTTTTGGTCCCCAAAAAGACGGGAGACTGGAGACCAATATTGGATCTCAGCAGACTCAACAAGTCTGTCAGGAAGACAAGATTCCGAATGGTCACTCTTCAGTCAATTCTGCCCTTCTTACAGAAAGACAACTGGATGTGCTCAATAGATCTTCAGGATGCGTACTATCACATCAAAATTCACAGACGCTCCAGGAGATTTCTCCGCTTTCGGCTGGGGTCCAGTCATTTCCAGTTCAGAGCCCTGCCCTTTGGTCTCACTACAGCCCCCAGAGTGTTCACCAAATGCATGGCAGTGGTCACGGCTCACCTGAGACGTCAAGGATTCCAGGTGTTTCCGTATCTCGACGACTGGCTCCTGTCAGCCACCACCAGGCATCAGCTTATACAAGCCAGGGATTACACAATAGACCTTTGTTCTCATTTGGGCATCTCAATCAACTTCGAAAAGTCATCCTTATCGCCCTGCCAGTCTATTACCTTCATAGGCGCAAACTTAAACACTGTTCGGATGTCAGCTACCCTTACAGAACAAAGAGTTTCAGACATTCAGACTCATGTCAGGATCATTCTGGCCAGCAAGAAAATACAGGCCAGAATGGTTCTAAAGGTATTAGGTCTCATGGCTGTGGCCATTACTCTTCTTGCCCTGGCTCGATTCTACATGCGCCTTCTTCAGTGGATGCTGTTCACACAGTGGTCATACCAGCAACTTCCAATGCGTCACCAGATTCTGGTGACACAGACATGCAAAGAGCATCTTGCTTGGTGGATCACATCGTCTCAGGTTCACCAAGGCAGGTACTTTGTACCCCATCCCCGATAGCCACTGTCACCACGGATGCCTCCCTGATCGGGTGGGGGTCATTATCAGGGCAGGATGGTTCATGGGGCGTGGCAGCCGCTCGAGTACCATCTGCACATAAATGTCCTGGAGATGAGAGCAGTGCTTTTAACGTTGCAAGCCCTCAACGACTTTCTTCCCGTAGGGACAATTGCAGTCCACACAGACAACATGTCTGTAGTTTGGTATATCAACAAACAGGGCGGAACCAAGTCCTACCCCTTGTGTCGAGAAGCGCTCAGACTATGGCAATGGGCGATCTCCTCTCATCGGTTTCTGGTAGCAACGCATATCCCTGGGAAAACCAACATTATAGCGGACAGATTGAGCAGAGCTATCCTCATGCCTCACGAGTGGTCTCTCAAGCAATCTATAGCGGAAGAGATTTTTCTGGAATGGGGTCGCCCATGTTGCGATCTTTTGCTACTCCCCAAAACAGCAAATGTCCAGACTTCTTCAGCCTCTTCCCTCTATCAGGCCATCCCCCCAGAGACGCTCTGACCCAGGATTGGCCCCAGGGACTTCTTTATGCCTTCCTCCATTTCCTCTGATCCCTCAGGTGATCCAGAAAGCTACCGCTTTGAGAGCCAAATTGATTCTCATTGCCCCTTACTGGCCTCGACAAGTTTGGTTCCCGTTCCTCCATCATCACCTTTTGGTGCAGCCGTGGCATCTGGACCCAGTGCCAGATCTTCTGATTCACCAATCGGGTCAGCTGCACCGGTCAATCCCTTCTCTCAACCTCACAGCATGGTTGCTCCACTTCCTTCCTTAGCCAGGCTTCCTTTGATCTCTAACCCAGTTAGAGACATCATAGTAGCTTCGCTAAAATCCTCTACCAGGAGGATTTACACAAGCAAATGGAAACGTTTCTCTTATTGGGCTAAGGCCCAAAATATTGATCCTTTTACTGCCCCTGTTCAGGCAGTCCTGGACTTCTTAGCAGAGATTTTTCATGCAGGCTCCTCTTCTTCCACAGTCAGAGTTCAATTGGCTGCTATTTCCAATTTTCATGTCGGGATAGCAGATCATAATATTATGTCCCATAGGCTCTGCAGGGCCTTCTTGAAAGGAATTTTCCTACTAAAACCTCCAATCAGGAATCCTCCTCCTCAGTGGGATCTAAATTTAGTGCTGACATCCTTGATTCTTCCCCTTCGAGCCAGCTGTTTCTTGTTCCCTGAAATATCTTTCTTGGAAAACTTTATTCCTAGTGGCTATTACATCTGCCAGGAGGGTGTCTGAACTTCATGCTCTTCGGTTCGACCCCTATTTGGTTTTTCACAAAGACAGAGTATCTTTGAGAACTAATCCAACCTTTTACCTAAGGTCGCTTCAAAGAACAATCTGAATCAATCCATTGATCTCCCTGTATTTTTCCTAACTATTCAGATAGAGCTGAACAAAAGCTACATTATCTTGATGTCCACCGTCAACTTAGATATTATTTGGACAGAACAAAAAATTTAGAAAATCTGATCAACTTTTTGTTTCCTATGCGGATAATAAAAAGGCCTTCCTGTTTCTAAAGTGACCTTGTCCAGATGGCTTTCTTCGGTCATCTCTGAAATTTATAGCTCAGGGGAAAACAGCTGTGCTCAAAACCTAAAGCACATTCAACTAGGAGCTTAGCTACTTCTACAGCTTTTCAAGCTAGACTTCCTTTGGACACTATTTGTGCAGCGCCACTTGGGCTACTCCTCACACTTTTGTTTCCCATTACAAATTGGATTTGGCCTCCAGGGACAGAGCCAGTTTTGGCTCTACAGTCCTCAAGAGTTTGTTCCATTGAGCCACCCAGGATAGAGGTGCTAGGACGGTCCCATCAAGCAAGAATGAAGGCGAGATTGACAACTTAACATTAAGAAGTTATGTACCTACCATAACGTTCCATGTTAGTTGTCTTCTCTCGCCTTCTTTCTTGCGACCCTCCCTCCTTCCCCCTGGCCTGGACAGACCTTGTATAAGAAACTGTTGTGCTGAAGACCATTCAGACCTGGTCCTTCTTCCATCTGTAAGTTTTCTTTCTTCCTTTGGGAAGTATTTTTATGCTTGGTGCTATTGCCCTTTGTCAGCAAACGAGATCTGGGTACTTACCGCCTTGCATCATGGGATATGGGGCTGCCTCGAGCTGGTAAAAGTGACTCTCGAGCTTAGCAAGTGCCGAGTCGGAGCCGAGGGATCGTCTCCGAACCCATCAAGCAAGAAAGCAGGCGAGAGAAGACAACTAACATGGAACGTTATGGTAGGTACATAACTTCTTATTCGATGATATGAAGTGGAACCATATATATATATATATATATATATATATATATATATATATATATATATATATATATATTTATGATATCTAGTATAATTTTCATGCTCTGTTAAACTCTCTCTACTATAAATCTTCCCTGCTTATCCTTTGTTTGTTCCTTACTCTTTATTCTGATGCCCTTTTCAATTAATAAGACCCCCCTTTCTTTTGTTCTCCCTCTATGCCAGCAAAAAAAAAAAAACTTCTTCCTTTTCTTTACAAAATCTTTATGATTTTAGCCACATTTCTTGTAACATTATTTTCTGTGCATTACTACTGTAAACACATGATAGTACTTTGTCCTTTTCTGCAACCTCTTAATGTTCCAGACTAGCAGCCAAATTGTAACATAGTAGAGCATAGGTCTACTAACATAGGTCTTTGGTGCAGGCTGGAGAAGTTGTTTGACCGCAACTGAGCTACAAAATATAAGTATTTTTTGATTATTTTAACAGATTACTGTTTTTATAATTTAATATATATAAAGCACTTTGTCTATTCAGAATCTTCAGAAATCTTTTTCTGTTTAAAAACTGTCATAGCTTGTTGTCTTAGGCTATTTTGTCCCACCCTCCCTCCCTGTTGGTGTGTTGCTGTTATACTTGGTGGCTTTGCAGTTGCCCGCCCCTACTGTGACACACCTCCCAGTCTAGTGTCATTAGCTCATTCTTCTTAATACAGAGAGAACATTTGATAAGGCCTTCTGTTCCTCCTTTTTACCTTTTCAAAAAGTAAAACAAAACTTTTTTTTTCTTCTTCGCCTGAACCTTCTTGTGTTCTGACTGTCCTTCTCAAACATATTGGAAATATACAGTATATTTCAGAGCATCTGTTGCCAACCCCTCCCTCTTATCTCATACCACACCCAACTTTCTCATAACCCTCCTCCACACTACCTCTTAAAGTCTTTCACACTACTTTCCTTTCTTCTTCCTTCTATTTTCCTTTATCTCTATCGGTTTCCCTAACCTACACTATGTGGACATTATCTCTCCCAATATACTTTCAAATAACTATCTGTTTAACACTCTTACCTCCTCTTGTGATTACTCATCTCCTAACCTCCTATGAACACCCACTCCCTCTACTCTTGTGCTTCCCTCTAAGCACACCTCTACACCTAACTCACCTTCTACACTAACCACATTAAATCTTCCTACCATACCTAACTACATATCTACCAAACACCACAAACTTGCTTACCCTAAGCTAAGTAAACAAAGAAATAAAAATATATTGACATCCTACATAAACAGTCCCAGCTCAATATTTCTTATTGTTTCAATCACTATTAGATGGGGACATTCACCCTAACCCTGGCCCAAATAGCACAAACACTAATAGTTATATTAAACAAGACAAAGATTCTCCTATATCATCAAACACTTATACCAACTCTCTCACCATAGCTCATCTTAATATACGTAGCATTTGTAACAAGATCTCTCAACTCCATGCCCTTTTAGATGTTCACCATTTTGATATCTTATGTTTATCAGAAACTTGGCTAAAACCTACCATTAAGGATAATGAAATTACCCCTCCCGGGTATAATATCTTTAGACTGGACCGTAAAACCAAAAGGGAGGTGGCGTAGCAATTCTGTACAAAGCACAACTACAAATTAGTATTATAAATCCTAACCTTACTCAGGACAATAATGCAGAAGTAATCAGCTCAAAACTTCAAATCAACCCTAATAAAGCTATTAACATAATTTGTGTATATCTCCCCCCAGGAAATAACACTAACACTCTAGAATGCATCCTGAGCTTGCTGACAAACAACCTCCCCCAAGAAACAGTAGTTCTAGGTGACTTTAACATTGATTGGAATTCATTTAATAGTATAAACCCTACATCCCACATAAACCTATATGGCTTCTCTCAACTCATTAACTGTCCAACCAGAACTGATAAATCCAACAACCATAAATCTATTCTAGACTGGATTCTGATTAATACTCCCCAACAAACCTACCAGTCCGGTACCCTTCCAGATGATCTAAGTGACCATTCTTTAACTTATGTCATTAGACACAAAATCAACCTAACCTTACCTGCCACACTTAGAACACTAAGAACAAAAAAGACTTTTAACTCAGAACATTTTCTAGCTGATCTAAAATATTGTAATTGGTCCTCATTGAAATATCTTCCCCTTAATGAAGCAGTAGATTACTTTAACTCTACATTCTTATCAATTCTAGACCAACATGCCCCAACTCGTACCATCAGAACCAAATCAAAAGTAGCACCCTGGCTAACTAATAATACTAGGCATAAAATCATTATTAGAAATAAATCATGGTCAAAATGGCGCACCACTAAAAATCAAACTGATCATCAAAAATTTAGAGAGCTTAGAAACAGCACTAAAAGAGCTATCCTGACCGACAAAAAAAACTATTACCTTCAGCTGCAGAACATTACTAATAAGGAACCTAAAAAATTCTGGGCCAGTATTAATAATCTTCTGTCTCCAGGTCACTCCATTACACCTAATCCCCAGGACTCTAACCCAGAAAACCCTAAACAAACAGCAAATGACTTCAACTCATTCTTCACAAACACTATCCAAACACTAGCTAGTCATCTATCTCCTGATACCTCAAATCTTCCTCCATCCACATTAAATCCACCTCCTACACTCCAATTACAACCAGTCTCTACCTCCTTTATCACATCATTGCTCCTAAAGTTAAAACCCACCACTCCCTCTGCAGACAAACTGCCTGCAGAATTCTTACAGATAGGTGCCAAAGCCTTAGCCTACCCTATTTCCATCCTGATCAATAGATCTATAAAGGAAGGAATCTTCCCTCTATCTGGAAAATATCTCATATCATCCCACTACATAAAGGAGGAAACTCTAATGATTTCTCTAACTTTCGTCCAATAGCTCTCCTCTCACCAATCGCAAAAATCATGGAAAAATGTATTCACAAACAAGTATTAAATCACCTTCTCAACAACAACTTACTTTCTAACTGTCAGCATGGTTTCAGACCCTCACACAGTACCACTACTGCTTTACTCTCCTTCACTAACTCCATTAACACTAACCGTAACAATAACTATCTATCTTCCTCTGTCTTCATCGACCTATCCAAAGCTTTTGATATGGTGAATCATAAACTTTTACTACATATCCTACAATCACTGGCTCTTGATCATCTTGCCTTGTCCTGGTTTGCATCTTACCTAGAAAATCGTCAGCAGGCAGTACTTTGGAAAAACTCACTTTCTAATCTTCTACCTATCTCCTTAGGTGTACCTCAAGGCTCTATCCTAGGCCCTTTACTATTTTCTATCTTTATTAATGACCTTCAATCTGCTATCCCATATTCTACCTGTATACAATATGCGGACGACTCAACTATAATCTGCTCTGCTAACTCTCATACAGAACTCCAGTCACTTACTCAAAAAGCTTTCAGTGCTGTAGAACAATGGTTCTCTTACCGCTGTCTACTCCTCAACCCCAAGAAAACAAAACTATTACTTTTTTCACCTACTCGTAAATCTACTCCACCTTACTTTACTCTTACATCCACTGACGGAACACTCATCTCTCCTGACTTGACCACAAAACTATTAGGGATAACTATTGATAATAACCTCAACTTTGACTCTCACATCAACAACACCATAAAATTAGTTAATAAAAAATAGGATCCCTTTACAGAATCAAACCTTTCCTAACACCCACAGCAAGGTCCACCATTGCTAGATCTCACCTAATCTCCACTCTTCTCTATGCTTCCCCAATTTACACTAATCTTTCCAAAACAACATGAAGAAACTAGAAACATCCTATCATAACATAGCTCGATTCGCTATTGGATCTCCTTTTAGAACTCATCACTGCTTGAACCTAAAAGAACTAGGCTGGATTGAACTTCCTAACCAACTTGTACTTCAACAGATCTTAATTGCTTATAAGATTCTATATCAGCCAACCAACACACCAACACTTACTAGCCTTATTTCTCCATACAACAACCTGCAACAACTTCGTTCCTCAAATAAACTTCTGATTAATATTACCAAACCTAACAATAATGCAGGCGTCAGTTTATTCTCCAACTCTGTTGGAAAAACATGGAATAAACTACCCTCTGATATCACTTCTTTAACCTCTTTCCAACTTTTCAAATTTCAACTAAAGATTTATCTCAATAAACACTGGCTTTGCTCCTGCACTAATCCTGACTAATGCCAACTCTTCTCTCTTCCATTACCCTTGTTTAAAAAAAAAAAAAAAAAACTTTATGTTTTATATTATCTGGTTAACCTGCTATGATGTCATGTGAACTTTTATGCCAATGTATTTTTTATCTGATTATATTATTGTTTTTTATTTCCTATCTTTCTTATGTAACCATTTATGCCTTTTTGTAAAAGTGTACAACTGATGGAGCTTTTCTCCCCGGGCCTCTACTGAAAATGGACATATATCCAGTTGGACTAGCCCGGTCAACAAATGTAAAATAAAATAAAAATAAAATAAATAAATAAATAAATTTGTTATAACTGTATTTGCTATAACCGATTTAAGTATTTTTTTCTGGCTTTTTGAATATTTACTGCTTAGCGACTGCATCTTAGCCTGTTTATACAGCTCTGCATTCTATTTAAACTGTTTTTGTGTTGATTAACTGTTTTGCACTCTTAAAAAGTTATTTGTTGCTTAATTTTACCTGTAGGCTAACACACTCAAGTGTGCTAGCCACTTAAAAGCATTTATAGCATTTACTGTCTGTTTTTTTCCTTGTCTCTGTAAAAAAAAAAAAAAAAAAAAAATCTCTTGTTTTCCCACCTTACTGAACTAGAGTAGTCCAGTTTCAGAGTTGCTGATCCCTGGGCTTTGTTTTTAGTTCCTGTTACTGATCCATTGCCTTATTAGGAAGGAGGGAAGTTTCTTTGCTTACCAGTGGGAGTGGGAAGCACTGAGCAGCCTTTTTGTCCGAATTGGTGAAGTTTCAGCCAGAAACTAGTAGTCTATTGGTCGTTTTGGGCCAATTCCTAGCTCCTTTCAGCCCCCTGCTATAAAACACGCTAAACACGTGTTTTCCAGCTTGTACCAACTCTGCACAGATCCTCGTGGTGGCCTGCAGAGTGATCCAAGCAGCAGAGAGCTAAAAGAGTGACTTTCTATCAGATATAAGTATTTTTTGTGGCTTTCCCACTGTTATTAAGCTAGCGACTACATTTCGCCTGTTTTACTGCTACTTTAAGTGATTTCTGCATTTTACACTGTTTATTGCACTTTAAGTTACTAATTGTTGCAAATTGTTTCTGTAGGCTACACACTAAAGTGCGCTAGCCGATTTACAGCATTTATAGCATTTACTGTCTGTTTTTTCCTTATCTCTGTAATAAAACAAAAATCTCTTGTTTTCCCACTTTACTGAACTAGAGTAGTCCAGTTTCAGAGTTGCTGATCCCTGGGCTTTGTTTTTAGTTCCTGTTACTGATCCATTGCCTTATTAGGAAGGAGGGAAGTTTCTTTGCTTACCAGTGGGAGTGGGAAGCACTGAGCGCCTTTTGTCCGATTTGGTGAAGTTTCAGCCAGAAACTAGTAGTCCATTGGTCGCTTTGGGCCAATTCCTAGCTCCCTTCAGCCCCTGCTATAAAACACGCTAAACTGTACTGCTGATCTAACCAGCATATCCTATAACTGAAAAGTTCATCTCTACTTGATTCCCAAGTAGACTATTCTCTATCTGTAAAGCCTAGCACTTACTCCTACAGTACTTGCACCTTGATAAAGCACTCTTATTATAGATAGTACCCCACCAGCCCAAAACCCACTTCCCCGGAGTCCTTTGAAAGTTCTTTATCTACTACTTCTAGTATGTCGAGGGATCAGTTGCTAGTGTCCTCTCCAGCTCAACTGGTGAACCTGGGAATATTGAGGCAATGTTACAATTGCCTCATGTACACAGACAATCCTCTCCTTCTCCCACAAAACACAAATACATGCGAGAGATGCAACTATACGGCCAAACTGGAGGCTGAGCTCTCTCAACATAGGACTGGCAAGACCAGACAGGAGGAGAAGGCAACCACACACAATACATACCCAGTCACACATGGTACCATCACAACTTCAAATCATACACATACTCACACAAAGACATACTCGGAGGCTCTGGTCAAAATTTACCAAAACAGCAGAGGCCACCAAAGCAGACACCCAAACAACTACCACCTCACGACCCAACACATGCAACACATAGACCACACAGTCAGAGTGTCAAACAGTCACAGCCCTTAAGGCCAAACAAAATGCCAGACACACTTGTCATTGGTGATTCCATAGTCAGACACACTGACGTCCCGCCACCAGACTGAGTAAGGAGAAGGTCACAGTAAGCTGCCTGTCGGGCGCTAGAATCCGCCACATAACGCAAGCACTCAGGTCTCTCAACAGCAGGTACAAGTACGACTCAGTCATTGTCCACGCTGGTGTCAACGACCTGAGACGCACCTCCTTGGACTACATGAAAGGGACGCCGAGGAGCTCTCTGATTATGTAGCCCAGGCAGGTATGACCCTGACCTTGAGCAGTATCCTACCTTCACCTAGAATGATGCCACAATACAGTGATAAGATGATCAGCTTTAATAATTGGCTTAAATTCTGGTGTCATTCAAAGGGGATCCAATGTCTGTCTGCCTGGGATGACATGCTGGACAAGCCACGCTGCTTCGCAAGGGACGGCTTGCACCTGTCACCCTGGGCTTCCGGATATTGGCAAAGGCTCTTGCCACCCCATAGTGCCTTTTTAGGCAAGGCTCAAATTCTAAACCTACCACCCTAGAACACCAAAAGGAAAAAACTAAGGGTAATGCTGCTCAATGCCAGAAGTCTCAATCTCAAGATGCACGCACTCGAGGCCCTTCTCAATATGGAGAACATCGATGTCTGTGCTGTGACAGAAACCTGGTTCAAGGCTCCTGAGAGCACCCCAGCACTAACAGGTTTCACCTCATATCATGCTCCGCCCCAAAATCCGGACAACACCAAGAAAGGAGGGGGGGTGTCCATATTCATAAAGGACACCCACACCTCAAGGTTGGTGGCAACGCACGATGCATCTGAGACCATCCAGGTGCAATTAACCATAGGCAAGACTGCTCTGCAATTTGTAGCATGTTACAGGCCACCCTCTCAAACTCAGGAACCTCACATGGCCTTCCTGAAAACATTGGAGGATAAATGTATCTCCAAACACCATCATACTAGGTGACTTCAACTACCCTAATATAGACTGGGAACACTACTCAAGCCCGAACACTCTAACCCAAAGATTCCTGGAGTTCATAAACTCAAATGCCATGGAACAACTAGTCACCATCCCCACAAGAGGTGAAAACATACTTGATCTCATCATCACGAACATGAGATCAAAATGTTCAACACCGCAGGTATACCCCTCACTGGTGAGATCAGATCATAAACTAATCTCGCTGAAGGTCCTCATCCCGCCCCACCTGAAACAAAAAGACCACAGTGAAAAACTTCTCAAAAGCCGATTTCACACTTCTAAAAACTAGTGTGGTCTCCTTTAAGGCCCCTGAGCCAGTGGTAAACATTACTCAAACCGCTGAATCACTTACAAATGCCTTCTACCAGCACCTACAGGACTGCATGGATCAGGCAATCCCAAACAAAACTAAGACTCTCTGTACCAAAGGCAAGCGTCCAGTCTGGTGGACCCCAGCCATAAACAAGCTCTACAACAAAAGGAGGAAGCTACTACAAGATAGAGCAAAATCCTTGAAAGGTAAGACACCTTTGATCATTATAAGTAAAAAACTAAGAGCTCTCATAAAATCATCCAAGGCAAATTTTGAGAGAAAAATCGCCAAGGACTCTAAAGACAGTCATAAGGCCTTCTTTAGCTATGTTAGAAACCTAGGAGGAAACTCCCAGATATGCTCAGAATTAGTTCAAAATGATGTGAAAATTACTGAACCTACACACATTGCTAACATACTGGCTGACAGGTTCAGTGCAAACTTCTCCCCTCCCCAAAAGGAGAGATATCTATTCCAGAGGATTGTAGCCCCCAAACATCTCCAACGCCCAGGTGAGAACTGCCCTCACTAAGGCAAAAACACAGCATCCATGGGACCGGATGGTGTCCCCGGCTGTGTGCTTCATGAACTCAACGAGGAATTAAACCCACAGTTAGGACAGCTGTTTAATCTTAGCCTCACCTCAGGATACGCACCCAAGGAGTGGCGCACGGCGACTGTGGTCCCACTTCATAAGGGCGGTGCCTCCACAGACCCTGGAAATTACCGCCCCATTAGCTTGACAAGCCTTATCTGCAAAGCCATGGAGAGGATCATAATGGAACTCATAAATAAAGACATAGGGAACTTGCAGACTTTGGATCCAACCCAGTTTGGCTTTGTCAAAGGCAGATCCTGCCTCTTAAACTTGGTTGACTTTTTCGAGACAGTCACCAAGGCCATTGATGAGGAAAGGCAGTCCATACAGCCTACCTCGACCTGGCAAAGGCCTTCGACACAATACCCCACTCAGGTATCATCGAAAAACTCATCAGCTTGAATGTAAACCCATACATCACAAGATGGGTTGCAAACTGGCTAAGTGACAGAACCCACAGGGTCAGAGTTGCTGGAGCCATGTCAGACTCAAAGCCTGTCACAAGTGGTGTCCCACAGGGCTCAGTCCTGGGTCCACTCTTGTTCGGCATCTACTTTTCTGAAGTACAAGCAAACACAGGAGGGTTATGGCTGACAAAGTTTGCAGATGACTGCAAACTGGGCCATAGTCGAAAACACATCTGACACAGATATCCTCCAGAAGGGCCTCACAGAAACGGATAACTGGTGCCAGAGCCATGGCCTGAAGTTAAACGCCAAAAATGCATAGTCATACCCTTCGGGAAAAACAAGGTTACCCCTAGCTACCATATAGGTGACAATCCACTGAGCACAGAAAAGTCATCAGGGATCTGGGGACCCAAGTTGACAGTAGTCTTTCGCTTGACACTCATGTTGCTAAAGTAGTTAGGAAAACCTTCTATATCGCCCACCTGATCATGAAGGGATTCACATCTAGATCAAGGGAGGTCATCGTCCCCTGTACTCATCACTCATTAGACCTATGATTGAGTACAATGCCCGTTCGAATGTATCTGACCAGACACCTGATGCAGCTTGAAAGGCCCCAAAAGTTCCTCACCAAAAGGATAAAGGGTCTCAAAAATATGTCTTATGCTGCCCGACTGAAAGAACTCCAGCTTTATTCAGTCTCATACCGCTTGCTCAGAGGTGACCTGTGCCTGACATATAAGGCCATGTCAAACCCAGATTTGATGAATATGCTTCACCTCAAAAATCTAGATCCCTCAGAACCACAAGGGCGGAGACTTAAACCTTGACACGGTTATAAATAGAACGTGCTGGAGGGACAGATTCATCACCCAGAGACTCCCTATGCTGTGGAACAAAATCCCGGTACATGTGAGGCAGAGCACCTCGCTGGCCTTGTTCAAGAGGAATCTTGACCAATGGATAGGAGATCGCAGATATACCCCAGGGATTACTTCAGTGTCACTGTTTGACAGAGGCACAGAAAAATGATAGGCATAGTTTTTATTCAAACTAAAGGGGTGGCGAAAGCCACATAACTATGGGCTAGGCTTATAAATGCCCTTGGGCAGATAGCCTAGTATGAACCTATGAACCTATGAACCTATATTATTCTGCTTTAATATATTATTTGCTATTCTGTTACAAACTGATCCTTTCATTTTTATTTCACTTTATCTTGTATATTTTTTGTGCAATACTGTGATCTCGGTTTCATTAAACAACACAGCCCCCCTCCCCCGCCAAGAAAATAGCATATATATATATATATATATATATATATATATATATATATATATATATATATATATATATATTTTGCAAGGCAGCAGAACTAATATACTGTAAAGCAGCAGTGTGAAGCTTCACCTGGTCTTTTCTAATAAGACTCATTTTTTTTTTTTCGGGCTGGAGAACACCTACTATAAATCAGTAATCTGGTTTTGTTTTCATTCACCTACAGCTAGCAAATTAAATATTTTACATTTGAATCTGTCCCTCTATCCTTTTACCACTAGATAGCCAAACATTGCTACCCACATTCTTTCATTTACTAGATTTGTCACTTTACTGCATGTTGTTCATTCCTACGACTAGTGCAGATGTTTAACATTTCCTCTTTAACTTTATTAGTTACATCAAATACTGTATCCATTTTCAAAAGTTCTAACCAGGCAAAGTAGCTCCATCCTTTTGCAACTGTGCATAGTTTACCAAGGGCAGCAATCTGCATTCTACTAGGATTAGAGACAGAATAGGTCAAAGACCGAAAATCTCCTATTCTGAAGCACGATAATAAATGTGACTTTACTCACTCAGTACTTGCAGTGCATTGGTTGTGTGACTTTTGCTATCTACTGTACTTTCAGCCAGCACAGTTTCTCTTTATCTTTGTAATATGTGTTCACCATTAGACCAAGTGGAAGCATTAACAGAGCTGTGTACATTGCCTGTTTGTTGTCTCCATCATAGGATATATTATTTACATTTTCATTCATCATTCCTTTTCTTCTTGTTCTCCTTCCTTTCCCCACAGTTATTTTACTTTATTATTATTATTATTTTTATTACTATATTATTATTATTACTTTATTATTATTATTATTATTATTTTACTTTTACTTTATATCCCCTTTACTGAAAGTAAGACAGCTTTCAGATTGAAAACAAATGTGACTCTCACCAGACAGCACACAGTATAGCTATCTTTTCAGTTAAATATAAACTTTCTTTTTTAAGTAAAAACTGAGATGCACCACTTAAATTTTATATTTTCATTAATCATATAGTTAGTTTCCCTCTGGTACTTAAGAACTTATGTAGTTTTAAAGGATAATTCAGACTGCAACTCACATTTGGTTATATAATACCCTTTCCATGTAAACAAACATTGCTACCCACATTCTTTCATTTACTAGATTTGTCCCTTTGACTTGTGCAGATGTTTTAAATGCTGTCCTCACTCCATGATCCCAGGACATTGTTTTTATGTTATCTCTCACACTTTGAAAACTATTCATCCTCTTTGTTTTATCATTTTCTTCTGGAAAACAGGAAAGGTCTTTCCAGTAAATATTTTTACCAAAATGTCCATAGTTTGCTTTTCTGCCTTTATTTACATGTTTGTTCCCTTGCAACTTTCTCCTACCACCAAATCATCTTTTTCTTTTTCTCAATTCATCTATCTCCTGTTGAGGATCAATGTAAATTTTTAATCCATGTACACAGAAGACTTTAATGCAGAATACTACAATAACCTGAAGCAAATTTTCATTTCACTGTAGTCTTATGGAATGAAGAAAAGCATTTCCATTACCTTGTGCTTGTACTAAAAAGCCATTATCCACATAAATCCTTGTCTCTCCAGCCTTTAAGATGGCTCCCTTCATATACAAAATACAAAGATTTTTCTCCTTTAGCTGATAAGTGTGCAGTTTAATCAGTATAACTCACCTGCTTTCTCAGTCTCATATTAGGAATATTTACTCAATGTGCTACTTATATTTTAATACCAGCAACAGAAAGTCCAGTCCATGTGCTGAGGCATTTTCTTAAAGTTTTTCCATTCCTTCCCTTCAGTTATTTGTTTTAGTACTGCTGTAAACCACAAATTTGGCCACTTTCTAAACCATTTGTTCATACTTTAGTCGCTGTTCTACCATTTTTTTTTCTTTCATAGCCTTTTCAGCAGTTTGCATACCTGTTATTTCATCTGAATGCTTGGTTAAAACATCTTCTATTTCCTGCCACCTTCTGTAATTTGTCTGTTTATATTCCACCAAGGAACCAATTATTTAAAAAAAATCTAAGACTACATTTGGTCACGCTTCCTCTGTAGGGTGAGTGTGAGTAAAGATTTTTCACCTTCAGCAGCTGTTACCATCTACATTTCCCACCTCAGTTCCACACCCCTTGTGAGTTTTTAAAGTTGTTCTCTCTTTTACTTTACTTTTTCTCTTCTTTGTTGACATTCTGGATTTCACAGATAAGTAAATGGCAGGCATTTGTTGTTTTTTAAATAGTTATTAGCCCAGAGATGTTTTTTTGCTGCTCACACTACTGCTACCATCTTTGAATTCCAAGGTGTATAACTGTAGTTTCTCACCAAGTTTGTTATTATCAGCCCCCTTTTTTCCTTTGTTTCTACATTGGGTAGGGGTTTCATGTCATCTGTCACCACCTCTTTCAATTCAGTATTATTTTCCTACTTTCTTCAAGAGTCATGCTTGACCGCTGCAGGTCTTCTCCCACACAATCCATCACTTTGCTGGAGAGCTTCATTTCTCCTTCCCTTCTTTCTGACTCTTCGAAATCGTCATCAAATTGTCTTCTGCTTTCCTATACACATGCCCAAAACCATCACAGTCTGTTCTTTTAGACCTTCTCTGCAACTGGAGTTTCTCTGGCTTCTGCTGTGATGTCATCATTTCTTCATCTGTTGCATAATGTGCATCCTGTCACACTTGTCAGGCACTTGATTTCCATCACCTCTAGCTTCCTCAACTACTATGCCTTCACTCCCCAAGATTTTGTGCCATACATAAATACTAGTTGCAACAGTTTTTTTGTACACCTTACTTTTCTGCTGCTTTGGCATTATTCTATTCACACTACGCCTCTGCCAGTTGGCTGCAGATACACAGATTCTAACTTTGGTCTCCACATTCACACTTCCCTTCGTCTAAAACACCCTTCCAAAACACCTGAAGTAAACTGTTTTAATATCTTCCCTTCTAACTCAATTTTCAGCTTCCTCTGATTTGCTTCACTTATTGCAAAGACAGCTGTCTTGTCTATACTTCATTTCATGTCATGTACCTTCAGTTTTGCATTCCATTCCCCTGTCAGATGACGTTCCTATTTAGAGTCTGCTTATAATGCTACATCATCAGCATAAGGCAGCTTTTGTTGGTTTGTCTACACTGAACTGTCTGCTAATTTAGCCCATCATCAGTACAGCAATGGGCTTGCAGCTGAATCTTGATGCACATCCACTATAACTGGAAACCCTTCTGAGAGTCCAAACACTGTTCGTATTTGTGTCATGGTATCCTTGTCATAGCCTGTCCTAATTCTAGCAATGTTACTGAGACTATAAACCATTGCAGGACTGCCAAAATCAGCTTTCTTGGAAACGTGTATGCTTTCTCTAAGTCTAGGAATGCACAAATCAATATAATCCTTCAGAAAACATAAAACAAGTATCAGTGTTCTAGTGTTAAGGGCTAAATGCGTGTTACTTTTCCAAGTACAGTATATTATGTAAAGGTTGTTGAAATAATATAGATTTTTCTCATGGTTCAACAATACTCATGTTTACTTCATTCCTAAGTGAGAGTACATTTTCTTCCTTGTATCGGAGTCTGTTCTGTGCATCTATATGCTTGTGATAATGTTCAATACTTTTCTTTTTGGAGCAAAACCCTTACTTCCTCTGCCTTCTGGCCCAGGACATATCAGAAAACAGTTTCAGAACCAGCTCACTTCCCCAGTTAACAAATGGATAGGTAAATAAATTATGTTTTCATGACACAACAGTTAATATAACATTGCCTAAAATTTGCATGAACTGTTCCAATAGATAATGGACTGAAGTAACCTTTCTTTGGTCAGAATTCCTTAGTTTTCAGAAAATCCACTGTGGTGTTACGTGTTTATGGTGAAAGACTGACATTACTTAGTGTCTGGTACTGCAAAAATAGTAAATATTTTATTGGACCCTGGAAATTATTACCTTCGAAGATGTGGGCTGTATAGTTTTACCACTGGAAATAATCTGTAACCACCAATAACAGTGAATAGTTACTATAAGATACACAATGACCTATAAAAATCCACATACAAATCTCCTTGTGGTTTTCTTGAACATTCAGGTATTTCTGTTTGGGCACAATAATTTTGTCTTATTTTAGCTTAAAATGTCAGATGTTTATCATAGATTTTTTCATAGTCTTTCTAGTTTGAACTTCAGATTTTCTTATGTTCACTCTCTCTACGTCACTTTGTCTCTTCTTCTTCAGTCTGTACAGGGAAGACCTCCAGACAAAGTTTCTTTGTCATGTTATTACTCAAAAGACTGGATTCCTTTGATTCTACATGAAAAACTGTTTTGTACTACTCTGACCTTTTGTTCAAGCAACTTTTATAACTAATGGTCTTTGTCACTTGCATGTGTAAACACTTTACTTGGCTTTCAGCAGTTCATACTCTAGTTTAACTAACTATATACGTCATATATTATACTTTATTATATTCACTGATGATACTCAGCCTAAAGATCTTTACATTTTTGCCTAGTATGGTTGCTGTTATGTCTAGTCTTCCTGTGTTAGACTTTTTACAGTTTGTCCTACTTTTTTGTGCTTAAACTTTGACATTCTTTTGCTTCCAGTTATTTTCTAAGCCTTTTACTTTGTGCATTTCCTCCTTTTGACATTCTTCTTATGAAGTTTTGTTGTTAAAAGGCACTTAGTCTTGAAGATTTCTTCTGACTACAGTAGTTTCTTACAGTTCATATTTGTACTGGAAGTAACTTATGACAATTTACACAATAAAATTATGATTAACTGTTGGATTACACGTTTGTCTAATGAACAGAATCATTTACTTTGTCAGCAGTTTTATACGGCTGTGCTAATGGAGCTGGTGGTGACACAGACTACTGCTACTGCAGTTCACTTAACTTCAATATATTCAGTTTTTTAGGGAAGATCTTCAAATGCAGGCAATTACATATAACTCAAGTCTATAGAAAGTGCCTTTGGTTAATGCACATACGTTTTTGTTTTCTTCTACAGAAAGAATAGGACAAATTCAACAGAACAGAGTCTGTATCACTGGAGAAATTTTTCAGTTCAACAGAGGAGGTCTATTTACAGAGCCATTCTGAACTCTGCTCCCAGCAAATGTCTTCAGAATCTTCAGGCTGAAACAAAATGTGAAGCTCCTTTTGAGATCTTAATCGAATAACAGCTAATAGGCAGCAGTCCAAATATCACTTTATACTATAATGACTGACAGTTTAGTATCTGAATTTTCTATTAGACAAGCCTTTTAGTTAGCAATTGTTACTTGCCCGCTTTCTGAACCAGTCACAATGCACAGCCTTTCCATGCCTTGCAAGCACAAAAGGGTAGCCACTTCGTATTTTCTACAGAAAGTCCTGCTTACAAGTCTGAACACCAACCAGATTGTCTTCTGTACATTTTCTGAAAACAATTTGGGGAAAATGATATACCAGCCCTAAGAGAGATCTTTTTATTGTGCTACATTACATCCTTTGATCGGGAAAGAGGTTCTGTTCTCATGGAAGATTTTTATGGAAACTCACTTTGACACAGTAACAGTTACTGCCTGCAGTATAATGCTTTGTCTCTCAAGGCATTTTCTAAAATAAAATTATCTGAAGCAGTTATACAAAGCCACTGTGTTTGAGACAACAGAATACATAGCAAAGCTTTAAATATACATAGCCTAACCACACATACAAAAATGGGGTAAGCTTTCCTGGCAAAAGTCCTTAATCTGTCAATCTGTCCAATATGAAGAAAAGAAAACAGAAGACAATTTTTCTGCCCCATCCCTAATAAATGTTAGTTCGTATCCTAATATCCTATCGTATCTCCATCACCACCCTGATTTGGAGAGAAATCAAAACAATGAATACATATCTCAGACAATAACCATTGCTCGTGCACTACTTCCAGAGGACATGCAGCAAGGAAAATGGTGAGCACTGTATATAAGGTGTCAAATGTAATAACTTAAGTACAGATGTTTACAGCTGTCTGGGACCTCCTGACAATAAGGACTGGCTTGAAAGGTACATAAGCAAAAACGTTTTGTAGAGAACTGGGTTTGACATAGCTTTATATGTTAGGCAGAGAGCACCTTGGACTAGGCGATATGCTACGGAGTAAAGCTGGAGTTTTTTGAGATGGTCAGTGTACGGCATCTGTTTGAGGCCAGTAATGCTCTTTGTGAGGTACTTCTGTGGTCTTTCCAGCTGCTGCAGATGTCTTGTGAGGTATATTCCAAAAGGGGCGTTGCACTCTATAACGGGTCTAATGAGAGGGGAACAATGACCTCTTTTTTCCTGGATGAGAACCCTTTTGTGATGTGGTGAGCCACGTAGAAGGATTTCCTGACGACTGTGGCAATGTGATTATCAAAGGAGAGACTACTGATGTTGTATATATATATATATATATATATATATATATATATATATATATATATATATATATATATATATATTTGTTAATATGTTAACTAACTTTTGACTCAAAGTATTAACATCTTTAGACACAATATTAGCCCTGTGGAAGAATTACTTACATGTGCATCCCAAAAGAACACCAACCTGGTTAACAACAGGAAAAACAATACTCATCCTTAAGAGTGAACCTGCAAGCCATCCTAAAAACTATAGGCCTATAATTTGTCTTCTGACAGTATACTGGAACTGATGCAGATAGAGTTTATAGCCATTTAGAAGAAAACTCAATAATGGCAATAGAACAAATGGGTAGCAAAAGAAAGTCATATGGAACAAATGATCATTTGTTGCTAAATAAAACCTTAACAGAGAATTGTAAAAAGGGGAAGAATCTAAGTATGGCATGGATAGATTACAAAAAAAGCACTTGACAGTATCCCACATTCATGGATAAAGGAATGCCTACAGCTGTATAAAATACACTCTGTATTGATCAATTGGCAAACCACTGTACAGTTAATTCATGACATAAAACAGATTATTATCCCAGGGAATATCCCAAGGCGCTTCTCTGTCATCACTACTGTTCTGTCTTCCCTCAATGCATTAAGCTGTTTACTTAACAGATTTGGCTATTGTTACAATTTGGTTTCCAGAAAACTAGTTTAAAGACATCTCATCTACTTTTTGTGGTTGACTAAAAACTGTATAGTTCGTAGGATGGGGAGTTGAAAGCACAACTGCAAGTGGTTAAAACCTTCTCAAGTGATATAAGAATGTCATGTGGTCTTGAAAAATGTGCAAAAGAAATGTTTAAAGCAGAATGCTGCAGCACCAAGCAAATATCAGTCTGGGAAAGGAATGTGATATAAAGGAACTTAAGCAGGAGGGAATGTATAAATATTTGGGAACCTGAGCAAGAGGGAATGTATAAATATTTGGGAAGTGATGAAAGATTTGCAATAAAACACGAACAAATGAGAATAAAACTCAGTAAGGAATAATTCTGAAGACTAAAACTAATAATGAAAACTCTACTGACATCTAGGAATAAAGTTCAAGCTATAAACCAATTTTCTCTTCCTGTTCTAACAGTTTTACGGTGAATAACTGGCCCCAAAGGGTACTGGATCAGTTGGACAGAAAAACAAGAACCATGCTTCATGTTTATCAAATAATATATAAAAACCAGCGTATACCAAGATTATATATTCCTTGTTTTGAAGGAGGTATGAACCTCCTCAAAATTGATTACATGTATATTTCTGCAGTCATGGGAATGCACACATAAATGCTGACCTCACTGGATCCAAAAACAGTGAAAGTCCTAAAACATAATGAAAATTCATCTAAGATGACTTCTGTGCTTAGTTTAGCAGAAGTGTGCAGTGAAGAGGAAGAACCCTACAAAGAACCCTTGGTTCTTCTGTTGTATTTAAGTCAGATGGTTGAATCAGAAAAGTCTTGGCCAGTTTGATGCTATAAGGATCAGTTTTGCTCTTTCTTAATTTGCTTTTAGAAGCACATATGGGTTAAGAGGTGTTGAAAGATGGCCCAAAGAAGGCCCTAGCCCTCCTGAGTTAAGACTGAAGCTGTCAGAATATCCCACCAATAAGATGCCCTGAAGCAAATGTCAGATACCTGTCAACTTCCCCTGAGATAAACAGATATAGGATTACTCATGCCTGCTTGTTTATGATGTCCAAAAAAAGGTGGTGCTATGCAACATCCATTCATACAGTCATAAGTTCCCCTCTCAGGGAGTCTGCTAAGGAGTTCTGTTGGCTTTGTTTGCAAATTGCCGTAAATTACTTTTGTTGGTCCCAAATCATCAAATTTAACCTTCACAAAGACAGAAATTGGTTCCCACTGTTTGCTATTATGCCACATCACTGTGGTATTGGCTGACGCTACCTGCAGAGGTCCTGACTACTTCTCTGGCTGGAAATCTATAGTGGTACACTGGCTAGCCAATACTTACTTCAAGAAGATATATTTTCTGTTTTGTTTCCAGGACCAGAAGCCCTGAACTTGAAAATGCAGACAGTGGACCCCAAATGTCCAACAGTTCGTGTACAGAATTAAAACTCTATGAGCTGTTAATATTCCTTTAGTCCAGGGTTTGATTCCCTTTTCCTCCATTATCCAACAGTATGACTCTCAGCAAGTCACTTAACCAGACATTATTCTTGGGCAAATGGAAGACTGGGCTGGGCTCATTAATGTTTTCCTTAACCATATACCTTGCAACTACCTACGAACCTATGCAAAGTATGATGTGGTTGTAGTTAGTCACCAGTAAGGCTCAGTAGGGGGATGGGAAGTTCAACAAGATATAAGAATGCCAGCACTGGAATTCACTGATCACTGCAAGGGAAAAAGAATACAGTGAATGGGCTGACTGCTTGATTCTTCAGGTAGCATTGTTCCATTCCCATTTACAACCTGGCATTTGGGATTACAAGGCAAGAGTACGGCATGTAACACAGTACCCTGAAAAACACTCCTGCACTGAGATGGCACAGCTTTGAGATGTGCAGAAAAAAGTCTTTTATTAGCTCCATCTTGGTTTGGACAAGGAAGATTCTGCAACATATTCAGAAGAGTCACTGAGAACCTTATTTATTTATTTTTGTGAGGAAACAAGTCTAGACTGTTGTGTAGTCAGTGAAATCTTTTTGTAAGAAGTTTACTGTTTAGTTAAGCACATGCAAGAGCTGAAAGACCTCTGGAACTTTAATTCAACACTTGTACAGGAAAGGGTAAATATGATTTCCCCTCAGCTTCAAATAAGAAAACAATGGATATATAAATCTGGTGCACACCATTGGCAGAAAGGCCAAACAACAAGGAAACAAAAGGGAAAAGGAATCTACCATTCTGAGTCTGAAGAACTGTCTAAGGACCCATTGGAATAGGATGTCCAAACAGGCATCCTTCATGTCAAGTTAATAAGAAAAGCATCCTCTGTTTGAAGGGACAGTAAAACCTGGCATTTTAATATCTTAATTGTTTTGTAAATGACACACATTTGTTTCATCTCAAAAGATCCAGAATGGGTATCCATTGGTCTTCTTTATCTGACAAAAGTAACTTTGGTAGTACCCCTTCCCTCTCTCCAGTGAGGAATACAAAAGGCTTTGCAGTCCATCATAGGTAGTGCATGCTGTAGTTGGTCTCAATGAGTGACAGGAAGGCCCTTGAGTGGAGGGGAGGATAAGCAAACTCTACAGTGAGACCTGGGCACCACCTCTTTTATCCAACCATGAAAGGTAAAAATGGACCCCCTACTGCATGAAAAAATAGGGAGACACAGCCAGGTGGAGGGGGTGCAATGCTGCTGCTATTGCTGTTGCTGGAAAGGAGGGGAACCCGAGTCTGTCTTTGTCACTCTAGCTGACAGGACTGGGTTCTTCTCTTCAGTACTGTTGCTTTGTCTGAAATTGCTTACATTGTTTATGGTTGATTCAATTCCTATAAAGAGACAACTTTTTGAAAGATAATTCTTCTAGTATCATGCAAAAGGAGGGTGAAATCACTGTTTGACTGCAAATCATATGATTTTTTTCCAGCATCATAAACATCATCTGAGAATGTCTGAATTTTTTTTTCTTGTATGAGATATGAAGAAGCTCTGAAGAATAGTTTCATCCTTGTATTTTTAAGCAAAAACACCGCAAGGCTGAAGATTGAAACCTCGTTTGGTTACTGGTGTTCAGGTATAAAACACAAAATACAGCTCCAGTTGAAATAGCGTAGTGTCTTTATTATACGCTTTCGTCGAATGACTTCATCAGCAAACAAATACAGAAGTATCAGAACCATATATATAACCCCCCACCAACCAATTATTCAATTCATCTATCATTCAATCACTTAATTAGTACAATATCAATATAAAATGTTTAAAAAACACACAATGTTACCTAAACAAAAAAATTATTATTAATAACTTGTTTCTTAATACATAATTTACGATCCTCTAAAAAACATTTAATATTAATGGTGTCATTAAGACCAGGCGGTTGGTCAGCCCTTAATTTGATCTGCCATAGAGTTTCTCTTTGTTCTATATAATTTTTAAAATTACCTCCTCTAAGGTCCAAGTTGCAAACCTCGAGGACAGAAAACAAGAATTTCTTAAAATTTTTACATTCTTTAGAGTGTTTATATAAGGCATTTGTCTCGTCTTGCCTTTTGATACTGTATAAATGCTCTCGAATTCGAGTTTTTAAACTCCTTGTTGTCATTCCTATATAAAACCCAGAACATGAAATACAGAAACCTATGTAAACAACCCCTCTGGTGTTGCAATCAACATATTTAGGGACCTCAAAAGTGGTATCAAAATTATCAATGGCAATGTAGGGACCAACCGCTATAAACCTACACATGTTACAATTATTGCATTTGAACATACCTTTAGTGTTGTACCTACGTATGTTACCAACAAGGTTCTTATTTTGGTGTTCAAGAGCTTTTTTAAAATTGTAACTATTTCTAAAGGTAAATTTTGGTCTATCACCTAATACTTTAGCTATTTCAAAATTACCTTGCAAAATTTTCCAGTTATTTTCTAATATTCGTCATGTCTGGACTGTGCATACTCAAATCCAGTGAACAGACCAATTCGTTGTCACCTAAGTGACTACCATCCTTTTTGTTTAAAAAGGTCACTCCGTTAAAATCAACCATGTTTAAAATGGCTTGAAACTGAGTCGTACTTTTATTTTTAACTTCTTGTAAAATGTTATTTAGTAACAGTTCATCATAACCTCTATCAATAAAAAGTTGAATAACAAAATCAAATTCTGAATTAAGATCACATTCCCTAGAGGTCATCCGACAAGCCCTAACTAGCTGTCCTTTGGGGATGTTCCTGATAGTATGTTTACAGTGACCACTTCTAAAGTGGAGATAGCTGTTGGTAAAAGTATTTTTGCGGTGTATGCGACTGTGAAACCTATGTTCACATATATCCCACCACAGTTGTATATCTAGAAAATTGACCTTTAGGCCAGTATCCCCGATAGTAAATTTCAGAAATTCAACTGTAGAATTTAATTCAGAAACAAAGGAATATAAAGTATCATTATTCCCTTCCAAGATAAAAAACAAGTCATCCATAAAACGACAATAAAAAACAATATTGAACCTGTTTCTTAAAATTGTCAAATGTACCCTTTCCCACCAAGTCATTACTAGGTTAGCGTATGCAGGTGCGGTGGGGGAACCCATGGCCACCCCTCGTTTTTGTCTAAAAAAAGTTTCATCAAATAAGAAATAGTTGTTATAAAGTACTATGTCTAATAGTCTACAAATTATTGGTACACTGTTGACACCATAATAACCACATTGAGTTAATAATGCCCTGATTGCTTCGATTCCTTCCTCATGAGGAATACAGGTAAAGAGAGATACCACATCTAAGGTTAGAATAGTGAATTTGTCCGGGTCAAAAACTGAAGTGTCATTAAATTCCTTTATTCTTGCCAAAAAATGCCAAGAGTCCCGAACATAAGATTCTTGAATAGAAACCAATGGACCCAAGGTAGCATCCAGTAAAAGAGAAATACCCTCTGTGACAGACTGAGGTGAAGAGACTATAGGTCTAAATGGCGGGTTGGTAATATTTTTGTGTATTTTTGGGATCCCAAAAAGGACCCCAATCTTAGGATGTTCATTAACACAAAAATTGTACATGTCTAGGGTAATTTCCCCTGACATAAATGCTTCGTATAGATGGTAATGGATCAAACGTTGTCTTTTTTTAATCTCAAACAGAGGAATAACCTCGTATTCTTCATCATTATTAAGAATATCTAACATTTTTTCTTTGTACAAACCTTGTTCCATTATGACTATATTACCGCCCTTATCGCTCTTCATAAATCTTAATAAATCATTTTTATCACAAAGTTGTTGAAATGCCTTTTTTTCATTCAAAGTCAAATTATAATTAAAGTGTCTTTTACTAAGAAAAACCTTGTCTAGCTCTTTTAAACATAAGTCTTCATAAACTTTCAAAGTGTGTGTTAATTGTGGGTTATAGGTAGATGGTTTACTTAAAACAGTATTGACCTCTGGGACACTTTGCATTAAATAGGATAGATTAAGTTTTCTGACATATTTTTTAACGTCAACAACAGTTCTACTAAAATTGGCCCTGGTGGTAGGAACAAAATTCAAACCCAACCTTAGAATATTTAGTTCATTGTCAGTAAAAACTGTATCAGTTAAATTAATAATGTCAAAATTGCTGTTATTAACAGTAGACTGTAAATGTCTCATATCTCTTCCCCTGAAGAGTTGGATGAAAGGAATGTCCTGCTCCTCGTGAATACTGTTTTCCTGGGTGGAAGGGGGTTCTTCTTGCCTAAAAAAGAAGAAACAGGAAATTCTACTGTTGGGCCTCGTGAAACAGTGTCAGTCTTGTTGACATTAACACAGTCATCAGTCTCGTTCCCAGTCGAATCCTTGTCAGCTTGAACAAAAACAGTACCACTGTCTATAGTCGTCGTTTCTGTATGGTGCCCAGAAAAAGCGTGACCTTTATCAATTGATGCCGCCTTATTTAACAATGGTTCTTTAATAGTAGTCAATTTATTACCGTGGGTTCCCAAACCCCCGGTAAAGGTAACCGCTTTGGAATTCTGGCCATAACTAACTCCAGAATTCCGTATGTAAACTCTTTGGTTATTAGTGGAATAGTTACTGTTGTTTTTGTTATGACCACTAATAAAATTATCAAAAGCAGTACCTTGTTCGTACGCAGTAACGTCACGGAGCAATTTAGAGTGCTTCCGATTAATAACATCCGTAGAATGTTTTTCCACTTCGTCAGTCAAATCAGAAAAGAAATCTGCTCTGTGATTATCAATTAATGCCCCATTAATATTGTTCTCTAAGTTGGCAATCTCATCTTTTAATGAACGTAACTTAATTGTGTTGTTATCAATTAGTAATTGTAGAAACTTTAAACCTGTTTCATTAAAGAAATCTACCAAACATTTAAACATAGCGTCCCCTTTGTTGACGCCATTGGGGCATTTAAAAAATCTAAGCCCCTTGGGTATAATACCCAGTTCAATGCATCTGTGAAAATAACAGTTTTCCAAATGAACGGAACGATACCTTTTCAGAAGTTTAACCAGGACGTCTCTCTTCTTATTAATTCCCTCTTCGTTCAGTACGTACTGGTATTGTTTCACATCACTGAAGGGGTTAGAAAAATTATCCAAAAGCGACTTAAAATTGCAGTCCGGAACATCACAGTTGTTTATCCGCGTCGGTCGGGCTGGATAAACACCACCTGAAGGTGGTGGGTGAACATCATGCTGTTGTTTAACTCGTCCCATTTCAGTTACGTCGACCACAGTGTCCATTTTTGGGATCCCAAAAATACACAAAAATATTACCAACCCGCCATTTAGACCTATAGTCTCTTCACCTCAGTCTGTCACAGAGGGTATTTCTCTTTTACTGGATGCTACCTTGGGTCCATTGGTTTCTATTCAAGAATCTTATGTTCGGGACTCTTGGCATTTTTTGGCAAGAATAAAGGAATTTAATGACACTTCAGTTTTTGACCCGGACAAATTCACTATTCTAACCTTAGATGTGGTATCTCTCTTTACCTGTATTCCTCATGAGGAAGGAATCGAAGCAATCAGGGCATTATTAACTCAATGTGGTTATTATGGTGTCAACAGTGTACCAATAATTTGTAGACTATTAGACATAGTACTTTATAACAACTATTTCTTATTCGATGAAACTTTTTTTAGACAAAAACGAGGGGTGGCCATGGGTTCCCCCACCGCACCTGCATACGCTAACCTAGTAATGACTTGGTGGGAAAGGGTACATTTGACAATTTTAAGAAACAGGTTCAATATTGTTTTTTATTGTCATTTTATGGATGACTTGTTTTTTATCTTGGAAGGGAATAATGATACTTTATATTCCATTGTTTCTGAATTAAATTCTACAGTTGAATTTCTGAAATTTACTATCGGGGATACTGGCCTAAAGGTCAATTTTCTAGATATACAACTGTGGTGGGATATATGTGAACATAGGTTTCACAGTCGCATACACCGCAAAAATACTTTTACCAACAGTTATCTCCACTTTAGAAGTGGTCACTGTAAACATACTATCAGGAACATCCCCAAAGGACAGCTAGTTAGGGCTTGTCGGATGACCTCTAGGGAATGTGATCTTAATTCAGAATTTGATTTTGTTATTCAACTTTTTATTGATAGAGGTTATGATGAACTGTTACTAAATAATATTTTACAAGAAGTTAAAAATAAAAGTACGACACAGTTTCAAGCCATTTTAAACATGGTTGATTTTAACGGAGTGACCTTTTTAAACAAAAAGGATGGTAGTCACTTAGGTGACAACGAATTGGTCTGTTCACTGGATTTGAGTATGCACAGTCCAGACATAAGACGAATATTAGAAAATAACTGGAAAATTTTGCAAGGTAATTTTGAAATAGCTAAAGTATTAGGTGATAGACCAAAATTTACCTTTAGAAATAGTTACAATTTTAAAAAAGCTCTTGAACACCAAAATAAGAACCTTGTTGGTAACATACGTAGGTACAACACTAAAGGTATGTTCAAATGCAATAATTGTAACGTGTAGGTTTATAGCGGTTGGTCCCTACATTGCCATTGATAATTTTGATACCACTTTTGAGGTCCCTAAATATGTTGATTGCAACACCAGAGGGGTTGTTTACATAGGTTTCTGTATTTCATGTTCTGGGTTTTATATAGGAATGACAACAAGGAGTTTAAAAACTCGAATTCGAGAGCATTTATACAGTATCAAAAGGCAAGACGAGACAAATGCCTTATATAAACACTCTAAAGAATGTAAAAATTTTAAGAAATTCTTGTTTTCTGTCCTCGAGGTTTGCAACTTGGACCTTAGAGGAGGTAATTTTAAAAATTATATAGAACAAAGAGAAACTCTATGGCAGATCAAATTAAGGGCTGACCAACCGCCTGGTCTTAATGACACCATTAATATTAAATGTTTTTTAGAGGATCGTAAATTATGTATTAAGAAACAAGTTATTAATAATAATTTTTTTGTTTAGGTAACATTGTGTGTTTTTTAAACATTTTATATTGATATTGTACTAATTAAATGATTGAATGATAGATGAATTGAATAATTGGTTGGTGGGGGGTTATATATATGGTTCTGATACTTCTGTATTTGTTTGCTGATGAAGTCATTCGACGAAAGCGTATAATAAAGACACTACGCTATTTCAACTGGAGCTGTATTTTGTGTTTTATACCTGAACACCAGTAACCAAACGAGGTTTCAATCTTCAGCCTTGCGGTGTTTTTGCTGGTCTAATTGGTGGTTGTTTTTTTACTTGTATTTTTAAGGCTGAATTGTGTGTTCTTCTTAATTTTAACTGTTTTCTTCCACATTACCGTCTTGTCACTGTATCTGTTTACCCTGGATATACCTTTTCTAATGCCCAAGTTATGCCTGAATAGAGTTCTTGGACCAGTGCACTTACCTGGTCAACAAATTTAAATAAATAACTACGCTAAAATGAATACAATCTTATATTTTTCATAAACCAGAGATTCCTGGATTTTGTCAAACCAAATTTTCTGGATCAGCTAGCTAATCTGTACATCTACTAGGGGTACCAACATCCTTAACCTGATACAAAAATGGGGAACTTTACACCCTCCTTTACTTGTCAGATTGGACCATAAAGCTGTCTCCTTTGAAATTAAACTAAAACCTGTGACCCCCATTTAACCCTTGAACATTTAGGAATTATTTCAAAGCAAATCTCCTACTCCTGAGTAAAACCTGGCAAAATTTCAAGCCCTTCTCCCGACTCCTATCCATCTACAAGAGCTCTGATTTTAAAACTGCTGTTTGTCTATGTGATGATGTGTGGTAGTGCCAGCTATGCCAGAGAGAGTAGGGCAGAACAAGCGTTAACATATGCCAGCATAGCTGGTAGAGTTTTGTAAAGAATTTTATGTCATATGAATATCAAACTGATTTGTACAGATGCTTGTGTTAATGTATTAACAGTGGTCCTGCTGGGCAGAAAAGAAATATACATGTATGTCAGACTGTATTGTAACTGATGAAATGTGTAGTGGATATAAAAAGTTTACACACCCCTGCTAAAATGCCAGGTTTTTGTGATATAAAAAAATGAGACCACAATAAATCATTGAAAAACTTTTCCAACCTTTAATGTGACCTATAACCTTTACAATTCAATTGAAAAACAAATCTGTTAGGGGAAAAATATAAAAAATAAAAAAAAACATACAATGGTTGCATAAGTGTGCACACCCTTAAACTAATACTTTGTTGAAGCACCTTTTGATTTAATTACATCATTCAGTCTTCATGGGTACACACCTGTCATCAATTAAAGAGACTCTGATTAACCCCAAATAAAGTTCAGTTGTCCTAGTAGGATTTTCCTGACATTTACTCAGCCCACCCTTACTGCAAATTATAGTTTGCAAGCCCCTCTCAGTGCTACTTCTACTGGACTCTGATACCTGAGACTGATAAGGCACACACTCCAATGACACTCAACGTTTGAGTTAGCTTCTATTTCATATAGTGTATTCTGCAATATTCAGAGTGTTAATCTGAACTGTGTATTGTTCTTTTCTGCATTTTTTCTTGTTTTAACCAGAAGTCAACTGTTTATATTTTTAACTTGGTCTGAGACCTTAGTCTTGCAGCATCCCTCACAGTAGTGGGATGACTGTGAGTTGCTGCAGGATCTCAGCCTTGTTGATTTCATTTCTACTGTTTGTATTTTACTTGTTCTAGAGACCTTAGTCTTGCACAGTAACTCATAATAGTGAATTTCTGCAGGATCTGAACCTCGTTTATTATTAATTCTGCTACATTTTCTTGGTCTTGGACCTTAGTCTTGTAGTATAACTAACAATAGTGTGAGAATTGTGAACTGTTGCAGGATCTCAGCCTCATTTATTGCATTTTTGCTGCATTTTTACTGGTTTAAAGCCCTTAGTGTCTTGCAGCATCATTCACAACAGTGAGAGAATTATGAACTGCTGCAGGACCCGAGCCTCATTTATTACATTTCTACTATATTTTTTTCTGCTTGCATTTTACTTGGTCTGAGGACGTTAGTTTAGTCTTGTAATATCACTCACAACAGTGACAACATTGTCAATTGCTGCAGGATCCGAGCCTCATTTATTCCATTTCTACTGCATTTTTTTTTCTTTGAATTTTACTTAGTCTGGGGACCTTAGTATTGCAGTATCACTCAAATTAATCCATTTATGCCTACCAGGAGATCCTACTTAGCCAATTTGTTCACCAACTGGTAACTGGTAGGTGGTAAGGAGTGGGTAAACTTTCAGGTCCAGACAGGCAACCTACCCTAGTTCTTCCTTCCCCTTTATGCTTTCCTAGCACTGCCATAACTGGAAAGTAAGTAGGCATCAGCAATGGGCTTTGTCTGTATAAGGGGTGTAGACCAATAGGACAATCCCTGCCCACTCACAGTAAGGCATCACAGGTAGCTTCCCTGGTTTCCACCAGGAATGGAGGTCTGTACATGTGCCACCAAGCACACTCCCTGTATTTCTCCATTCATATATAGAAGTGAACTACTATACACCTTCCTTCCTTGTCTCTCTCCCTGACAGCACTGTCAAGCTACTGAGCCACTGAATAAACTTGTGTCACTTGAGTCATAGGTCTTATCCCTCTATGCCAGTAGAGCTGCATAAACACATTTGATTTTTATTTTTTTGTGCAAGCTTAAAGATGCTTGAGTATGTGATTTTACAAAGTGCATTGTTTAATTTTATTTATTTCAAGTAAACAATTTTATGATTCAGTTTTAAATGCTTGCGACTGCCGATTTACTAATTATTAGCTAAATGACAGGGCATTAGAATTGTGAAATAGTAACTCAGCTTCACATTTTGAATAATTACTGTTCAAGCTACTGCTACTACACAAACATTAAATGACAGTTAACTAAGTGTAAACATGATTGTGTTTTTGGTATGATAGTCTGGGAGCTTGCCGTAAAGAAAGTTAGAGAAGGGGTGTTGGTACTGAAGAGGTACCCCCCTCCTGGAAAATTGTGTGTGTTTACACAAAAGTAATCTTGGTCATGTTCCAGTTAATATTTACAAGACTGCACTGGAAGGCAATATCCTCAGTCTGAGGTGGAAGAAATCTTGGAGAGAGAGTGATTCTAACTCTGATCTACATTTGTATCATGTAAAACTTATTTAGGGGTAGCAGATGTTGGATATTACTCAAGATGGCAGTGTGCATTTGCCCCTTGTATAACAGTGCCAGCAATGTGGGTTTAAAGCCCATACACTTACATATAAATTGAAAACACTGAGGCAGAATGTGACATCATAGCCCTTATATATTCACTACGGACATTAAGGAGTTCTTTACTGACATCAGGGAAGGGTTGGATTAACAAACAAGCATGTCTCCCAAGTACAGATCCCAAAGCAGCAGCCTTGAAGAAAGTATCTAAAATATACCCATACTTCAGGACATGCCTGTCTACTCTTTTTGCAGTTTGAGCCAGTTCACTATGCTTGTCCACATGTGATATTATAAATGCCCTCCGCTAAATAAAGCTAAGTATGTTCCTCTGGTGCTGCACACTGTGAGTTTGATAAGTGATGGTCATTATGTCTAAAGTGGGAGCACCGTCCACATTCTTTCCAAATCTAAAATTCTACTCTTTCTATGATTTAGTTTGATGTTAAGACCTAGTACATTGTTGATCCCCTAAACACTTACAATTAAAATATAACAGGTTCTGCAGCCAGGTTCTTATGTAAATGCTAGTTGTTCCTACTCCTGATAAAACCTGTGTACCTTTTGGGAGGACTGTGACAGTAAGACATTTTATTCCAAGGAAGCACAGTGGAACAGAGCTTTAGGGTCCTTAATGACAACAGGAGCAGCAGAATACCCAAGCTACTCAGTTCCCAAAAGTTTACTGCACCACTAAAGAGGTGAAAACTGATTGACTCCTCATTTAATGTGGTCTTTCATTAGACTGACTATAACCCCAAAAATAACAACTTCAATTAGGGAGTCTGAAGACAGAAAACCTTCACTGTGGTTGTCAAAACCAAAGGGGATGTATGTAATCCATGTGTGCTGCATCCTCCTCATACCCTACTGAATCAGAGGAGTCTAAAATAATGGGTGTCTGCTTTTCTCCTCCTATGTCCTCCTCACACTAGAGGCAGAAGAGCTTGACTCAGCAGTCAGTGCTGTTGATCTCTGAAACACTGGAAAACATTTCTAAATTCTTTACAGTCAGAGTTACGAGAACCCTTAAGGCATACATGTAACTGGCAGGCAATTCACCTGGATGAAGGCATCAGACATTCAGATGTCACATGCTTTACCCACACAATTGTGGATCTGCTGTCAGGTGTCTGGTGCGCTGCCATTAGGCTAAGTAGTCCCATTGCAAAAGTGCACAACTCTACCACAACTAGGGACACTGGGACCTAGCAGATCTATGTAATTAGAGCTGCTATGCCCTCACAAACACCCACTGAAGATGACTGAAAAATAATGTCCATATGGAAAATACTTTCCCCCCAAAATATGAAATCCTGAATCCAAGGTCTGAGTTTAAGGCATCAACATTGTTATTAATGTAGTTGCCACAGCTATGTTTATCTGAATTAGAATCTCATCTAGAAGCCTCTTTCACAATAATTCAGGCTTGTAATACAGCAGAAAATACAATGAAAGGAACCTCCTGACTCAGTAAAGGGGTGAACCACACACTGTATATGGCCCCTTAGGATAAAGTGGGCAGGATCACATGGAAGGTTGCAAGAGTCTTGGCTTTTTGTCTTTGTTTAGAGCCTACTACTACATTTTTTGAACATATTTTAAGATTTTTTTTTTCTGATTTTCAGTGTCTCTTATGTCCTTTAGGAAACCTTTCTTTTCCAAAACAGCCAGTGAATAAAGTCCAAGTTCTGCAAAGGATCCCCTACTGAATTATTCACAGACATTTCTCAAGTTAAGCAAGCAGCTTGTGTTGCTCACTGAAGGCACTTAGGTTTGTAGCACACCCAAACAATCTTTCTGTTAAATGATGCATAATGGTCTTATATCATAGCCCTCACCTATGTGAAGAAAAGCACTGCAGATTATAGTCTTTAGGGCAAGATGCATAGTTTTTCTGAGGACATTACTATATATAGAAAAAAACTGGAACAGATAATGAAAATAGCTTAAACAATAAATAACTAAATCAATAATTAAAAATTCAGAGAAAAATATTCTTAAGATTGCCAGTAAATTGCCAAGTGAACTAACAATGTTAAACAGGTAATTGTTCACTTGAGAGGTAAAAAAACAAACAAAAAAAAACAAAACATGAAGATGGCACAGGTTACGATATTTTTGGTGACAAGCTCCAGGCGTTCCAGCCACAGCATGAAAGTTTAACTTCACCTCTCTGAGACATACGACTCCTTCAAGATCTGTCTAGGAGACTGACTTCCATTAGCTGGTAAGTCCTATCCATCTTATGAATTCTTAGATTTAAATCAAATATTGGTACCTACTCATCAGGTTACATTAGCTGAATCAGCTCTTGTGTCACCAGTGTAGAAAAAAGTACCTATCCTTTTATGAATACAGTTCACAACTCTGGACTGCCTGCCCAAGGATAATGATTCCAGACATTGAAGACCGTGAGACTTGTGGCTGCCAAAATGATCGTAATGTGGCTATATAGTAGAAAGTCAGGTCCAGTATCTCTTCAAGAAGACATTACCAGTGCACTCTGATCTTTTGGAGACTATGACTGCTAAAATACATTGCCTTGGTGAAATATCTGATGGGCCAAATCAGCAGTAGAACTGTACAGCATGGGGAAGTGCAGCAATGACTTCAATAGTTCATTAAGCCTGCGAGTGACAAATGATTCTTAATGGTTAGTTTGCAGCAATTTTCATGTAATAGATCCCTATAAAGGATTTGTCCCTGCAAAAGATTATTGTTTCCCATGTACTCTATTCAAGAGAAAGGAGTACTATAACCAGTGGCTAGCATCAAAGAACTACCATGACTGGGATCTGTAACATTTCCTAGGATGACTATCATTCAATTTACATAATCAAAGGAACTGTACAGGACGTATTGAGGAACTGGTGAAGGAGGGCTGAGAGACCTGCTAAGCTGGGATCCAGCTAAGGAAAACAGAGGAGATTGGGCTGGGAGGTTTACTGTCATTTTACTGAAGTGCACTCAGTTGAATCGACTTTGTGCGAAGTCTGAAACTTGAACGCTGAAAATGTCAAACTCCAATATTTCCAAAGTACAAATCTCGCCCCTTTCTTGACCCATGTTAATGCTTGTTCCTAGGTCGAATTTGGTATGTATTTCGGCTATATCAGAATTCAGCAATGTGACTTTTTGTAGAAGTGAGTTGATAAGATCATTTGACTGAGTGCACTTCAGTAAAATGATAGTAAACCAGGCTGGGATGTCTGTTTGTTCTAAATACAATCATCTTCCAATACACAGTGGCAACCCTTCCACATCCAAGAGGAAAATGTCAAAATATCTCATAGCTCATATCTAAACTCTCAAAACTTAACCTTTCTTCCTCTTCCTTGCAATGGTTCTCTAGTTACCTAGCCAACCGGAAACAGGCAGTAAAATGGAAAAAAACCACCTCCTCATTCCTTAACACGCCTACAGGTGTTCCACAAGGCTCCATTCTAGGACCTGTACTCTTCAACATATTTATAAATGACTTCCACAAATCAATCCCTTTCTCAAACATCATCCAATATGCAGATGATTCCACCATCATCTGCTCAGCTAACTCTATCTCTCTACTTCAAAAACTAACTCAAGATGCCTTCTCTATAACAGAACAATGGATGTTAAAAAAACACCTAGCTCTTAACGCCTCCAAGACCAAGCTAATGATTTTTACTCCCTCTAAAGCTACCCATCTCAACATGCATACATTTTCAATAACTAGCCAAGATAACTCTTCCCTAGAACTAGTGTCAGAAACCAAGCTACTTGGAGTACTAATTGACAGCCAACTTTAATTTACCTCCCACCTACAAAAAAACATCAAAAAAACCCACCAAAAACTTGGTATGCTTTATAGACAAAATACCTTCCTTACCTCTGCCACCAAAATAACACTTGCTTCATCCTTCCTTATCCCCTCCCTTCTCTATGGTGCCCCACTCCTAACTAATCTTCAATCCTCCCTCAAAAAACAACTTTCCTGTTGTTACAACAAAATTGCAAAATTTGCCACCAGCCACAAATCTTCCACTCACCACTGCCTTTCCCTCCAGAAACTAAAATGGCTAGAACTTCCCAATCAGCTCACTTACACTCAGTTAACTCTAGCCCACAAGCTTATTCTCAACCCCTCCCTCTGTCCTTCCCTTTCTTCTGCATTTAATATGCATCTACCCAATAGAGTACTAAGATCAAATAATCAAAACCTACTCAAAGTCCATAAACCAACATATCCCCCTGGCAAATACCTTCTATCTTTCTCCCTAGCTCGCACCTGCAACTCCCTTCCTTCTCTCATACGTACCACCTGTAATCACTCTGCTTTCTATTAATCTCTCTTTACTTACCGTACATCTCAGTGGGAATGCTCCTGCTCCCACCCTACATAACCTACTCCTCTCCTCTATCTCCCTCCATACTCTACTCTGCTACATCTTACTATAACTAAAATTCTATAGAAATTACTAGGTAAGTCGAACGATTCTCTTCTTCTACCACTTCATCATCTCACTAAATCTCCTCTAACTTTCTAGTGACTAAAATTTTCCTATCTACTATGTATAAATGGATATGTCTATACAAATTAATATTATTACATTTTTGCACACTGTATCTAGCTGTACATTTTTGCTTTTTTACCTTATTGTTAATCTTTGAGTGTAAGTGTGAATTTATGTTTATATGTATGTAAAATGTATTTTTGGAGCTTTTCTCCCCAGGACTCCATTGAAAACGGGTTCCTTGTGGCCCAATGGACTATCCTGGTAAACCAACTGCAATAAATAAATAAATAAATAAAATATGCCATACAATGGCATAAGAATCTTCATGGTGACTCAAAAAACGAAACTAAAAAGGGACCTATGAGTACCTGCAGTATAGCAGCAGGAAACATGAAGCTTAAATTAAGACATCCACCATGAAACAGCCTAACAAAGAGGGTGCTGGTGAATGAAAACCAAAAGTAAAATCAGAAACTCTGCTTCAAAATTTGAGCTCAATGTCCAAACTCACTTGTTGGCAGCAGAACTAGAAAGTGAGAGCAAGCAGACACTCAGTGCATGTTTACTAATCTCTACAGCTCAGCCCAAAATTAATTTGCCAAAACAGTTATCTGCATTTCTAAAAAGTGGCAGCTGGGGAATCTGAAGAGCCACTGGCAGTCACATGTCCACTTGGACCATAGCCCAATGGCAAACAGAGCAAGACAGGGAAAAAAATCAAGAGTTGTGCTCCTCTTCAATGTGTCAGTTCACAGATAAACTGCAACTGTGCATGACAGTCCAAAACTGAAAAATTGGGAGGTTGCCTTTTCCCCAAACATACAGTGGCCTTACAGCTATTATTTTAAGGAGGGTAGCAGTATATATGCCACTGCCCGCACATGGGGTGTGGGGCTTTGGCCTCCATAGAAAACACTCTGATTTTCATTTTGGGTTGCTTTTTCTAAGCTAAAGCTGCTTTCATGAACTGTATTTACACCTGGGAGGATAGGAGAAACTGCAACCTTTGTAGTGGCCATGGAAGACGTACCAAGTCCAAATGAAGAATCTCACTTTCAACTTCAGTCCTTGTTATTTTTTTGTTTTTGTTGTGCGAGGTGGGGATAAAGCCTCATCAAATGACAAATAATAATCAGAGGAAATGTCCACTTTTTTAAAACTTTCCTCTTTAAAAGAGGGACTATTAGACCTTTCTGTCAGTGATGCCTATGGCACAATTTCAAAGATCTGCAGTGTGCGGTGGCCTCACAAATGATCTTCCCTCAGGCCCAAGCAGAAGAGGCAATGAAGACACAAGTATCAAGTCTGATCGATCTTTGGCATTTTGTCTCCTATTCCACTTGCACCACCTGAAGCCTCCAGCATGATGGGACCTCTTCTTGTTCTTCCTCCCAAATGACAGTTGAAGGCAGGATGGCATCCTGTCATACCAGCTGGGAATAATCTATGTTTGCGCCCAAGTTCCTATATTAGGAAACTCCCAAGGTGGGAGGCATTCCTAGCACACAAGAGAGAGTTCCCATCCTGAAGCTTTATGCCCAAACTTGGTTATTCTTTATAATTTTCTGATGCATCCTGTGTCCTACAGAGATGCCAGTACCAGCAATGCACTATATACAGCCCTCCCTTTCACCCCACCACCTGGAACAGGAAAGGATTGTAAGCCTTTTCACTACTCCTTATCCTCATGGCCATCTCTTCAGTGCTATGGGTATTACATGAATTGCATTGCAACCTACTGATGTACAAGGCTGGTTTCCACCTCCCTTCCACATCTACAGTGTCATCTACTGCCTGAACATAAAGATTTTCATCCAAATTCGGACCCTTCTGCTTCCATAACCTGCCTGCAACTTACTGATGTATGTTTGTTTTTTGGATTTTCTATATGACTAACACTATTTTGGCTACTATCTAATTTTTACCTGCTCATCACCAGAACACATCAGTTATCCATTTTGCTCCCCATTTTCTTTACACATTAATAATCTCCATCTTCCTATTCTTCCTCCTTTTCCTCTTCCATGTAATGTTCTCTTTACTTTAGTTTCTCTGTCTGCATTATTTCTCTAGTATTACTCACATTTCACTATTCTGCAGTTCTGATAATTCTAGTGTTTCCTTTTCCCCCCAGTTCTCTACAAGCTCTGTCAGTCTTTTCTTCTGCTTGTGTTTCCCAGAGGTCTGCAAACTCGGTGCTTAACATTAGCATACTACCCATTAATACTCTAATTTTACATACTTGCAGTGTTAACAAAAGGATATCAGAAATTATTTACTGATTGTTTCTTTTCTAGTTCGACCTGCAGTTCCAACTGGGTTCTTCCCACTTTGTTCACCCTCACTGCACTTGGGCTCAGTCCTCTCCCCTACCCCCAACCCCCCCCCCCCACTCTGCTCCTAGCTTTATACCTCCCATGCTTCTTTTACTTCCATTTTAACCTATCACACCTATTCTATAAATACACATCATCACCTGTCTTCTTCACATATCCACCATATCTTGTATCATCAAATTACATTATTTTGCTAATCACATTAAACTCTGTATTATAATATCCGACTCAATTTGTGACTGTATAACATACAAGTAAACACCATGTCCCCCTAGCACTAACACTCATTATCTCCCTTTCTCTACTTGTACTTCTTCAACATGCATCTTACCATACATCTGCTATCAATACCCAAATCTCTGACAACACAGTTTCTTTACTATATCACTAGATCTCTTTCAAACACAAATATTATACAACGACCCCCCATTAAATATTCAAAAATGTCCATACTGATTGGTCAGCGTGCACGTTGTAAATCAGAGTTATAGTAATGGAAAAAGGTCCAGTCACCCAGACTTTTTCCATTACTATAACTCTTTTTTTTTTTACAGCAACGGAGAACGCAAGATCTCCGTTGCTTCACACTGTCTCGCTATGTTAAACGAGTTTAACATAGCGAGACAGCTTTAAAAAAGCAACGGAGATTCTCTGTTGCTTTTTTTAAAGCTGTCTCGCTATGTTAAACTCATTTAACATAGCAAAACACTTTTTAAAAAGCAACGGAGATCTTGCTTTCTCCGTTGCTTTTTTCAAAACTGTCTCTTTATGTTAAATGGGTTTAACATAGCCAGACAGCTTTAAAAAAGCAACGGATATTCTCTGTTGCTTTTTTTAAAGCTGTCTCGCTATGTTAAACTCATTTAACATAGCGAAACAGTTTTTAAAAAGCAATGGAGATCTTGCTTTCTCCGTTGCTTTTGCCCACAGCTCTGATGTACTGTGTAGGCATGCGCAGTACATAAGAACTGCCGCAGAATACCAGACAGCAGCGGAAGGGCAGCAAGGAGGCATTATACAATGCCATTATTTAAGAAAAGGAATTATTTTTTTTCTTAAATAATGTCATTGTATAATAGCAATAACCCATTTCTGGGTGTGGGTAATGCTGGATTTACCCACGGTTGGTTTTATTCGGCCACTCGGGCTTCGCCCTCGTGACCAAACCACACCAACCGTGGGTAAATCCAGGATTACCCACATTCAGGCGTGGGTTATTGCTATATTAACCTCTCCTAAAAATCAGACTTTTTAAAAGAAAGAGCCAAACTCATCAAGTCTCAATATTACCTGAAAAAAACCTCCTCTTTCACTCAAACATCTTATCACCTACTTTTCACTTATTTCCCTCTCTGGCGATCTTCAGCCTAATCCAGGCCCATCACCTACCTCTAGTCCTTCCCACACCCCAGCAAACTCATACGAAAGTAAAAATCTGAAAATTATTACACTTAACATTTACAGCATCTGTAACAAAATCTCAGACTTTCATGCCTGGGTGGCACTACATACTTCAGATTTCTTAGGTGACACAGAAACATGGCTAAAACCTAACATACAAGATATCGAAGTGCTCCCTCTAGGATATAATTTAATCTAGATAGACTGCACGAAAAAGCTGGTGGAATTGTTTTATTTTACAACAGCTACTTCACAATTACAAACTATTTAGGCCACATCCTTACATTTGATAATGCTGAAATACTCATTACCATCCTAAAAAATGAACAACTCAAAAAACACTTATGTATAGATGTCATTTACAATCCCCCATCACAGAACATCTCTATACTTAAAATAAATCTTGGATCACAGATAACATCTCTTATGAAGCCATTATTTTGGTGATGTTAACATGAACTGGCTAATTCTTACATCAGTCTCGCCCTCTACCTCTATAAACCTCATCAATTTCTCACAACTTATATCATCTCCTACAAGGTATGATAAATATAACAAGGTTCCCGGATTGGATCCTAGTTTCTGACCCCAATAAGTTCATAAAAACGGACACCCTCCCAACAAGCTGAGTGACCACTTACCCTCCTTCACCATCAGAATATCTAAACATTCTCCTAAAAAGCATCTTTATAAATCAATCTAGACCCTAACAAAATTTAATCCAGAGTCCTTTCTACACATATTACAATCTACTAACTGGACTACCCTAAAAATACTTCCTCTTGATGAAGACATAAACATTCTAAACAGTCTAGCTCTCACTAGGGCAAAAAGAATCAATATTAATCATGCCCAGTTGCTGTCAGGTGCCATCAAGCAACAAATGTCCATAAGAAATAAAGCATGGAAAGAGTGGTTAAAAAATAAAACCCAAAACAAAGTTAAACAGCCCACTATTTCAGATAAAAAACAATACTATACCTATCCGCAGTCTAATAGCTCTCATAATTCAAGAATATTCTAACCATCAATCAAGTCACTTCTTAAACCAGGCACTCAACAAAATCCTAGCCCTCTTCCAAGTAAATCTCCTTTTTAAGTTGCCACCTACTTTAACTCTCACTTCATTGACAGTATTTCCAACCTACGGTAAAACAATACACACCAGTCACCCTCAGTAAATCAATCCACCTCCTATAACACTTCTCAGCCAAGTACAACCAATACTAATATTACTCATTGCCCCTCTCTTTCTATTCATGCCTTATTACGTCACCCAGTCTCTACCACCCTTATAAAAAACGTGTTCTTAAACTCAAATCAAGTTCTAATTCAGCAGACAATCTTCCTGTTCAATACCTTAAGCTCACTGCCGAGTCTATAGCCTACCCAAACAGGTCAATCAAAGAATCATATGTCCCAGGCATTTGGAAGAAATCCTTCATTATCTCACTACATAAAGGGGGTAATTCCTCAGATCTAACTATTGCCCCATTGCCATCTTATCACCTCTAACAGTCTTGAAAAATGTGTACATACACAACTTAATTATCTTCTCTACAACAAACTATTGTCCCCAACCCAGCATGGTTTCAGACCAAATCATAGTACTTCAACTGCTCTGTTAACCTTCACGGACACCATAAATTATGTTACTGACTCTGGTCATCTTATATTTGCACTGTTTCTAGATTTCTCCAAAGCATTTGATACAGTTTCTCACACTAAGCTCCTAGATCAACTTTCCTCACTAGGCCTCACATCCCCCTCCCTGGCATGGTTTAAAAGTTATATGACTAAAAGACAACAGTCAGTAAAGTTCCTTCCTTCCAAACATCAGTGGGGTACTTCAAGGCTCCATCCTTGGGCCCTTACTTTTCAACTTCTTCATAAACAACCTTCAGTTAACCTCCTGCCAAACCACTCTAATCCAACATGCCAATGACTTGACCATTATCTGCTCATCAAATAATGTAATGCACCTGCAACAATTTACCAAAGAAGCCTTTTCATCCATTTTACTCAAGCTATACAACTCCCAACTATTACTCAACCCCAATAAAAACAAAACTTTTACTTCATTTTCCTAAAGGACAAACAGTAAATTTTAAAATTTATCCCACAAATATTACTCTAATTAAAGTTGTTCCACACACCAAGCTGCTAGGTGTAATCATTGATGAAAACCTGAAATCTGACCTACATATCCAAACTAACATTACAAAAACGGTTCCACTTTATAATCTTGAAATACTGAAATCTCGAATTTCAGTATCCCGAGACCATAAAGTCAAATGTTCCAAATCCTGAAACCCCAAAACCGCGAAACACAAAATCACGAACATATACACGCCATACACCACACAATACATACATCATCCAACCCACACTACAACAAACCAACAAACAAAACACACAAAAACACAAACCTACACTACATACAAACAGAGGGGCAAGCCCCCCTCACACCCCCCCTACTTATATATACTAACTCCGAGATTGCACCAAACAGAAAAAGAGAGCAAACTCACCACTACACACTCTACAGTACCCTTGCACACACACATCACAAATATACGAACACCACCACTTTCAACACTTAAACATTCATACTTTTACCTGCCTACCCTAACCCACACATGAAACTTCCAAACACACTCATACATACACTCAAAGACATACTTAAAACCCAACAAAATACCCACTTACCTTACATACCAGCTAAATCCACACACTACACGATACATCCTGTACACACTACATTCAGCGTCAAATACCGGCACACCATAACTGCAAATTTGACATTTCTGGATTCACGCTTATGGAGTTTTGGGATTTTAAAAATTCCACTTTATGGTCTCGGGATGATTAAATTCGAGATTTCAGTATTTCGAGATTACAAAGTGGAACAAAAAAAAAACACACCAGAAACTAAGTATACTCTACAGGCATTCACACTTTCTTAATCAGTCTACTAGAGTCATACTTGCAAATACCTACATATTATTTTCCCGTTTGTATGGTGCTAATATCCTTACTCATCTCCAAACCTCCATCTTATCAAAACTTGAAGCTGGTTCTAACACAACAGCAAAATTCGGCACAAACTCTGCCTACTCTACTCATCACTGCACTTCACTATAATGGCTTGAGCTATCACATCGCCTTAACTTCTTACAACTCTTAACTGCCTACAACATTATGTATAACCCTACTGCCTGACCTGCTCTAACCTCTGTTCTCTCTAGCTATCTTCCCCCTAGACAACTAAGATCCAAAGACAAACAACTTCTATCAGTGTACAAGCCTAAGAAAAATGCTGGTAAATCCCTTTACTCTTACTCCATTGCCAAAGCCTGGAATAATCTGCTTACAAATATCAGCAAATGACAACTTTCCTTCACTTAAATATGCCTTAAAAGAATTTCTAACCAAATCATGGATCTGTTCCTGCTCTACTCCCACTTAATATTATGTCCTTTTACATTAACTTCCATTTCTCAACTAAATTCTCTTTCTCCCTTCTATTCCCAACGTTTTTCTTATATCGTATGTACTTTTCCTCTCTTGTCATCAATAATCTGTATTATCTTACTATTTTTCTCTCCCTGTTACATTAACTTCCTTTTCTCAACTACCTTTTTCTTTCTTCTGTCTACTTCCATTTTTGTTTTTATATCTTACAGACTATTCCTCTTTATGTTATCAATAATCTGTATTGTCTTTCCCGCAAATAATATATGTTGCTATATTAATATCTACTGTTAAGTTGACAATCAATCTACACTTTTTTTTACCTTAGCTAGTTGATATTTTACTATTATAACATGTCTAAGACTTCTGTTAATAATTATCTATTTTTAGAGCTTTTCTCCCTAGGTCCAAGGAGCCCAGTAAACAAATGTCAAATAAGTAAAATAAATGAAATTAAATCAATTGTGGTACAGGAAGATACTCTGCCTCTGTGCCAGCCAATAAAAAATAAAATTAGTAAAACAGCACAAGTGCTGACAACTGTTTTGGTGTATACTAGCAAATAGAAAAAAATGGATATGCAATTGTGAGCCTGCATTTGTTATAAGATTAGCCTGTGTGCTAATTGGTATCAGTACAAATTTTATACTTTGGAAAATGGCCAAAGAAAAATATACTGCTACGTAGTGAAAAACTGACTAACATCAAATCTTTATGTGAAGGCCTGTTGCAGCTGTCATCTTCAAATTAATATTAAAGTTTCAAAGTTTAATAACACTGCTTATCACCCTAACTGGCCATTCTCAATGAAGACTCTGGATTTAATAAATACACCAAAGAGCCCATCTAAGTATTAAGTGCAGTTTTGAAACCTACCATTATGTCATTCCATCTTATCCTCAAGAGAAATTTATTTCATAAACATACCATCGAGTGTGTGATGCATTTAGCTCTCAAGAGAAATTCTACATCTATGTTACATATCATTTGAAAACCTGTAGAAATTAGGACTAAAGAAGTTCTGAGTTCATTGGTATGTGTACTAACTGTAACATGTCAAATACATGCCTGCCCACTGCTGGAAAGTGGCTGTGACATTTGTTGTGACATTCCCCCAAATGAGTAGTCCTTGGACTCTAAGGACCACTTAGTAAGTAGACTAATATCCTTTCTCTTGAACAGTGTATTACACTGTATATGCCAGCTACTTAACCTCCCCAGTTTCCTCGTTTCTGCATTCAATAAATGAAAGAAAACCTGTTCTACTTTGTGCCTCCTTGTTAATTGCTCTGTATTAGCTATAAACTGATTGCTCTCTATTATAATTGACCTGAGGGTAGAAGAGTCACTTTAATAGAATGTACTGCTAAATCTTTCCTCACTTTGATCTCCATTTTTACTCAGTCATCATCTTCCCTCACAGTGCTGGTATGTTGTTTGTTACTACTTTTCTATTTGTTCTTAGACTGTGCAGAACAATAAACAGCCCTTGGTAGTGAGTTGCATTTGTATTAATTTCATTCAAGTCAGATGATCTTTACATATATATATATGTATGTTGAGCCTTTGCCTTTTAACAAGTAAGAATATGATTTCAGTTGCTGGTGTTATGGTATATATAACACTCTCCTGATGTACTGGTTAATCCAATGAATGTTTACTAAGTGATGGTGTTATACTGGGTTTATCAGTGTAGTGCTGTGTTCTGCAAATTTGCTAAATACAGCTCTATACACTAAAGTGTGTTTTTCTATCTCCTGTTATCCTGTTTTAACCTTACATTCATAGACTTTCTTACAATCTTTCTGATCTTACAATACCAGATCCTCTCTTGCACTGACTTACCATTATTCTTCCTCCATTTCTAGGAATAAATGTTAACTTTATTGACTGCATACAATATTAACAGTTTATTAGAGTATTTCTCTTTTCTTTCCTTTTAGAGTCTGTTGTCACTTCATCCATCTCTGATTCCAATACTGCAGAAACTCTGCCACAAAGCTCAACTCTAGAAAATGTTCACTGAGTATAATGCCATTGTGAAATGTAAGCAAATTTAACATGAGGAGCCTTGCTCTGTATTAACTGTAATTAGTCAAATATGTGCCTGCCCTGTGCTTGTCTGTGACATTCCTCCCAAAGGGGTAGTCCTTGCACTCCAAGGCCACTTAGTAAGTAGGCCACTGTCTTTTATCTTGACCATTAGATTACACTGTATATGCCAGTTACTTAGTCTCCCTAGTTTCCTGGTTTCTGCATTCAGTGAATGAATGAAAAACTGTTCCACTTTGTTTTTTCCCTGTTAATTGCTCAGTATCAGCTATAAACTGAATGCTCTCTACAATAACTGACTTGAGGGAGGGAAGCCTGCTATGTTTGACTTTCCTACACTCTTCTACCCTACCCCCAATTCCCACCCACCCTCTCTTTCTCTACCATTATAATTCTCACATCCACATTTCACCTGTGACACTCATTCCTTAACATACCTATCCACTATTCTACAGTTCAACTTCTATTTTCCCCAAATAAACTCTCATCACTTCCTATCTTAAGTACATCATACTCTATCCTTTCAAACCCCTCTATTTCTAACATTTCAGAAACATAAGAGAAGATACCAGAACAACCTCTCTTCCTTCATAAAAAATGCTTTCTTCCTACTTACTTCTACCAGCTATCATACCGCAGCATCACTAACTAACCTACAGCTCTGCAACTTCTTGCTTCCTGCATCCCCACTACCTGCCATCAATAAAATACAGAACCCAGTAAAAGTAAAAAAGTAGCAAACCAAAGACCAGGAAGGAACCGGACCACAAAACTTATAAGCTTTCATTCGTTTAATAAAACACCACAAACTTCATCAGAATAAATACAAAAACTTGAAACTACCCTTTAAATACTTGTCATCATCCAATGACAAAATACTTCAAATAAAATATTTAAATAGCCATTATGATGTCATGAAAATTTAAAAATACACTACAAAATTTTTAACATTGCATATATATAAACATACAAAAATGTGTATATGTAATAGTCAATAATAACAAACTACTAAACAGTGTTTCATCAAATAAAGCCCATTTTATGAACAATTACATCAAAGCCTTTGTAACTGAAGAAAACACTTGATATTAATAGTTTCATTTAGTCCTAGAGGGTAGTCTGTTCTTAGAGCTATCTGCCATTTAGTTTCCCTACATTCTAATAAGATTTAAATTTACCCACCAAAGAACCACAAACTACTTTGTGTAAGACAAAGAATGTAAATTTCTTAAAATTGTTACATAATAAAACATGTCATGCCAGTGCATTGTTCCTGTCTTTGTTTCTCACTGCCAACACATGTTCATAAATCCGTCTACTTAGTGACCTGATAGTCTTGCCAACATAAAAACTGGTACAGGAATTACATATTGCCAGATAAACAATAACCACAGAATCACATGTAAACCTGTCTTTTGCCCAAATGACTTTCTTGAAATGTTTCAACTTAACAGAATCTGAATTGGCTATGTATCTACATTGCCTGCAATGACCACAAGCAAAGGTCCCAACAGGGTCTTTGACCCCATTGTGTGATGTCTTGGAAGTACTTTCAAGTATACTTCTTATATTACATACCTTTTTATAAGTGAACAAAAGCTCATTACTCAGGACTTTCACCAATTCAGAATGTCCAAACAACACATTCCAATTTTCCTTAATAACACGCCTAATAATATCCATTCCATCTGAAATTGGTAATGGGAAGGCCAGCTCAAACACACTGTTGTTTTGATTCACCCTACTTGCCACACTGAAATTGCCTCTCAAGATGGGACTAGCTAAACTGTCTCTGAGAGTTATAACTTCAGCAACAATGTTAGGTAACCAAAACAAATCATATCCCCTGGCTATAAAAAATCCAGTCAGTTTGTTAACCTCAACAGCAAAGACAGTCTTCACTAGTCAAACGACTCAGCCTTATACGTTGTCCCTTAACAACCCCTCTTTTCATATGTTGGGGGTGAAGACTGGCCCTGTGCAGATACTGATTGACAAAAATAGATTTCCTATGGATACTACTACTGAAACTAAACCTGTCATCAAGTAGTTCCAAATGAATATCCAGGAACTCTATTGTTTTTCCAAACCCTCCCAGGGTAAAGTTCAAAAAACTAGTTGAACAATTCAGGTCTTGCAGGAATAACTGGAAACTATCAAGGTTTCCTTACCATAAAAAAAACAAAAACATCAAGATCAAATACAGAACCCTTTAATGAATTTTACTCTTCAGCTTTTCCTTTATTTTATTCCTCCTAATGAGCAATTTCTTATCCTACCAGGACTCAGTAATTGCTCTCATCATCTCTGTCCCAACCTCCTATCCATACATCCTCCCTAAACTCTCCACATATTGCAACAAATCTATTTAATAATGACCCTCACCTTTACCCCACATACAGACTTCCCCAATTTTAATTCAAATCAAAATAAAATTCAATGGAGAAATACTCTCAAAAACAAGAATTAATAATACCCCAATATACTAAAATCATCCTAGTAAGAGATATCCCATCTAATCTTGGCCCCACATAGCACAACCAACATCAAAATAAGTCCTTTCCACACACAACTGTAATATCACACTGGTCTACCCCCAACCCAGTAATCTAACTTTTGCTGCCATAAATATTAGAAGAATATGAAATAAAACTACAGAACTACATGCCTGGATTATTCAACACAGGCCTAATATTCTTGGTAAAGTTGAAACTTGGCTTAAATCCAGTATAAACTACTCCAAAATTATTCCCCTCCAGGTATAATATCTGTAATGACTGAATAAAAAGGAAGGTTGGTGGTATTGCTCTAATACTTCTCCACAACTACCACATTTCCCCCTACAAGCAACCAAAAAAAAATAATTTCAGCAGAGCTTCTTATTTTCCTGAAAATAAACAAATATGCACTACTGTCCTTTACATCTCTCTTGGTGACAATACAGATACACTGGAAGATATTCTCCACTGGATATCCATAACAATTCCACATTGAAAAATACTAAGTGATATCAGTTGGTTGGATATAACCTCTTGACTCCCCTATGTCTAGCATGAACTTGTACGGTTTCATACAACTAGTTAATAGTCCCACACAAAGCAAGACATCAATTTTCTGATTAGACAGATCCTAGTATCAGACCATAGCAAATTTACCACCCCAAGTACAATGTCACACTCTCTCAATGACCATCTCCCAGTCTATGCAGCCAGACAACTTGCACATCTACTCAAACAACATTTTTATAAAACAGTACACCTGCCAAAGGGTAACCCAGAAATATTCAATACTACCTTATCAACTATTAACTGGAACATCTTAAAAATTCTCCTCTTAGATGCTGTAAATGAATTTAATATAATTTTCCTAAATATCCTGAATAGCCTTGCACCCTCTAGAAGGAAGAGACTAAAAGCAAGTGATGCAGTTTGGCTATCCAAAAATAGTAGAATGTTAACACAGAATAGAGAAAAAGCATAGAAAGAATGGCAAAAATATAAAATACCACAATAACTTGAAAGTTTCAGAATGCTCTGTAACTGTATTAAAATGTGAATAAATGAAAACAAAAATCTACAGTACAACAACTTTCAGAAAAACAGTAAACACAACCCTAAAAACATTCTGGTCAGCCATTAAATAAATATTACATCCCATCCAAAAATTCAACCCTAACTCCAATAATTCACCCCTCAAAACTGCAAAAGAATTCAATTTGTATTTCATAGACAGTATAGTGTCCATAACCAAGGATTCCCCACCATCTAATCTCAACCCTGCCCAACAGTCACATGTCACCACATCTTATATCTTCAAACCTGTGCCCACATCCTATATTAAACTATTCAAACTCAAACCATGCTCTATTTCAGCTTATGACCTTCCAAGCGAGTACCTTAAATAGCAGCCAATGGTACTGACCATCCTGTCTCAATCCTTATAAATAGATCAATCCAGGAATCTCACATTTCCTCTCTCTAGAAGAAAATCACACATTAAATTAACCTATAGCAATCTTCCCCCCTCCAAAATAGTTGAAAATGTATTAAAAACAATTGCTAAACCATCTTCTGTAGATAGAACTCACATCACTCACACAACTTGGGTATTTTCTCTCCCACAGTATTAACACTACCCTTCTAACCTTTACAGATACTGTTAATAAAGCTAGCAATAACGGCAAACTAGTCTCCTCCTTTCTAGGCTTATCTAAAGACTTCAACACAGTTGATCACAGCAAACTTCCACTTCAAATGTCCTCACTAGGTCCATCTCAGCTTGCCCTTTTATGGTTCAAAAGCTACTCATCCAGTAGGTAGTAAAATGGCACTCTACCCTCACCTAGTCACCTTCAATGTGTACTACAAGGCTCTATATTTGGTCCTCTCCTCTTTAACATTCTCACTGGCACTCCAAACATCCACACAGCAGACTTCCCGAATACAATATGCAGATGACTCCACACTCATACGCACATCAAACAACCTGGCACATCTCCAAAAAAAAAATACTCAGGAAGCTTTAGCATACACTGAAACATGGCTTTGTAACTCAGAAACCATGCTCAACCCCCCCCCCCGTCAAAGAATGAATTTCTACTTTTTCATGAAAAAAAAAACCAAAATTTAAAATCATATCACTTATAGGTTCATAGGTACGTACTAGGTTAGCTGTCCTTGTGGGCCATTTTAAGCTTAGCCAATTTCCCCTCTAAAGGTAAGAATTAAACCTTGTACCTTTTGTTTGTTAGGTAAACACCTTAACCATTATACCAAACCTCAACACCATTATATTAACCCAAACCACAGCCACTAATAATACAACCATTCAAGTCACTTCTCATAGCAGATTATTAGGGATGATGATCTTACATTTGACCTGCATATACAAAATTCTATACAAAAATCACAAAAAATAGGGATGCTTCACAGGGCCAAAAAGTTTTGCACTAATGAAACTAAAACTACACTTGCCACTACTTACCTCTTCACTTCACCACTCTATGGTGCTCCCATCCTAAGTAACTTCCAGGCAGCACAATAAGCAAAACTTGAACAATGCAAAAATAAAGTGGTTAATTTTATAGCAAATACCCCTTTCAGAATTCACCACTGTATATCACTAAAAGCCTAAATTGCTTAGAATTACCCCAAAGTTCATAGGTGATTACTAGGCTACTAAAGACCTCAGGGGGCCTTTTTAAGCCTAGCCATGCTTCTAAACATGAGAATCAAACCCTGTAAGGTAAATACTTTAACCAGTAAGCTACTCCTAACATCAACTAATATTTATACAGCTTTTCACCATCTATAAAATTATCTGTCATCCATCTGCTTGCCCAGCACTAAATACCATTCTACACAATTATATTTCCACTCGGTCATTACAACACAATGAATAAAAACTCCTCTCTGTCCACAAACCTATCAAATCTACTGGGCATGTTCTGTACTCATACCATGTTGCTAAGGTCTAGAACTAATCATCTATATCCATCAGGACAATACCCTCCCTCCAGTCCTTTAAAACTATTCTGAAAGGCTTCCTAGCCAAATAAGGCTTTGCTCATGCTCACCCTAAGATAAACTATATCCCTAAATATAAACAAGTACCTATTTATACCTTAAACCTCCTTGCTTATCATTCTTTAATCAATTTCTCTCCCCTGACTCTCTATCTAAATATGCCATAACCCTGTTTTTTTTTTCTCCCACATCATATTGCAGGTCATGTATTATACGAACTTGTTTTTAATTTGTCTGAACTGTCTAAATTTTCTCATGCTAGTTGTAGCTTATATCTAATTTGGTATAACTATTTAAACTGTAGTTTTTATTGTACTGCTTCTGAAGACTATAAAATTATTGTTCTTAAAAAAATGTTTTTGTAATACTTTGGAGCTTTTCTCCTCGGGCCTCCACTGAAAATGGGCACCTACCCACTCAGACTTTCACGGTAATCAAATGTCAAGCAATCAATCAATCAATAAATATTCTTCATCCTGAAGAGCTCTGAATGCCAGACATAGGGACAGATTCCAAAACAGTTGCTCTCAGTGTAAGTTTGTCCTGATTCCAAAAGACTTGCTCTTAGTATAAGTGACTTACTTTGGTGTAAGGCCTATCTACAAACAGGCTTGCTAAGGGGGCCAGATTCCAAAACCCCTGCTATCAGCCTGTTATCATTGTAAGTGATCATTTGTACTGAGAGCAAGTGTTTTGTAATCGGGCTCACAGTTTTCCAGTAAGCTGTCTATATGAACTTGAATAAAGACCCAAGAACTCTAATCTCTTACAATAAGTTATATCCCTATAAGATTGAATTATTTTAGTGAATTCTATTTGGACATTCTCTAAAGACAACAGATCACACTTACTGTAAGTACAGAATAGTGAATTATGCTCTAGGACAGGCCTAATGTATGAAACAAATAATTTAACTAGCATAACATAAGAGCTTGTGGAGATGACCATCTGAGCTTGCATTTTAAACTTTAAACATGCTAAAGATCCCTGGGTTTTTATATTATTTATATATCTTTCAATTTAAACTGCCTATGCAAATATGTGACTTAAAGTTAGCTTACCAAAAACATAATGACACACTTGTCTAAGCTGATGTTTATTTAACCCTTTATAGCTCAATAATTTGTTCACTGTGCATCATTATTTGTTTAATACATTATCTGCATCATCTGTGATTACTGCTCCTGTCTTAATAATCTATGTATTTTGCCAACCAATATGGTTTGGATAGGGGAACGATTGGAAAAAAACTATATTAAAAAGTACAGGACACAGGGTGGACACCTGCAGTACAACAATTCTTACTTAAGCTCAGTCTGAGTAGCAATGACTGATCTTTACCAGTCCCTTTCTATTACTGAGGCAGTTGGTCACCCAATTTACTATATGTGGATTTAGTGTAAACTGCTTTTAGAATCAATTACTACCCAATGGGGAATGCAGACAAACGTTTTAGTAAGGTTTAAATATAAAACACTCACACCTAGCCCCAGATCCATATCCCCACTAACAAAATTATGGATGTCTACTAGGTTTGTAAATGTGGACATCTTTTAAATAAAACTATGTTAGTGCAGGTAACTAGCAAGCCACGTTACTGTCTTTTCCCAAAATGGCAAGAACAGACATCTTTCAAAACTTTTTCCTAAGAAGGAAGTCAAGCTAGTTGGCTTGTAGTTAGCAATCTTATCAACTATGCTCCCTTTCTGGAAAGGAATGGCATTGTCTTATTTCCATTTTCGCAGGAAGAAAACACTTGAACAAAAGATACTTAAACAAATATTAAGTGTTGCGTTAACAGAATTGGCTGATACAGTTAGCACCCATGAATTGTCCTCAATTAAATTTTAACTTCTCTCTCATAGTGAATGCAAAAATGGATAAATACCATTCATTATGCAGGCTCAATGTACGGATGTTATAAGATAGCGACACAGTTACAGGTATCTTAGTTAAAACATCTCACCTGAGAAGAGCCAGTGCTCCTGCAGGCATGACTTTTTTTGATCTCTTGAACCTCATTCCCATTACTAATGCCAGAATGAATGCACAAACTGTAAGACAAATAAAGATCAAGTTAGAACTCACATCTAATTAAATAGGCATCTGACATAAAAATTTCAGTCAAAATATTCCATGCATTTACTCATTCATTTTATCTACATACAGGCATCGTTAGTCCTTCAAATTCATAACAAAATTAAGTGTTCCACCTGCAACCACAGCTAAATTCAGGGAGTACCACTACAGCCAGAGCAAACTTTCATTTACAGGTGTCTGCCTTTGAATGGAAACATTAAACTGAGGCCTATATTTAAGCTCATTCAAATTAATAAAATAATTAAATTATGTTTTCCTTTTCATGCAAGCATGAGTGTTCATATATTTTGCTACAGGTGTTACTCTAGTAGTAATGAAAATCTCCCTACACATTTACATGCTTGCAAATTAAATATCTTCTAATTGTCCTGACGAGTCTGTAAGAGTTCATTGGCCTTTGTTTACTGTCCATGTAGAGTACAGTGACACAACACAAGCCTGCTAATAAGACATCAAATTTTGTTTTGCATATTCCTTGGTATATATTCCATCCTCTTCCTGTGTGAAAAAGTAAGTAATTAAGCAATGTGGTACAACAGTGGCTACTACTGTTCAATAACATCATCCCTCTTCTAGGAGTGATGTCATTACACAATATACAATTTGAAAGTACTAACTCCCCCTCAAGCATTATGTATACATTCCATTTGAGATGTATAAACCTATTATACATCCCATCAAATAGTTCAACAGCTGCAATGAAGGACAGATCAGTGCAGCTATCGAACATCTCTGAAGTAAAATCTGTCATTTTTTTATTTGTGTTAAACAGCAAAACATGCACAATACTTTTTATTTATTTTTACCATGGTTCCTTTGAAATACACTTACTTGCGCATTTTAAAATGTATTCACTTTGTTTTATTATAAAACCTGTTCCTCCAGCAAACTATAATGTGAGATCCATGTTGACTGATTTTTGTCCAGTTCAACTATGGATTGTCTGATCTGACTGGATATGACCTTGGCACCAATTCTGAATTTTTTCAGTTCAAGGGCTCTGACTCCACCCCTACCCATAATTCCCTGAACTACACCTCAGTACCTCAGACTGAGTCTGCCCCCCCCATTAGATAGTATATCTCTATAGAGACTAATACATGTGAATATCAATCATGTAAGCCCTATTCAAGACTAACTCCAGGATATAGGGAAGAAAAAATGGCAGGGTTATGAGAAAAAAAGGTGGTAAAAACTTCTCACTGACAGGGTATGCCAGAGAGAACTCAGTCATCAGAAACCTACTTGGGATGGGGACTTCCAAGATGGCTGCACATTGAGTAACAGCTTAATTCTAGCTCTTCCAGTGTGAAAACAGAAACGCAGCAGAGAAGGCCAGCAGACTTGTGTTTATGGGTAAATGTCAGTAACTAGCTAGTAAGTGTTCTATCTGGATGCCAGGAAAAAAGAAATATAAAGGACCTGGAAAAAAATCAGCTACAAAAGTGAGAAAGAAACACACTGAGGAAGTTCTGCAGCTGTTCAGCAAAAAGCAATGCAATTTCTAGACATGAATTCCAGTAACTTACAGGAAGATGTAAGACAACTGCACACAGACATGTTTAAAATAAATGAAACACTGATGGAGTATATCAACACAAACAACAAAAGGCTGGAAAAAAATAGATGAAGCTTCAAACAAATATTCAAATGAGGTGATAAAGCTGCAAAACTCAGATGTCGAAACGAAGAAAATGCTGGCTGAATACGAGACTGGTCAGGAAGAGATGTGTCAAAAAAAATCATAGAATTAGAGAAGAGAGCATGTAGGGAAAACCAAAGATTTTCAGCTATACCAGAGAAGCTAGAAGGAATAGACTGCATTAATTTTATGAAAGCACAAATAAGCAACTGGACTGGTATGCCACAGTAGAAGTTGCTAGTTGAAATGGCACATCGTGTGTATGCTCCAAACCTGGCTATGAGAAAGCAGCCTAGACCTTTAATAGTAAAGATGTAAGCCTACCAGCAGAAGGAATTGATTTTGACAAAACTGTGGCAGAAGGACAAACTACTAAAAGTAGGAGACAGCAGAGTGTTTGTGGAGAATTACTACTCATTATACACCAGGCAGAAGAAAAGCAAATTTATTCTGCTACTCAGGAACTGTCGAGACCCTAACGTGAGATTCAAACTGTTGCACCCAGCTGTCTTCAAATATTCTGCCCTGAAGGGACAAAATCATTTTCTGATGAAGTACATAATAAGGAGGAAATACATAAATTTGTCCAACAAAAAGTGAGCTGTGAAACCGAGAGAGATTCTTCTTCTTGTTCTTCTAAAAGTAAATAACACAGAAAAACTGTACTTTGAAACTTTTTCCATTGTTTCACTGGAAAATGTTGGAGTAAAGGAAGGCAGCACTAGAGTTGACTAGAAGAATTAAGAGTACATTGGAAATGAAGCAGAGACAGGATTTGGGAGATGGCGATGAACAGTACTAAAACCTATAAGTTAATGTGGGATTACAGTGCAGTAATTATATGTGTGAAATATGACAGAACAAGAAAATATTGGACTTATTTTAGAATTTGTTGGATTTGTGGGGAATTCTAAGGCAATATGCCCTACTTCATGGCATTAATGTGCAAAAATGCCTTGAGGAGGGGAAGAGGGGAGAGAATGTTAACTGCAAGTAAAGACATTTTTTTTCTTACTAGCACTATTTTTTGTGGTTTATGGTTTTCTTTGCATGTTATAAAGTAAAGTTTTCTCAGTTATTTCTAAGTTTAATGGGGATTGTGAATATGTGCTGCTGTGTTTTTCCTCTTTCACCCTTCATTCTTTCTTCTTATCCAGTTTTAAGAAATGTAAGCAATGCATTGAAAATGCCTGGTTAAAAGAGAATGGCAAAAGAAAAATTAATGTGCTTTTCTTCATTCTTGCATGGGGAAATAACTGGATTAGGGACATTAGACTGATTTAGTAACAGGTTTTAAGAGTAAGCAAGTAAATAAAAAAGAAAATTGAATAATATGAGACTTTTTTTCTAGCAAATACATGTATGCTCAGTAGCAATTCTGCAGTTGGTCTCCATGTTTCCATGGAAACAATCTGATAAAGAGAAACTGGCTGCCTGGTTCTCATGTCTCCATGGAGACAATCTGATAAAGATAAACTGGTTACAGGCTGGTGAATAGTGATTGGCTGAATAAAAATAACTGAGAAGAGAAATTGGCTAGGACAATGTTCTCTGAAAGCATGCAGGGGTTTTCCCAGCTGGGAGAGCTATAAAGAAAAGACAAACCAATTAACAGTACACAAGCTGCACCATGCGTCTTAGCATGTTTAACCTTTCTTTTAGGTTAACTCAAGTCTGTCAGTGTGGCTGTCAGTTTGGGACTTTTGTTCCTGTTAGGAGAGTAAAACTTCAGTATTTGAAGATGTACATGTTAACATTAAGTTAGTAGGTTTTAGGGGGTATTGGGGGTGGTTTTTTTTGAAGGGCTTTCAATAAAACAAAAAGTTTTGTAAGATGTGACATAAGCTGAAATGGATATGATAAGAAACAATAGTTTAAAAGTTCAACCTGTCAAACAGTGCATGCATGCAACACAAATGCTAGAACTAGACATTTAACAAAAAGGTGTTATACATAAAAGGTGGGAATAATAATTTTTAAAGCAATGATCCTTTCTGTAATGTCTTTAAATGTCAATGGTCTCACAGATAAATACAAAAATGAAAGAGTAGTGAACTGTACTCAAACTTTTACAGTGCAAATACTATGTTACAGGAGACACACTTGGAAAGAAATGAACATGTGAATTTGATAAAGAAAGGTTTTCAGGATGGTTATTCATTAGAATATTTGGGGCAAAGGAAAATAGGAGTACATATATGAACTGCAAGAGGAGCTCCAATGGTGATAGAATCGGATAAAAAAGATAATGGCAGATTTGTAGTGCTAAGCGGCAACTGGCAAGGGAGGAGGATTACACTGGCATGTATTTATATTCCACCTAAAACTGCTATAATGGAGCTTAAGAAAATTCTGGGAGAAATAATCAGTTTTCAGCAAGGAATATTGCTTATAAGTGGGGGACTGGAATCTGATTTGCAATAGTGAAGATGTGTCTGTGGGGCCCAGAAGGGAAAGTATAACAAATGGTAGATTTTTGAAGAAATTTATGAAAATATTTGGCATGCAAGATGTGAATTCAGTAATAAGAGTTATGAGTGAATTTACATATTATTCCCCAAGATATAAAAACTGGGTTAGACTGGACAGAATTTACATTTGACAGGAACATGTACATTAAAACGAAGGTCTTGCTACTCACCCAGTAACTATTTCAGATCATGGCCAATAATTAAAATAAAGACACGGTAATAAAATAAAAATGAGACAATGGCACTTTCCCAACTACCTGTTGAAAAGAGAAGAATTTAAGGGATGGGTAGGGGAGATTATTCAGGAGCTATTTGAGAGGACAGAAATTTCTTCTGAAAAAATAGCTAGTGAGTGGGATAAAATTAAGGTGGTGTTTAAAAATAGGGTGGAAATAAAAGAAAGGGAGCTATAGTTAAGAAGTAACAAGAATTATTTAGAGGTACTGACAAATGTTGAAGTATTGCAGAACAGGGGGAATCTCATAGAAAAAGAAGTTGATCAACTGCAGAATGCTAAGCAGAAAACAAGAGATTACGTCAATAATATACATGGATTTAGAAAGACTGTTGTTAAGCAACTGTTTTTTGACAATAACAATAGAGCACAAAAACATTTAGCACATTGACTCAGGTGACAGAAAGTAGAAAGGGGCTGTTGCCAAGCTTAGGGAGCCTATAACAAGGAACATAACAAGAGATCTTGTAGAGGTATCAGAAATACTTCGGAAATTCTATAAAAAAGGAAGAATTAAATATGCCAAGGTTAGAGGTAGATGAGCTTCAATTACTAACGGTTAGGATAGGACCAGATGAGATAAAAACTGTGATGTATAACCAATCTATAGGAAAGTCCCCAGGAATAGATGGTATTCCTGTGGAAGTTTGGAAGCTAGGAGGGGAAAATTATAAAGGTCTGGAAGGTTTTAACAGTATTTTAAGAGGAAGAGAAGTACCATCATCTTGGAAGAAAGCAGTGATATCCGTAATACCTAAACAGGGTAAATCTCCATCATACATAGCTTCATACAGGCCCATTTCAATACTAAACCATGATAATAAAGTGTTCATGTCTATAATGGTTAACAGAATGACAAGAGTAATGCCAAAATTGATGGATATAGATCAATGTGGTTTTGTGGAGGGAAGGCAAACATTTGACAACATTAACAGAAAACTGATGATCCAGAGGGAAGCAGAATGTAAGAAGATACCATTGTTGCTGGTGGGTCTTGATGCACAGACAGCATTTGACAGAGTAAGCTAGGACTTTTATAAGCAGGACAATGGAAGCATTTGCATTTCCTAATAAAATTATAAGGTTGATTAGGAAGATATGTAAGTGATCAGAGGCAAAAATTAAAGTGTGTAGGGTCCTCTCTGATAATTTTCTGCTTGAACAGAAGAACCAGGCAGGGGTGTCCTCTTTCTCTTTTGTTATTTGCATTATATTTAGAACCACTGGCAAAGAAAATAAGGGACTCAGAAATTCAAGGATATAATTGGTATGGTAGTCAAGAAAAAATGGCTGTATTTGCAGATGATATTATCTTATACCTGACAAAACCAGAAAGAGACATTACAGTGTTGCGGAACATTCTTAGACAGTTTCAAATCTTCTTAGGATACAGAATTAATGAAGCTAAAACATAAAGGCAATAGCAGTAAATTATATACCCATACACAAATTGTTTCAGCAATATTTGTATTTATGAGGACATGATAAAATGAAGTATTTAGGAGTGTAAACTAAAATGATTCTGGTGTGGCAGCTAAGGATATATTAGAACAGACTAAACAAAAGATAATACAAAAACTGAGAAAATAGAAGCTTTGTTATATGGATATGGATAGTAAGATACAAGCAGTCAAAATGTTTTTAGTCCCTTTAGTCTTCTACACAGGTCAGGCATATATATTTTTTGAGAAGGTGTGGACAGCAATTAATAAAGAGATGAAGGACTTTATCTGGAAGGGGAAAATAGCAAGAGTCAAGTGGGATACGCTGATTTTTACATTAGAACAGGGCGGATTGGGAATACCCAATTTGAAGGAGTATTTCAGAGCTACACAGTTAAGGCTCCTCCTACACATAGCACAAGCAGAAAACTATAATTCAAAGTGAAAAGGGATGATGTTGAAACGGGGAAAGCTCAAGAAAAAAAGGAGAGACTGGGATTTCAGATGCAGGCCTTTAAGGAGAACAAACAATAACAATAATCATACAGAATATTATATCCATAAAGTAGGAGAAAGTATTCTAAGAACTAAGCCAACATGGGAATGGAGAAAGGCGATTCTGACGATAGGGATGACTGCAATTAGGGATACAGACAATAGGTAAGTGGGGGTTGGAATTTATTGGAGAAAACCAACAAAAGAACCAAGCAAATAACTAGAGACAGAAATGTAACAGAATGGGAAGATGCCAAGAATTTATTTGGACTGCAGGTTAGAGATTTCCTTCCCTATCAAGGACTGATAGAGTATATGCAAATATAAAGAAATAGGGGGTCCTAAACAAAAGACCAGCACTGGTAAAGTTTTTAGTAGAATGTAGAACAGAAGCTGCCATTAAAAAAGGAATAATTAGTACAGTGTATAAAATATTGCATGATAACTATAAGAATCAATCAGAGCAGGTTAGAAGTATTGGGAAGACAGAGTAGATAAGCAATTCACAAACAAACAATAGGAGGATATATATATCTCTCCCAAATATACAACAAAATCTAGAAGATTTAGGATTTTTGCTTGTAAATGTTTACATAGATATTTTTTTACCCCAAGCAGACTCCAGAGAATTTTTCCTCAAGTAGACAGCAAATGTTGGAGGTGTGACAGAGAATAAGGAGGCACTTGGGATCATATTTTCTGAGAGTGTGGTCAGTTGGCAGACTTTAAGGATTCCCTACAGGATGCTCTGTCAGAGGTGCTGGGTGGGTGGACTGGTGTGACAAGGGAGATGATATTTCTTACTATGACACAGAATTGGAATTGGCTAGACATGGTAAGTCCTTGCTATGTCTAATTATGGCGGCTGCCAAAAAAGCAGTTACTAGAAAATGGAAATCAAAATCTAAAATAACTATATTAGCTGTGGTGAATAAAGTAACAGAGATAAAACAACTGGAATTGAGATGTCTAGAAAAGGGTAGGACCAACTACACAGGAAAAAATGGGAATTGTGGGAACAATACATACAGGGGAGTTATGAGGTTTAAAAGAAGACAAGACTTAAATGAGCTATGCAATGTTTGAAAATGATTGGGTAGATTATAAGTGATGTATAATATCTGCAACTGGGAGTGTGTCAGTATGGTTTGTGATGTAAAATGCTTGCAACTAGGATTCTGTTGGTGTGGTTTGATTGCTTATGTCATAAGTGATAGTTTAATAAAGATGTTTCTTGTTTAAAAAAAGAAACCTACTTGTGACAATTTGGAAGTGGGGCAGGTGGGAGGGAGGTTGAACCAGATGACAATCAGACAATGTAGATTGAACATTATGGTAAGATCATAACTTTCACATCGAGTGTTGTCCATATTCATCTGACTCATCTATGGGCAGATTCTCAAGCATATGGATTAAGTCTTCGATTTAGATTATAAAGATAAGTCCTTTTTATTGTAAACAAAGGAAATGCATTCTGATAACAATCTAGATAGGGTAACCTTAGCCACTGCTTTGCCCAATTTTAGTTTGGAATATGCCACAAACAACTGATCTGATTTCCTGAATGGTTTGATCCTCTGTTAAAACACCACCCACAGCTACATATAGTAACATTGTATCCAATGCCTCTACTGCTAAGCCTTACAGGCAAACCAATACAGAGCCAAATTTCCTGGTAATTGGTGATTCAATAGTGAGGCACGTCGATACCTTCTTCATCAGACTGAGTAAGGAGAGAGTCATTGTTAGCTGCTTTTCTGGGGCTAGGATCCATCAAGTCACACAGGCTCTCAGGTCATTGAACCACAGGTACCAGTATGACTCTGTCATAGTCCACATGGGTGTTAATGACCTGAGATGTACCTCCCTTGACCACATCTAGTGAGAAATGATTGAGCTCACGGACTGTGTCTCAAGTAGGTATGACCCTAGCACTGAGCAGCATATTGCCTTCTCCAAGCATGATGCCACGTTACCAGCAGAAAATAATTTTATTTATTTATTTCATTTTATTTTACATTTGTTGACCGGGGTAGTCCGACTGGATTAATGTCCATTTTCAGTGGAGGTCCGGGGAGAAAAGCTCCAAGATAGACAGATACAGTAATAACAAAGAAGGCAAATTACAGATATGGTATTTACAAAGAATACATAGTCAAACATGAACAGACAATTTCACAAGTTCGAGTTATCCCTGGTAACAGTCAGGGGAAAAATTAAACAGTAGTTTGTTTAACTGATTATTCATATTCATGGTGAGAGTTAGCCAGGCTTGTTGCAGTGGCAAAGCCAGTTTAGTGCTAGATGTTGTTTGAGATTAGCTTTAAATTGGCATAGGGAGGAGAGCAAAGTAATATTAGCCGGAAGTAGGTTCCAGGCTCTGCCTGCAGAGTTTGCAAAGAGATAATCACCAGCTACATTGTTAATTTTGATTGCCTGAATTAGTAGTCTGTTTGAGGATCAAAGCAGTCTTGGATTGTTGTAGGGGGTAATAACATTTTTAAGAGCCGGTGTATTATCTGGATTATAAAGGATTTTATTACCCATAATCAGAAGGTTATATTGGATTAGACTGCAAAGTTCTAGCCACCAAAGCTGTTTAAGGTTGATGCAGTGGTGTGTTCTAAAAGGCAGGCCAGTGGCAAACCTGTCAATGTGATTGTAACAGGTTGACAGTCTATTAAGCACAGTCTTGTTTAGATTAGAGAGAAGGAGGGAGGCATACAGAAGTGTTGAAAGCAGGTGAGAGCGAGCTATGGCAATCTTAGCTGGAGGGGTTAGGAAGGCTTTTATTCTATACAGTGTGACCCAAGTTTTTTTAGTGATGGTCTTGACTGTTTGGTTTACATGAAGGTCAAATTTTAGGTTATTATCGATAATGACTCCTAATAGTTTTGTAGAGGGGTCTGGGTGATTATTGTGCCATCTTTTGCATTTATGGTGAAGGTAAAATCAGCAGACCTTTGTGTTGGTGAGAATAACAGCATTTTTGTTTTTTTTGGGATTTACCAACAATCGACGTTCGGAGAGCCAGTTTTCTATAGTATTAAAGGAGGACTGGGTGGCAGACCTTAAGTCTGAAGGAGATGTGGCTGAGCAAATCAGGGTGGAGTCATCAGCGTATTGGATACAGCTGACATTTGGGATGACTGTATAAGTCGTTAATAAACATGGAAAACAGTAGGAGCCCTAATATGGAGCCTTGTGGTACTCCAAGGGTGTTAGGTAATAGGTTAGAGAGCTTGTTCTACCAGAGAACAGCCTGCTGCCTTCCCATTGAGGTAGGATTTAAACCATTGAATGACATTAGAATTTAGACAGAAAGATTGCAGTGTGAATCAAAAGTTGGTGATCCACCATGTCAAATGCCTTGGAAAGATCTAAGAAGAGGGCTGACAATATGCGATTATTGTTACGATTATTTATGGTATTGGTAAACGCTAGTAGGGCTGAAGTTGTGCTGTGGTGTGGATGGAAGCCGTGTTGGGTATCGGCCACGAGGTGATTCTGAATTATGTGGTGCATGAGTTGTTTGTGTATACATTTTTCCATAATCTTAGCTAGTGGAGAAAGTACAGCTATTGGTCTATAATTGGAGAATTCAGTGGAGGAACCTCCTTTATGTAGTGGGATTACATAGGATGTTTTCCAAATGGTGGGAATTTTAGCCTCTGGTATGGTACGATTAATTAGTATTGATACTGGAAAGGCAATGGCATCAGCTGATTTTTTTAAGGTACTCAGCAGGGAGTTGGTCAGCGAAGACTGTGGTGGGTTTTAATTTTTTAATCAAGGTATGGATAAGTGATGTGGACACTGGTTGGAAGCTGAATGAGAGTAGGTTTATAGGGGTGGTAGTGTCAGGGCCAGGGGAGCTAGGAGGTAGTTGGCTAGCTACGGCTTGAATTGTCTCTGTAAAGAAATGGTTAAAACTGTCTGAAACATCCTCAGGGGATTTATCAATGGTAGCAGCGGGGATAGGGGTAGACGTTTTTCCAGGATGAAGTAGATTATTTAGACCTGCCTAGAACTTCTGAGGATTGTTCTGGTTTGATGTCTGTAAATTACAGTAGTGTTGTTTTTTGTCTTGTAAAATGGATTTTTTAGTTTCATTCCTAGCTTGCCTGTATTTAACATGATCATGGAGGTCTTTACTGGTGCGCCATAGAGCCCAAACTTTGTTTCTGCTGGTAATTTTTAGTCTAGATTCTTTAGACAGCCATGGTGCAGTTTTTGCCTTTGTTCGCTTTAAGCAGGCAGGTGCATGCAAGTCAAGGATTTCAAGAAATTTGTTCTTAAAATATGCAACTGCCTCTTCTAAAGAGAGGTGTTTTGGCATAGACCAGTTACAGGAGTCAAGTTCCTGTTGGAATTTGGCAGGGTCAAAGTTTTTTTTTTGTTTCTGACTTTTCTGAGTAAGGATTGATAAGGATTAATGACTTTTTGCTTAACTATGTAAGTGAGAAGGTGGTCACTTAGGTCATCGGGGAGGGTACCAGCAGTGTACAGCTGGGGGTTACTATTTACAAGTACCCAGTCGAGTATGCTTTCTTTATGTTTAGGTTTACCTAGCCTGGTAGGGTTGGTTATGATTTGAGTAAATGCATGCAGGTTAATGTGGGTAGAAGGGGATCCTGAGAAACAGGTGCCACAGTCTATGTTAAAGTCACCAAGTAATAGGGTTTCTTGGGGGTAATGACATGAATGCCAGTGTAGAGTATCTTCGAGTGTGGATATATGATTACCCTGGGGAATATACATACAGCTGATGTTGATGCATTTATTTTTGTTAAGTTGCAACTTAGAGGCAGGAATTTCAGAGTTATTAATTTGAGGTGGTTGATTAATATCTATGGTCACATTCAATTCAGATTTGTAGAGTATAGCTACCCCACCTCCCTTCCTGGAAACATGATCCAGCCTGTGTATGTTATACCCAGGTGGTAACACTTCATTGTCAGTAGTGTTATGTTTTAACCAGGTCTCAGATAGACAGAGAATCAATCTCAGGGGAGTGGACAGCCAGGAGTGCATACAGTTCATGTACCTTGTTATTGATGCTCCTAATAATGAGATGACAGGCCAGGAGAGAGTTAGTTGGTCTACTAATTATAGATTTGTGGCTTAGGTTATAGGTAGAGGGGGTGTATATATCAGAAGTGAATAGGCCAGGGTTCGGGTGAATGTCACCACCAAGTATAAGGCTAGGACTATACTTAGTGATAAGCTTCAGGAGTTTGTTTAAAAGTTTGTAATATTGTCTAGCTCTAGAGCTAATGTGCCTGGGGTTAGTATGCTGAACGAATGTACAAGGCGTTGAGTTGGACCCATTGTTATTAGTATGGCTGAGAATGTGATGCTTTACATCTGGGGTGATAGTATGGCCTTTTGGATACTGATCATCAATAAGCAACTGTTTTTCATACAAGGTGAGTACATAGTTGGCCAGCAGAATGGGTAGTAGAGAGTAGTGTAACATTATGAGAGAAGGAGTGCAGTAGTTAGGATCTGTTATTTGTATGAAACAACAGGAGAAGATCTGATGGTCACTATAGAGGTAATAGAGAGGGTGGAGAAAATATGCTAGTTGAAAGGTGATATGATGTTAAAACAGGGTGGAAAGAGTATGTAGGTGAAATCTGATAGGATATTGTAATATGGGTGTGGTTTAGTACCTACAAATTTACAGGTAGTGGGGCGGGTGGGAATTGGGGGCAGGGAGCGGAGCAGGGCTAACACTGACTCCAAGTGTATTCTTAGGCTAGTCTTTGGTATGTATGTAATATTAACTTAATGGTTATGTTTTAAACTGAGTTTTGTATGCTGTATTTTTATACTGTAATTTGCACCGAAGTATAGACTATGTTTAGACTGTGTTTTGTATACTAGCAGGGTATTTTTTAGCTTCAGTTTATTGGTTTTGAATATGATTTTTAGGGCTATGTGGGAGAGCAGAGTGAAAATACAATATACAGGGCTTTATATTAGGTTAAGAAATAATGTCACAGTATGTTAAGGCAAACTAGTTTAATTAAATTCATGAAGTGAGCCAAATTGCTATGGGGGACAGACTAAAGGTGCATTTAGACCCAGGTCAGCAATATACAGTACATAGGAGTTCAGAACAGTATAAGGTATTAACCTTAGCCAATTGTAGGGCAGACTTCAGAAGACTTGTTTATGGGTACAGTTTCACAGGGTAACGTCCTTCAGGCAGGAAATTCTTTTATTTAGAATGTTTGAGGGGGTCTGCTTTAGCCAATTGTAGGGCAGACTTCAGGAGACTTGTTTAGGGGTACAGTTTCACAGGGTAACATCCTTCAGACAGGAAATTATTTTATTTAGAATGTTTGAGGGGGTCTGCTTTAGCCAAGTGTAGGGCAGACTTCAGGAGACTTGTTTATGGGTACAGTTTCACAGGGTAACATCCTTCAGACAGGAAATTCTTTTATTTAGAATGTTTGAGGGGGTCTGCCTTAGCCAATTGTAGGGCAGACTTCAGAAGACTTGTTTATAACTACAGTTTGACAGGGTAACATCCTTCAGGCAGGACATTCTTTTATTTAGAATGTTTGAGGGAGTCTGCCTTAGCCAATTGTAGGGCAGACTTCAGGAGACTTGTTTATGAGTACAGTTTCACAAAGTAATGGCCTTCAGGCAGGAAATTCTTTTATTTAGAATGTTTGAGGGGGACTGCCTTAGCCAACTGTAGGGTAGACTTCAGGAGACTTGTTTATGGGTACAGTTTCACAGGGTAATGGCCTTCAGGCAGGAAATTATTTTATTTAGAATGTTTGAGGGGGTCTGCCAGATTACAAAAGCAAGGCTGCCGACTGGGTCAGGAAGCACCGGACATTTGTAATTGTTAATAATAATTAATAATTGTTTTTATAACAACTGGCTTAGCTTCTGTCAACTCAAGGTAGTAAAACATCTGAAGACCTGGGAGGACACAGCTGACAGACCAAGCTGCTTTGTCAGGGATGGTCTGCACTAATCTCCTCTAGGCTTTCGGATATTGGCAAAGACTTTTCCCAGCCCTATAGTGTCTTTTTTAGGCGATGTCAAACTGATAAACTTTCAGACTTAATTGAACCTAATAAGGAATATCTGATGGGGGTACTGCTCAATGCTAGAAGTCTTAACAAGAAACTCGACTCCCTGCAAGCCTTCCTGTCCCTGGAGAGTGTAGACATATGAATAGTAATGGAGACATGGTTTAAATTCATGGAGCGTACCCCGGCAATGCACCATTATAATACCTTTCCACCTTTAGACTAGGTACTGCACAGGAGGGAACAAAAGGTGGAGGAGTTTCAGTCTATATTAAAAACAACCTCACATCCAGATCAGTTAAAGTATATAACCTACTGGAACTCATACATATGCAACTCACCATAAACAGGGTGTCTTACCATATCCTTGCAACCTACAGGTCCCCCTTCATGTCCCAGAAAACCCATACTTCCTATCTCAATATACTAGTGTCCCTCATCATTCAACCCAGTATGATCTTCATGGGGGATATCAACTACCCCTCTTATAGACTGGGAATCGTACACCACTTAAAATAGACAAGCGCAGTGATTCCTAAACTTTGTTAATACCAACATCCTGGAACAGTTGGTTGATTCTTCTTCTAGGGGTACAAACATCCTTGTACTTATGAACATGGGGGAGTTGTTCCTCACCCAATGTAATTTCTTCACTCATCAGATCTGACCATAAGGCAGTATTGCTTGAAATAAAAAGTAAAACCAAAAAACTTTATGAGCTACTCCAAGGCCACCCCCTCTCTATTAGATGATACTTTGGTTAAATTCCAAGCACCTCCAAAACAAGTAAACAACACAGCATATGCTGAGCTATTTACAAATCTCTGTACAGCCATATTGATAGATATATACAGCAAAATTTGCCCACTCATATTAAGAATAAGACAAACTCAAAAAACAAGTCACCCTGGTGGAATCCCAATTTCAATCAGTTATACAACAAAATAAAATATCTTGGTCAAGCATAGAAGGAACAAAGCCTTACATACTAAAAGCCCCCTGACCAATCTAAACAGGCAGCTAAGAGGGTTAATTAATACTTCAAAGGCTAAATTTGAAAGAAAACGAGCTTTTCAGGCAAAGGACAACCATAAAGTTTTCTAGAGCTATGTTTGTAACCTCGGGGAAATAGGCAACAATGCACAGAACTTATTGAAAATGGCATCACCCACTGGCCATTTGCTCAAATTTTTCTCCCCACTCTTACCTGATAGTCGAAAGGAAATACTGCATCCTACAAACATTACTAGGGAACAGGTAATGAATGCACTTTCCAAGGCCAAAAACACTGCATCGATGGCCCCTGTTAACATCCCAGGATGCTTAATAAATAGCATGAAACATGACCTCTTTGGTCCACTTGAATAATTGTTTGAACTGCAGCCTACAGTCAGGTTTTGTACCCAAGGAATGGAAGATGGCTACAGTCATCCCCTTGCATAAAGGATGACCAACCACTGATCGAGGCAACTACAGGTCCACAAGTCTGACCAGCCTCATATGTAAGGCCATGGAAAGAATCTTCATGAACATGATAAATGAGGATGTGGGTAACCTAAAAATGCTGGACCAATCACAGTTCAGCACTGTTAAAGGAAGGTCATGTCTATTAAAACTGGTAGACTTCTTGGAGAGGGTCACCAAAGCAATGGATGAAGACAAGACTGTGTACACAATTTACTTTGACCTGGCCAAGTCTTTTGATTCAATACCCACACTCAGGCATTGTAAACAAGCTCACTAATTTAGGTATAAGCTCTTTTATCACCCACTGGATAGCCAAGTGACTCACTGATTGTACCCAGAAGGTCAAAATACGTGAGCCCACCTCTATCAAGAGGCCAGTCACTAGGAGAGTGCCCCACGGCTTGGTAATGGACCTGCTCCTTTTTGGCATCTATTTCTCTGAAATGAAAGCAAATTCTGAAGGTTTATAGCTAACTAAGTTTGCAGATGATTGCAAGCTGGAGGTTATCATCGATTCCCCTGCAGATGGTAGCATTCTTCAAGAAGGCCTATCTATGACTAACAAATGGTGCCAAAGCCATGGCCTCCAACTCAATGCTAAGAAATGCATAATTGTACCATTTGGAAAGTCAACCATCCCAGCTAATTATCATGTTGATAATACTCCCCCAAGGGTTAACCCAGTGATCAGGGTATGCATGTAGACAGTACCTTTACCTTTGACCATCAATGTGGCTACATTCATGAGGAAATCCTTTTATGTTGCACAGATTATAGGTAAAGGCATGGCATCTACATCCAAAGAGTTCATTATCCCCACTGTACTCTGCCCTTGTCAGACCAATCATAGAGTATAATCCTCCTTTTGGTATGTACCTAACTAGGCATATGCAGCAACTAGAGCGACTGCAGAGATTCCTTACAAAAAGAATACAAGGTGTAACAAACCTGCTTTATGCAGAGCGCCTTAAAGCCCTTTCCCTCTGCTCAGTCTCCTATATATTCCTGAGTGGTGATCTATGCCTGGCTTGTAAAGCATCCACAAACCCCACATTTACTCCTGCATATTCATAAGTCAAACAGTACCAGAAATACAAAGTCTAGGGACCTAAATTTTGTCTGTGATTTAAACACAGCATACTGGAGACACAGGTGTGTATCCCAGAGGCTGCCCCTCCTGTGGAACAGGCTTCCCATCCATGTGAAGCTGAGTTCTTCTATTATCCAATTTCAGTGCAACCTAGACCAGTGGATGGGGACTACGATATTTGCACCAGGCATGTCACCCATGTCCCTTATGGACAGAGGTAGCTTATAAATGCCTAGCCCTCAACTTCCTATTTGGATACAGGTTGTCATTATTCTTTCAGGAAAATGTGTCCTGGCTTAGAAAGCCCCCTACTGGGTCATTAGCCTAGTAACAATCTATGAAGATAGAATCCAAGTTGGCGATGGACGTCTACCATATATAGCATGTATGGTCCCTTGTTTGAAAAACCTGAAAAAGTACTGGAAAAGCTCACTCAGATTCTGCCACAAATTGCTGTGAGGGAAAGGTTAGTTTGCTTTTGCTTGTATTACTTTATTGCCTTCCTGTATTTTACTTATTGCGATTTGTTTTCTTTACATTGTGTTGTACTTGTATTCTATTTTTAATTGCATATTAAAACCAGGAAAGAGACCACAGCTGGTCTTGTGAGTTGCACAGAAATATTTTCCCACCCTGGGGCTACTGTGTTTTTAAACTCAACTCTTTCTAGTTGCCTGCCCCTTATGTTAATTTGACCATATTTCTCCTCCTATACGTCTCAAACTCTAAGCATAAGAAATCTGGACAAAGCCTGACATTATGGGGGGATAACAGCCCAAAAACAGGGCCAAATTTTAAATATTGCTGTTATAAATTTAGAAATATGCTAGAATAAAATGATTTGTGTTAGCATGCATCTTCTGAAAGATACAAAGTCTGAAACTCAGATGTATGTCATTATTTAGTGACTTTAGTACTCAAATCATCCCAGTGATTTGCCAGAAAACCACAGATTTTATGAGGTAAAGGCCAAAAATATGTGGCGAAAATCTGGACAGTTGAGAGGTATGCTTTCCCTCTCCCCTTTCACTGGCTGTTGTGAGTAAGCACAAAATTATAATTTTGTGAAATCATTCCCCTTCAACTTCTTCCGGCTTTTCCCGGTTAGGAGTTGCCACAGTGGATCACCTGTCTGCTCATGACTGGCAGTGGAGTTTTACGGTGTCGAGTTGCCAGCCCGGCACCCAACCTTCCACAGAAGGCGCACATACGCACTTACACCTAGGGCCAATTTAGAGTGTCCAATCCACCTACAGCATGTCTTTGGGACGTGGGAGGAAACCGGAGCACCCGGAGGAAACCCACATGAGACTACATGAAGGACATGCAGACTCCGCACTGAAGGCACCCAGTCGAGGATCGAACCGGAGAACCTCTTGCTGTGTGGTGGCAACGCTAACAGCTGCACCATCCAGCCGCCCTAAATCATTCCCCTTCAACTATTTAAATTTATTGGCCATTCCACTTTATTCCAAACAATAAGAATACAAAGTGCCTACATACCCCCTTTCAATCTAGCTTGCTCTTTTAAAATTAGTAGCTCTCCACTTAGACAGCTAAAGCTTAAGTTACCCATTGTCTAACTCCTTAGTGCACAAAGCAGTGCTTAGGATATTAACCTATTTTTTCCATCTTACATTTAAAATCTGCAACATCCATAGCAAGACCACCAATTACTGAAGAGCCTACATTCTGCCTCTCAGTAGTCTTCTTGGGTTTAGTGCTTCTTTTTTCTCCTGGTGAGACAAGGGGCACAGGGACATTATTTCCTGGAGACTGCTGATCACCAGTAAGCCTAATAACCGCTTCATAGGTAACAGACTGGAATTTGTTCTTCTATTCTACTCCTGGTGAGAGTAGGAACAAAGTGCATTGATTCTTGACTGTTTCTGGTTGGGCACTGAGCGTCTCTGCTTAACGTTCCTGATTGGTCTGGTTCCTATCCAAGGCATCTACCAGGAAAAGACTACAACCCTTGCATCATCTGGGACAAGACTGTGGATCACCAAACAGGCTGTAGCCTGCTTCTAATCTTGGGATTGGTGCTAATGTTTTGCTTCTGGTGAGAGAAGAAACAAAGGAGCATTGTATCCCAGCAAAGTGACGCTGTGGTCAGACCAGCACCAGTAGTATCCAGACAGTATCCATTCATGCAACTCTCCTCTTGTCATCATTCTTGACAAGCTAATTCTTTGTTTTCAGTAAGTACCGCTTGATGTGTTTCTAATTTCAGAATATCTGCCTAAATACTTAATCCTAACTTTCAGGATCTACTTATTAGTTTCCCCTCGAGTGCTTGGCAGTGCCCTCTAGAAACCAGACACCTTGAGTGACATTTTTCCTGTAAAAGCACAACTGAAAATTCATCAATACCTGGTTGCAAAAAAGACAACTAGTTGCCAGCAACAAGCAGTGTCCCCAGAGTTGCAAACCGGATACTCCTGACATTGCTTCACATTCTCACTCATCTAATCAATAAAAAAGGGTCTGTTGCCTTTGATGTATTTACACAATGTCACTCTAGGCAAAACTCTCACATAACAGTACTCCTAATGTCAATAAGGTTGCCAGTAGTACACACGCTACACCTATCACCTACAGTCCAAAGCAGACATATAGACCTACACATGCTGAGGCAATTAAATGTAACCTTCCAAAACCCCAAAGACCTCCTAGACAAAGTTCACATAACAAATGCCCTCAGCAGCCCTGAATGCAATCTTTCAAAACACCCACATCAACACAAAAGCTACATCTCATGGAGCCTCTGCTTCTAAGCCCATAAGGCAAGCCACCACACAATCCAACATTCTGGTCAGTGGAGACTCCCATCCTGAGACACACTGATGTCCCTCTTGCCAGGCCAAGTAAGTAGAAAGTCATGGTCAGTTGCTTATCAGGAGCTAGGATCCGTCACATTATGCATGCACTCAGGTCACTGAAACCGCAAGTACCAGTATGATTCATAGAGTCATAGTCCATGTGGGTGTAAATGACCTGAGACATACCTCCCTAGACTATATGAAGAGATGCATCATGGAGCACTCAGAATATGTGTCCCAGGCTGGTATGAGCCTAGCATTGAGCAGCATTTTACCTTCTCCAAGGATGATGCCACAATATGAACAAAAGATGACCGACTTTAATAACTGGCTTAGTTTTGGTGTTATTCTAAGGGGGTGCAATATTTGCCAGCACGAAAGGAGATGGTCAACAGACCATGGTGCTTTGCTAGGGATGGTCTGCACCTCTCCCCTCTAGGCTTTTGAATATTAGCTAAAACACTTGTCTTCCCCATAGTGCCTCTTTTAGGCAATGCCAAACTGAAAGTAATTCCGACATAGCAAATCAAAACCAAGAAAATCTAAAGGTATTACTGCTCAATGCTAAGAGCCTAAACAAAAAAACTACACTCCCTTGAAGTTCTCTTAACCCTAGAGAATGCTATTTGTGCAATCACTGAGACATGGTTTAAAGCTGCGGAGAGCACACTGACAGTGTCAGGTTATGATGCCTTCCACACATTTAGACCAGCTACTATACAGACAGGGACTAAAGGCGGAGGTAACTTGAATAACATCAAAGTAAATATACCTCAAGGCTGGTCAAACAGGACAATACATTTGAGCTACTCCAGGTTCAAATCATCATAGTCAAAATCCAATACCACCTCACTGCAAGTTATAAGTCCCCCTCTATGACCCAGAAAACCCATACAGTACAGTTGTGTACCTACCATAAATGTAGATGTTCGAGTGTATTCACTGTTGCAGTCATTACTCTTGGGTTATCCTGCTGGCAGGCTACCCGCAGTCGGCCTGAATTCCAAAGTCTTGGTCCAGCATCGGTTGCTGTCGCCTCTTCCCTGACATCAGTGCGCTAGGGGTATAAAAGATGCAGCCGACGCCATTTTCTTCAGTTTTTCTTGCCCCAGATGGCAGGTGCCCCCAAAAAGGTAAGCTAAATAAATTATGCCAATAAACATGCATACACTAAAGTAAACATTTCCTTCATCTACAAGCAAATACACCACATAGGTTGTATAGAATAGAGAAGTACAGATAAGACCCAGCAAAATAAAGGGGGATGGTGGGAGGGTAACCTGGACTGCAACAGTGAATACACTCGAACATCTAAATTTATGGTAGGTACACAACTGTACTATGTTCATCGTGTTTCACTGTTGCAGTCATTACTCTTGGGTTGAATCCCAAAGCTGAGGATGGGTGGCTGGGCTAAACAGGATTTGGAGAGGCTATGAGGCCCTGCAGAACTGCAGTGGCAAAGCCTGCTCTGGATTTAGAGTAGAGAGGTAAGTGGTAGTGCTTTGTAAAAATGTGCACTGAACTCCAAGTTGCAGCCTCTAAGATGTCTTTGGTTGGTACTCCTCTGAGGAAGGCTGCTGAAGTGGCTGCTGCTCTGGTTGAATGTGGCCTCCTGCCCTTAGGCACTGTTTTGCCGTGCTGTGAGTAGCAGAAACTAATGCAATGGCCTATCCATTTTGAAATAGTCTGTTTTGAGATAGCCTTTCCTTGTGATCCCACAGCGTATGCCACTAAAAGTTGCTCAGTCTTTCTGAAAGCTTTAGTTCTGTCCAAGTTGAAGCCTAGCTGTCTGTGTATGTCCAAAGAATGCAGAAGTTTCTCACCCTTGTTCTGTGGGTTTGGATAAAAGGTAGGCAAGTGAATGGTTTGGTTAAGGGCCACAATGGACACCACCATAGGCATAAATGTCAAGTTCGTCCTCAGAGAAACCATGTCTGGATGGAAAATGATAAAAGGTTCCACAGCCATGAGTGCCTGTAACTCCGAGACACGTCTTGCAGAGGTTATTGCTAGGAGCAGAGCTGTTTTCCAGGATAGGAATTTTATATCAGCTGTTGAGGCTGGCTCAAAAGGAGGCAGTGTGAGTTTTTCCAAGACATAATTGAGGTCCCATGCAGGTATTGGAACTCTCCTTGGAGGTCTTATGTTTTTGGCCCCTCTGAGGTACTGCCTTATTAAAGGATGAGAAAAGATAGGTGGTTCCATATTGTAATGGGCTGAAATGGCAGAGGCATGAATCTTAATTGATGAAATGGATAGGCCTTTGTCCAGCACCTCAGTTAAGTATTGTAAACTCTGAGGAATATTTGGTTCAAACGTGTCAATACCTTGTGCCTGGTTCCAAGCACAGAATCTCTTCCATTTTTCTGCATAAGATTTTCTGGTACTGGGCCTCCTGGCCTCCAAAATAACATCCATCACAGCTTTGGAGAGAGGAGTGTTCTGAATGGCTACATTATCCGCCATGCTGCCAGATTTAAGGTCCTGAGTTGGGTGCAGGATCTGATTGTTTTGTTGGGTCAGTAAGTGAGAAATTTGAGGTAATGTCCAGGCTGGACCTAGAGACAAGTTCTTTAGGATTGGGTACCAGTGCTGGCGTGGCCAGTCTGGTGCAATCAGTATCATTTTTGGTTTCTCTTGTCTGACCTTTAGGAGTACCTTGGGGAGGAGAGGCAGTGGAGGAAAGGCATATACTGTTAGGTTTTTCCAGCTGAAGGATAAGGCATCCACTTTCCATGCTTGCTTGTGATAAGTCCTTGTGCAGAATCTCTGTAGTTGGCAGTTGTGAGGGGAGGCAAATAGATCTATGTCTGGGCATCCCATTTCCTTGTTATCATGCTGAAGACTTGTGGATCCAGTTTCCACTCGTGGGGATCCATGAGGTTTCTGCTTAGTTCGTCTGCCAGAGTATTTACTTTTCCTGGCAGGAATTGTGCTTGAAGGTGAACTTGATAAGTCAATGCTGTGTCCCACAAAGTCATGGCTTGTCTGCAGAGGGGGTAGGAATGTGTGCCTCCCTGCTTGTTTATGTACCACATGACTGTAGTATTGTCCGTCTTTATCAGTAGTTGTCCTGGATGAAGTAGATCCTTGAAAGCTGTCAGGGCATTCTGAACAGCTAGCATCTCTTTTTGATTGATATGAAGATGCATCTGGCTTGCGGGCCATGTGCCTTGAATACATTTTCCTGCCATGTGGGCCCCCCAGGCATAATCTGATGCATCCGTTGTTAGTGTCTGCCTGGCTGTGGGTAAAGTGAATGGCTGTCCCTTGTTGTGGTGACAGGCCTGTGCCCACCATCGAAACTCCTGTTGCAGGTAGGGAATGAGGGTAATTAATGTTTCCAGGCTGTGGCAATGTTGAGTCCAAACACTTTTTAGATACCATTGTAGTTTCCTCATATACAGTCTGGCATATGGAATTAGCAGAATGCAGGATGCCATGAAGCCCAAAGCCTGCAGAATTTTTCTTGCAGATAACTGGGTCTTTGTTGCCAACATTTTGAAGTAAGAAGTCAGTTGCCTTTGTTTGTCTGTAGTGAGATAAGCCATCTGGGCAGTTGTATTTAAGCTTGCACCCAGGAATATTATCTCTTGAGAGGGTACTAGTTTTGATTTCTTTTCGTTTACTGTGTACCCTAGGCAAATTAGTAATCTTTTTACAAACGCCAGATGCTTTAGTAGGATGTCCTTGTTCTCTGCTTGAATAAGGCAGTCGTCCAAGTAAGGATATATTTGAATTCCTCTTTGTCTGCAAAATGCAATTACTGGTGCCAGGCATTTTGTGAAGACCCTGGGCGCAATAGATAAGCCAAAGGGCAGTGCAGAGAATTGGTAGTGCATTGAGACAGCTATGAATCTGAGGTATCTTCTGCATGACTGTCTGATTGGGACATGCAGGTATGCCTCTTTTAGGTCCAAAGTTACAAGCCAAGCCTTCTTGCCCAGCATGGGCAGTAGCTGCTGCGGAGTCAACATTTTGAATTTTGGAACATCCAGAAAAGTATTTAGAATAGACAGGTCCAGTATTAGTCACCAGGCTTTGTCCTTCCTGGGTACCAAGAAAAGTCTCGAGTAAAATCCTTGTCCCTGCTCTTGCATTGGTACTCGCTGAATGGCCCTCATGTCCATGAGGGATGAAAAGTACAGTTGTGTACCTACCATAAATGTAGATGTTCGAGTGTATTCACTGTTGCAGTCATTACTCTAGGGTTATCCTGCTGGCAGACTACCCGCAGTCGGCCAGAATTCCAAAGTCTAGGTCTGGCGTCAGCTGCTGTTGCCTCTTCCCTGACGTCAGTGCGCCAGGGGTATAAAAGATGCAGCAGACACCATTTTCTTCAGTTTTTCTTGCCCCAAATGTCAGGTGCCCCAAATAGGTAGGCTATAAAATATACCCATAAGAAATGCAAGCATAAAAATAACATTTCCTTCATCTACAAACAAATACACCAAAAAGGTTGTATAGGATAAAGAAGTGCAGATAAGTCCCAGCAAAGAGAAGGGGGATGGTGGGTGGGTAACCTGGACTGCAACAGTGAATACACTCGAACATCTACATTTATGGTAGGTACACAACTGTACTATGTTCATCATGTTTCACTGTTGCAGTCATTACTCTTGGGTAGAATCCCAAAGCTGAGGATGGGTGGCTGGGCTAAATAGGATTAGGAGAGGCTATGAGACCCTGCAGAACTGCAGTGGCGAAGCCTGCTCTAGACTTAGAGTAGAGAGGCAAGTGGTAGTGCTTTGTAAAAGTGTGTACTGAACTCCAAGTTGCAGCCTCTACGATTTCTTTGGTTGGTACTCCTCTGAGGAAGGCTGCTGAAGTTGCTGCTGCTCTGGTGGAATGAGGCTTAATGCCCTTAGGCACTGATTTGCCATGTTGAAAATAGCTAAAATGGATGCAATGGCCTATCCATTTAGAAATAGTCTGTTTTGAGATAGCCTTTCCTTGTGATCCTGCAGCATATGACACTAAAAGTTGTTCAGTCTTTCTGAAAGCTTTAGTTCTGTCCAAGTAGAAGCGTAACTGCCTGTGTATGTCCAAAGAATGCAGAATTTTCTCACCCTTGTTCTGTGGATTTGGGAAAAAGGTAGGCATGTGAATGGTTTGGTTGAGGGCCACAATGGACACCACCTTAAGCATAAATGTAAGATTTGCCTCAGAGAAACCCTGTCTGGATGAAAAATGATGAAAGGTTCCACAGCCATGAGTGCTTGTAACTCCGAGACTCGCCTTGCAGAGGTTATTGCTAGGAGCAGAGCTGTTTTCCAGGATAAGAATTTTATATCTGCTGTTGACGCTGTCTCGAAAGGAGGCAGTGAGAGTTTTTCCAAAACATAATTGAGGTCCCAGGCCGGAACTGGTGCTGTCTTGGAGACCTAATGTTTTTGGCCCCTCTGAGGTACTGCCTTATTAAAGGATGAGAAAAGATAGGTGGTTCCGTATTCTAATGTGCAGAAATGGCAGAGGCATGAATCTTAATTGATGAGAAGGAAAGGCCTTTGTTCAGCATCTCAGTTAGGTATTGTAAAATCTGAGGGATATTTGGTACAGATGTGTCAATGCCTTGTTCCTGGTTCCAAGCACAGAATCTCTTCCATTTTTCTGCATAAGATTTTCTGGTACTGGGCCTCCTGGCCTCCAAGATAACATCCATAACAGCTTTTGAAAGAGGAGTGTTCTGAATGGCTACATTATCCGCCATGCTGCCAGATTTAAGGTCCTGAGTTGGTTGTACAGGATCTGATTGTTTTGTTGGGTCAGCAAGTGAGAAGTCTGAAGCAATATCCATGCTGGACCTTGAGACAAGCTCTTTAGGATTGGGTACCAGTGCTGGCGTGGCCAGTCTGGTGCAATCAGAATCATTTTTGGCTTCTCTTGTCTGACCTTTAGGAGTACTGTGGGAAGGAGAGGCAGTTGGGGAAAGCATATACTGTTAGATTGTTCCAGCTGAATGATAGGGCGTCCACTTTCCATGCTTGCTTGTGGTAAATCCTTGTGCAAAATCTCTGCAATTGACAGTTGTGAGGGGAGGCAAATAGATCTATGTCTGGGCATCCTCATTTCCTTATTATCATGCTGAAGACTTGTGGATCCAGTTTCCATTCGTGGGGATCCATGTGGTTTCTGCTTAGTTCGCCTGCCAGAGTATTTGTTTTTCCTGGCAGGAATTGTGCTTGGAAAAGCCAATGCTGTGTCCCATAAGGTCATTGCTTGTCTGCAGAGGAGGTAGGAATGTGTACCTCCCTGCTTGTTTATGTACCACATGACCGTAGTGTTGTCTGTCTTTATCAGTAAAGTACAGTTTTGTACCTACCATAAATGTAGATGTTCGAGTGCTAATACAGCTGCAGTAATCACAGATGGGTTTTCAGCCGTCAGGCGGTCCCTCGGTCGGCCGAATTCCAAAGTCTTGGTCCGGCGTCGGTTGTCGTCGCTTACTCTTCTGACGTCAGGAAGGCCAGAGTATATAAGACACAGCCGACGCCATGTTCTTCAGTCTTTCTTGCCCCAGATGTCAGGTGCCCCCAAAAGGAAGGCAATACATAAATAAGGCTTATCCACATATGCAAGCCATGCAAAGTAATGCAAAATCAGTGTAAGCAAGCAAATAAAACATAGCAGGATAACCCAGTCAGGAAGTATGAAGAGGTTGTTAGGCCTCATGCCCTTACCAAGTGGGGAAGGAGGAGGAACCTGTACTGCAGCTGTATTAGCACTCGAACATCTACATTTATGGTAGGTACAAAACTGTACTATGTTCATCGTGCATACAGCTGCAGTAATCACAGATGGGTAGAGTCCCAAAGCAATGCATAGGGTGGTAGGTACTATGAGGAACTGGGTTGAGCCAGAATGCCCTGCAAAACAGCCGTGGCAAAGCCTGCTCTTGTTCTGGAATATAGGGGCAGGTGGTAGTGTTTTGTGAAGGTATGTACAGAACTCCAAGTGGCTGCCTCCAAAATATCCTTAGTAGGCACACCTCTGAGGAAGGCTGTAGAGGTGGCTGTGGCCCTGGTGGAGTGAGATCTGATACCAGTAGGGACAGATTTTCCATGATAGGAGTAACAAAAACGTATGCAATGGCCAATCCACTTGGAAATGGTCTGTTTGGTAACTGGTTTCCCTTGAGCCCCTACGGCATAGGACACAAAAAGTTGTTCTGATTTCCTGAAGGACTTTGTTCTGTCCAAGTAGTAACGTAGCTGCCTATGGATGTCTAAAGAGTGAAGCAGCCTTTCCCCTTTGTTTTTGAGGGTTGGGATAAAAAGTAGGTAAGGTGTATGGCTTGGTTTAAGGCTACCCTGGATACCACTTTTGGCATAAAAGATGGGTTAGTACGAAGGGAAACCCTATCCTGATGGAAGATGAGGAAGGGCTGCACCGCCATGAGGGCCTGTAGTTCAGAAACCCTACGAGCTGAAGTGATGGCCAGAAGGAAAGCTGTTTTCCAGGACAAATATTGCAGATCTGTTGAGGCAGCTTGCTCAAAAGGAGGCAATGTTAATTTTTCTAGTATGTAATTAAGGTCCCAGGCTGGTATTGGTTGCTTCCTTAGAGGTCTTATATTCTTAGCCCCTCTGAGGAACTGTCTTAAGAGTGGGTGAGAGAATAAGGGAGGATCCGTGTTGAATTCTGCAGAAATGGCTGAGGCATGTATTTTAATGGAAGAAAATGAAAGTCCACTGTTCAGCAGTTCAGCTAGGTACTGTAAAACCTGAGGCAAGTTCAATTTTCTAGGGTCCTGTCCTTTTTTCTCATTCCAAAAGCAAAACCGCTTCCATTTTGCGGAGTAAGCTTTTCTAGTAGATGGTCTTCTTGCCTCCAAAATGACATCCTGCACCTCCTTGGAGAGTAGGGTCTGTTGTGGTGTTAAGGAATTTTCCATGCAGCGAGGTTGAGTGTTTTCAGCTGACTGTGAAGGGTTTTGTAGCTGTTCTGAGTCAGCAGAAGGGGTATTAGAGGCAGGGACCAGGGAGGAGTATGAGTTAGGCTCCTCAGGAGTGGATACCAGTGTTGCCTTGGCCAATCTGGAGCAATCAGTATCATCCTCGGTTTGTCTGTTCTTGCTTTCAAAAGCACCTTGGACAGAAGAGGCAGAGGTGGAAATGCATAAACTGTCCATGCTGTCCAACTGAAAGAAAGGGCGCCCACTTTCCAGGCCTTTGGATGGAAGGTCCTTGAACAAAACTTTTTCAATTGATGGTTCCTGTGGGAGGCAAAAAGATCTATGTCTGGCCTCCCCCACGCTTCGATTATTTCCGTAAACACCTTTGGATGTAACTTCCATTCATGTGGATCTGTCATATTCCTGCTCAGAGTGTCTGCCAGTGTGTTTTCCAGTCCTGGCAAGTACTGTGCTTGAAGTTCGATCTGTATTTCCAGAGCCAAGTTCCAAAGAGTCATGGCTAGTCTGCACAAGGGGTATGAATGTGTTCCTCCTTGTTTGTTTATGTACCACATAACTGTGGTGTTGTCTGTTCTTATCAGTAATTGACCTGGAAGCAGGAAGACCTTGAAAGCTGTAATTGCATTTATTACTGCTAGCATTTCTTTTTGAATGATGTGAAGGTGCTTTTCCTTGTGGGACCATCTGCCCTGAATGCACCTGTCCTTCATGTGCGCCCCCAGGCATAATCTGAGGCGTCTGTGGTTATGACTTGTTTTGCTTGAGGCTTTCAGAATGGAAGGCCTGTGTTTACTTGACATGCTTGGGCCCACCATAGAAATTCCTTTTGTAAACATGGAATTATTGGTATAATTGCTTCCAAATTGTGACTGTGTTGAGACCATAGATTTTTTAGGTACCATTGAAGTTTCCTCATATGCAACTTTGCACATGGGATTAGCAGAATGCAAGATGCCATGAATCCCAGAGCCTGCAGGATTTTCCTTGAAGTAAGCCTGATACTTTTTGCTAGTGTTTTGAAGTACTGAGATAATTGCCCTTGTTTTTCTGGCGTAAGATATGCCATCTGGGTGTTTGTGTCCAAGCTGGCACCCAGGAAGGTTATTTTCTGAGATGGTGTTAGCCTTGATTTCTCCTTGTTGATGGTGTATCCCAGAGAAAGCAGTAACCGTGTCACATATGCCAGATGTTCCAGTAGTATGTGTTTGCTGTCCGCTTGGATCAGGCAGTCGTCCAGATAAGGGTAAATTTGTATCCCTTGAAGTCTGCAAAAGGCAATCACTGATGCCAGGCACTTTGTGAATACTCTGGGCGCAGTAGATAAGCCAAAGGGCAATGCAGAGAACTGATAGTGGATTGAACGTGCAAGAAATCTGAGGTATCTTCTGCAGCTTTGTCTGATTGGGACATCAGGTATGCCTCCTTGAGGTCCAATGTTACCAGCCAAAACTCCTTGCCCAGCATAGGAAGAAGTTGCTGTAATGTGAGCATCTTGAATTTTGGTACGAGCAGAAATGTGTTTAGGATGGATAAGTCCAGAATGGGTCTCCAGTCGGTTCCTTTTCTTGGTACCAGAAAGAGTCTTGAATAAAAACCTTGACCTTGTTGGTGCGTAGGTACCTTTTGTATAGCTCTCATGTTTAGGAGCTTTGAAATTTGCAGTTGTGCCTCTGCCCTTTGATTTTGTGGCAGGTTTGGCATGCCTCTCATTTTTGGGAGAGTGTGAAATTGAAATTTGTAGCCTCTGTTTATGATGTCCAGTATCCATTTGTCTGTTGTGACGATATGCCAATTGCTTGCAAATAATGCTAGTTTCCCTCCCAAAGGTGCTGCCAGCTGAGACTTGCTTGGCATGGGAATGAGGGAGTCATTGTTTCTTCCTGTATTGTTGTGCACTGTCTTCACCACCTGTTGGTGCCGGAGATTGCCATTGTCTGCCTCTATATGAACCTTGTGAGTGTCCTCTGCCCCTTGTGCGTCTGTATCTACCTCTTTGGGGCTTGTCAGTGGCTGGAAAGGACCAGTTTTTTGAAGGCCAATTCCTGCTAAAACGTGGTGGCTGAACCTGTAAGAAAGCTTTGACAGTTTGCATAGATTTGGCTTTTTCTTCCATTTTTCGTAGTATATCCTCAGCATTAGTACCAAAAAGTACATCCTTTTGTAAAGGAGCATCAAGAAGTTTAGCTTTCACATGATCAGGCAAATTTTGTTCCCTAAGCCAGGCATGTCTGAATGACTGATCCTGTAGAAGCTGCTCTACTGGAGGCCTCTAGGGCATCATAACCACATTGTAAGGTGTGTTTACCCACTTGCTCTGCACTATGCAACATATCCTGTAACTCTTTTAAATCTGGTTGTTCAGGTTGAGACATTTTGTTTTTTAATTGTGATAACAGAAACTGTTGATATTTAATCATATGAAACTGACAGTTGAAGGCCCTCATGGCTAGGGTGGCCGAGGTATATACCTTCTTACCCCACCTTTCTAAAGATCTAGATTCCCTTTCTGCAGGAAGTGGATTCTTGGCAGTGGAGGCCTTTAATCCCTTAGGGCCTTGTGAAATGGTTTCAGGGTCAGCATTATGGCCTTTGTAGAGAAATTGGTGAGAACTGGGTACTCTGTAATATCTATCAGGCTTTACTGGTGCAGGAGGCAGAGAATCAGGATTAAGACAAGCCGCGGAATAGACATCATCCAGTATCTCCAAAACAGGGGGTATAGCCAGAGGTCTGTGCTGAGGTAACCAAAGAAATTCCCTAAGTCTTTTCTTGGAATCTGAAAAGTCTTGGCCTTCCCAATGGAAATGTTCCTCAAGGTGTGCAAGGTTTCCCAAAGAAAAATCCTCAGGGGGGGATACAGAAGGAATAGACTGTTCTGCATCCGAATCCTCAAAAGGGGAGTATGAGTGTACCACTGCATCAGAATGTTCTGATAAAATGGATCCCTGATCAGAAGAGGGGATTCTTCCTCCACTCTGGGTCTCTTGTCAGGAGGGGGCTGAGAACCTCTGATAAGAGTAATTAGATCCTCAGCCATTTTAAGCATGTGTTTCTTAGGCATGTGTCCAGGAGATGGGCCTTGAGCAGCAGGCCTAGTTTGATGCCTGGCTGCTTTGGATTTAGTAAAGGCCTTAATAGAAAAAGAAGATGAAGGCCTAAATACACCATGGGTGGAGGTGGACCTGTCCACATTAGTAGGCTCGACATAAGCCGGGGCTTCGGTTGTAGTCTGGGAAAGGGCCGAGGACCCAGCGGTCTCGGGTACAGAAGACACCGCCAAAGGAGTGTCGTCGGTAGTCAGGGACTGCAAAGGCGTCTCGCTGAGAACCGGACCACGTGGAGCCTGTTTCGGCGTGGTGTCAGCGGAGACCGTGGGCCTCGCTTGTCGGTCCTTTTCCTTGCGTTTTTTGGATAAAAAGTACAGTTTTGTACCTACCATAAATGTAGATGTTCGAGGATCCCATTGCTGCAGTCCTTACTATTGGGTATAGTCCGCATCCAGTCGGCCCGAATACCAGAGTATAAGGCTGACGTCGGTCAGGGCGCATTAGACTGACGTCAGTACGTCAGGGTACTAATGCGCATGACCGACGTCATATCCTCAGTCTTTTCTTGCCCCAGATGTCAGAAGACCCTAAAAAGACAAGGCCCAAAATACCTGCACCAAAAATATGTACAATATATACAAGAATAAATACAAAAAATATAAGCATGTAACCTCACCTACACAACCACCCCTAAACACAGAGGGGAAGGAGGGAGGGTAAATTGGACTGCAGCAATGGGATCCTCGAACATCTACATTTATGGTAGGTACAAAACTGTACTATGTTCTTCGTTCCCCATTGCTGCAGTCCTTACTATTGGGTAGAATCCCAAAGCAGAGGTAAGGGAGGCTGGCAAATCATAAAGAAGCAGGAGCTGACAACATGCCTTGCAAAACAGCTGTGGCAAAACCAGCCCTAGACTTAGAGTAGATAGGAAGGTGATAATGCTTAGAGAAAGTATGCACTGAACTCCAAGTAGCTGCTTCCAAAATATCCTTAGTTGCCACCCCTTAGAAATGCTGTTGAAGTGGCAGTAGCCCTAGTGGAATGAGGCCTAATCCCAGCTGGAATCTCCTTGCCATGATGGGAATAACAAAATGCAATGCAAAAGCCAATCCACCTAGAAATAGTTTGTTTTGACACAGGCTTGCCCTGTGAACTCAAAGCAAAAGAAACAAACAACTGCTGAGACTGCCTAAAATCCTTAGTCCTGCTTAAATAATAATGCAATTGCCTGTGTACATCTAAAGTGTGCAAAATCTTTTCCCCTTTATTTTGGGGTCTGCATAAAAAGTAGGCAAATGAATAGTTTGGTTTAAAGCCACACTAGAAACCACCTTAGGCATAAAGGAAGGATTAGTGCGTAATGATACCCTATCCTTATGGAAAATCAAAATGGCTCTACTGCCATAAGGGCCTGCAACTCAGACACCCTTCTTGCAGAAGTAATAGCCAACAGAAAAGCAGTCTTCCATGACAAGTATTTCAATTCAGCAGTAGCCGCAGGCTCAAAAGGTTGTAGAGTAAGTTTTTCCAACACAAAATTGAGATCCCAAGCAGGAGTAGGAGCTCTACGTGGGGGTCTTATATTCTTTGCCCCTCTAAGAAACTGCTTGAACAAAGGATGTGAAAACAATGGTGGGTCACAATCATAGTGAGCTGAAATTGCTGCAGCATGAATCTTAATGGAAGAGAAGGACAAACCTTTGTCCAATAACTCAGTAAGGTATTGAAGAGCCACACTCAAATTAGGCTCAGAAACCTGCAAATTCTTTGCTGTACTCCAAAATAAAAATCTCTTCCATTTTTCTGCGTACACTTTCCTTGTACTAGGTCTTCTAGCTTCCATAATCACATTTAAAACTTGTTGAGGAAGTTGAGACCTGCTGTGTTTCAACACAGAATATGCCAGGCTGTTAGATGAAGAGAGTGAAGCTTGACATTGAGCAGATGACCATCCTGCTGAGATAACAGATGAGGAATCAGAGGTAAAGGCCATGGAGGCTTCCTTACCAGACTCCGTAGTAGTGGGTACCAGTGTTGCCGAGGCCAATCTGGAGCTATCAAAATCATCCTTGGCCTGTCTTGTCTGACCTTTAATAGTACCTTTGGAAGAAGAGGCAGAGGAGGAAAGGCATACACATGAAGGTTTTTCCAACTGAAAGACAGAGCATCCACTTTCCAAGCTGTGTGATGAAACCCCTTTGTGCAATACTGTGGCAGCTGGTGGTTTAGTGGAGAAGCGAACAGATCTATGTCTGGAGTTCCCCATGACACTGTCAATTTTTGAAATACATGAAGATCCAGTTTCCACTCGTGGGGATCCATGATTTGTCTGCTTAACACATCTGCTAAGGAGTTCTGTGCTCCGGCAGAAACCTTGCCTGAAGAGTTAGTTGCAAGCTTAGCAGTCTCCCATAAAATCATTGCTTGCCTGCATAGAGGATAAGAATGTGTTCCCCTTGCTTGTTGATGTACCACATGACAGTTGTGTTGTCTGTTAGAATCAACACCTGCCCTGGAAGAAGTAACTCCTTGAAAGCCATTAATGCAAACTGGACTGCTAACATCTCCTTCATGTTGATATGTAGATGCTGTAGTCTGGCAGGCCACTTGTCTTGTATCCACTTTCCATTTAGATGAGCTCCCCAAGCAATGTCCGAGGCATCTGTCGTTAAAATCTGACTCGCCTCTGGCCGGGTCACAGAGAGTCCCTTGTTTAGGTGACATTCCTGAGCCCACCACAAAAATTCTTTTTGAAGGCAAGGTATTATTGGAATGACAGTGTCCAAATCCTGGCAGTGCTGTGTCCATACATTTTTGAGATACCATTGTAGCTTCCTCATATGCAGTTTGGCATTGGGAAGCACCAGAATACAAGATGCCATGAACCCTAATGCTTGAAGGACTGTCCTTGCAGTCAGCACGGACTGATGAGATAGTTGATGGAAGTAAAGTGATAGACTCTTTTGTTTGTCCGGGGTTAAAAGGCCATCTGGGCTGCTGTATTCAGTCTCACACCCAGAAAGCACATGTCTTGAGAGGGTACTAGACTGGACTTTATTTCGTTCACAGAATACCCTAGGCATCTTAGCACTGCTATAACATGTTCCAGATGCTGTAGAAGGTCTTCCTTTTCTTGAGCCAGAATCAGGCAGTCGTCCAAGTAAGGATAGATTTGAATTCCTTGAAGCCTGAAGTAAGCTATCACTGGAGCCAGAACCTTTGTGAATACTCTGGGCAGTAGATAAGCCAAAGGGCAATGCAGAGAACTGATAATGAGAATTTCCAGCTCGAAACCGCAGATACTTCCTGCAACTTAGCCTTATAGGCACATGAAGGTAAGCTTCCTTGAGATCTAAAGTTACCATCCAGTGATCTTTGCCCAGCAGAGGTAAAAGCTGTTGTAACGTCAACATCTTGAACTTGGGAATGTCCAGAAAAGTGTTGAGGAGAGATAAATCCAAAATTGGTCTCCACGTGTTCCCTTCTTTGGTACTAGGAACAGGCGAGAATAAAATCCTAGGCCCCTTTCTGATACAGGGACTGGCTGAATGGCCCCTATCTGGAGTAACTGAGAAACTTGCTTGTGAGCCTCCTTTCTTTGTGGAGGAGGAACGTCTGGCATGCCTTTGAAAGGGGCATTGTATGGAAATAAAATCTGTAACCGTGGTGAATGATATCCAACACCCATTTGTCTTGAGTAATTAAATCCCAATTTTCTTTGAAAAGAGACAGTCTTCCTCCCAAAGGAGCTGCCAGACGGGAATCTACTGGCAGCTGAAAAGACAGGTCATTGGGTCTGTTTACGAAAGGACTGACCCTGCCCTCACCAGAAGTCTGAGCAGGTGAACTCCCTGTTCTAGGCCTAAAGAACCTTGAGCCCTGCCCCTACCACGCCTAGACCTACCCCTAGACTGGGAATCATAAGCAGGATATGTCCACCCCTTAGCAGGCCAATTTCTACTAAACTTGGTGGCTGCACCTGCAAAAATCTTTAACAGTTTGCATAGACTTAGCTTTGTCCTCCATTTTCTTTAAAACTGCTTCCACAGGCGATCCAAACAACACATCAGACTGTAAAGGAGCATCCAAAATCCTTGTCTTAACATGCTCAGCTAAATTCTGATCCTTCAACCAGGCATGCCTGCGAAGAACAGAACTAGTAGCAGCCACCCTCGAGGAGGCCTGTACAGCATCAAAACCACATTGCAAAGAATGCTTACCCACTTGTTCAGACACATGAACCAAATCCAGCAACTCTTTACACTCAATACCTTCCGCCAAAGCATCCACCTTAGATTTCAATTGTGAAAGGAGAAAATTCTGATATTTTAGCATGTGAAACTGACAATTCAATGCTCTCATGGCTAGAGTGGAAGAAGTATACACTTTCTTTCCCCACCTATCCAAAGCCCTTGCCTCTTTATCAGTGGGAACAGGATTTTTAATCACAGAAGCTTTAACACCTTTAGGCCCTTGAGAAATAGTTTCTGGGTCCGCCCTAGGACTCTTAAACAAATACTTATGAGCTTCGGGCACCCTATAATACCTATCAGGCTTAACAGGAGCAGGAGGCAAAGAGTCAGGGTTCAGGGAAGCCTCTGCAAAAACATCTTCCACCACATTCAACACAGGAGGAATAGCTAAGGGCCTATGCTGGGGTAAAAACAAGAATTCCCTAAGCCTTTTCCTGGAATCAGAGTAATCCTGGCCTTCCCATTTAAAGTGCTCCCTCATGGAATGCAGAGTCTCTGAAAATGAGAAATCCTCAGGAGGAGAAGCTGTAGGAGTGGAATCATCCACATCAGAATCAGAATAAGTAGGATACTCCTGCAAGTCTTCCGCAGAAGACTCTGAAGCCTCTGAACACTGTTCAAAACTATCAAACTCCGGTTCCACCCTAGGCCTCTTATCAGGCGGGGGTATAGAACCTCTAATCATAGTAATCAAATCTTCTGCCATTTTAAGCATATGTTTCTTAGGTACAGAACCCGAAATGCTAGGAGAAGCCCCCACTGAAGCTGAACTAGGCCTACCTCTCAAAGAAGTTTTGGCAACAGAAGGAGAAGCTCTAACTACCTTGGGAAGAGAGGGAAGAACAGTCACCTGAGAAGCCCCCTCAGCCTGGCCTACCTCCTGAGAAGGCACATCCTGTAACAGTAAAGTTTCTGCCTGGGACTCCATGGAAACTCCTGGCAAAACCTCTGGCTCCACTGAGCCTTCTAAAGAACCGATGTCCGGGACTGCCGGTTCATCAATCCTAGGCTTCGCTGTTTTGTCCTTGCGCTTCTTGGACGAAGCGGGCGTCGGAGCATCCGACGGCATTTTATAATTGCAACGCTTCCCAAACACTAACCTGGCACAGTCTAACCTCCTCTTAATAGTGCGTTTGTTAAACCTAGCACAAGAGCGGCAACCAACAACGTCGTGCTCAGGCCCTAAACAAGGTATACACAAGGTATGGTAATCCCTATGAGGTATCTGTTTCCCACAAGAAATACAGTTATTCACTTTTTCTGACATCCGGTAAAATACTGAGGCAAGAAAAATCCAAAATGTTCCCAACGGGTACTTAGCCAACTCTGTTTCGGTCTGAAACTCCGGTTTCGGAAATATTTCAGAACGCCAACCTGCACTCGCAAAACTGCTTCTGCATCGGACCATGCGGCAAAAAAGACTGAGGATATGACGTCGGTCATGCGCATTAGTACCCTGACGTACTGACGTCAGTCTAATGCGCCCTGACCGACGTCAGCCTTATACTCTGGTATTCGGGCCGACTGGATGCGGACTATACCCAATAGTAAGGACTGCAGCAATGGGGAACGAAGAACATCGGTAGTCGGAGTGTCCGACGACATTTTATAGTCAAAAGCTTTACCAAAATAGTGATGGGCGAACTCCGCCCGACGCTTGATAGTGCGTTTATTGAAAGTAGCGCAAAAGCGACAGCCCGAGACGTCGTGGTCTGGGCCCAAACAAGGTATGCAAAGGGAATGGAAATCCTTATGCGGTATTTGCTTCCCACAAGAAATACAATTATTAACTTTTTCTGACATCGGACTGAGGCAAGAAAAGTTTCCCCAACGGGGTACTTAGCTTTAAAGAAGACTTCGGTTCCAAATATTTTCGTAATTCAGGAGCTGGCCGACCGGCACTTGCGAACTGCTTCTGCCGGGCACCGCGGCAAAAGACTGAAGAACATGGCGCCGGCTGTGTCTTATATACTCTGGCCTTCCTGACGCCAGAAGAGTAGCGGCGACAACCGACGCCGGACCAAGACTTTGGAATTCGGCCGACCGAGGGACCGCCTGACGGCTGAAAACCCATCTGTGATTACTGCAGCTGTATGCACGATGAACATCTGTCCTGGATGAAGTAGGTCCCTGAAAGCTGTCAGGGCATTTTGAACAGCTAGTATCTCTTTTTGATTGATGTGAAGATGCCTCTGGTTTGCAGGCCATGTACCCTGAATACATTTTCCTGCCATATGGGCCGCCCAGGCATAATCTGATGTATCCATTGCCAGTGTCTGTCTGGCTGTGGGTAAACTGAATGGCAGACCCTTGTTGTGGTGACAGGCTTCTGCCCACCATCAAAACTCTGTAGGCAGGGAATGAGTGCAATTACTGTCTCCAGGCTGTGTCAATGCTGAGTCCAAACACTTTTCAGATACCATTGTAGTTTCCTCATATGCAGTCTGGCATATGGAATTAGTAGAATGCAGGATGCCATGAAACCCTCGGCCTGCAGGATTTTCCTTGCAGATAGGTGGGTTTTTGTTGCCAATTTCTTGAAGTAAGTAGTCAGTTGTTTTTGTTTGTCTGGCGTGAGATAAGCCATCTGGGCAGTTGTATTTAAGCTTGCACCCAGAAATATTATCTCTTGAGAGGGCAATAGTTTTGATTTATTTTCGTTTACTGTGCACCCTAGGCCAATTAGTAATCTTTTTACAAATGCCAGATGCTTTAGAAGAGTGTCTTTGTTCTCTGCTTGAATTAGGCAGTCGTCCAAGTAGGGATATATTTGAATTCCTTTTTGTCTGCAAAACGCAATTACTGGTGCCAGGCATTTTGTAAAGACCCTGGGCGCAGTAGATAAGCCAAAGGGCAGTGCAGAGAATTGGTAATGCATTGAGCCAGCTCTGAATCTGAGGTATCTTCTGCAAGACTGATTGGGACATGCAGGTATGCCTCTTTTAGGTCCAATGTTATGAGCCAAGCCCTCTTTCCCAGCATGGGCAGTAGCTGCTGAAGAGTCAACATCTTGAATTTTGGAACTTCCAGAAACGTATTTAGTATAGACAGGTCCAGAATTGGTCTCCAGGTTTTGTCCTTCCTGGGTACTAGGAAAAGTCTGGAGTAAAATCCTTGCCCCTACTCTTGTTGTGGTACTTGCTGAATGGCCCTCATGTCCGTGAGGGTTGTAATTTGTTTTTGTGCCTCTGCCCATTGATTGTGTGGCAGGTCTGGCATGCCCTTTGACCTTGGTAGAGTGTGAAAATGGAACCTGTAGCCTTGGGACACTATGTTCAAGACCCATTTGTCTTGGGTAATGATTTGCCAATTTGATGAAAAAAGTGCTAGTTTTCCCCCTAAGGGGGCTGTCAAAAGAAAACTGTTTGGAACTGGTAGAAGAAAGTCATTGGAACTGTTTCCTGTAAGGCTGTGATTTGTCTTCTCCGCTTTTGGAGGTAGGAGCACCCCATTGTTTATGCCTGTATGAGCCTTGGGGCTGAGATCTGCCTCTGGGACGCCTGTATCTGCCTCTTTGTGGTCTGTCTGAGACTGGAAAGGACCAGTTTTTAGAAGGCCAGTTCCTGCTAAATCTGGGTGGCTGTACCTGTAAGAAATCCTTGACTGTCTGCATGGATTTTGCTTTATCCTCCATTTTTTCAACACCTCTTCTGCTTTAGTACCAAACAAAGTATCATGCTGTAATGGTGCATCTAATAATTTTGCTTTAACATGATCAGGCAGATTTTGTTCCTTTAACCAAGCATGCCTTCTAATAACAGAACCTGTAACAGCGGCCCTGTATGAGGCCTCCAGTGAATCATAACCACATTGCAAAGTATGCTTTCCCAATTGTTCAGTTGCATGCAATAAATCCTGCAATTCCCTGTTCTCTGACCATTCAGTATTTGTCAACATTTTCTGTTTACATAGTAACATTAAATACTGCTGATGTTTCATAGGTTCATAGGTTCATACTAGGCTATCTGCCCTAGGGCATTTATAAGCCTAGCCAGAGTGTGTTTGGCTTTCGCCACCCATTTTAAATTAATTTTGCTATGCCTTTTTTTGAGGTTAGTATACTGTGCCTCTGTCTAACAGTGACACAGAAGTGATAGCCGGGGTAAACCTACGATCTCCTATCCACTCATCAAGATTCCTCTTGAAGAGAGTCAATGTGGGACTCTGCCTAACCTGGACTGGGATTTTATTCCAGAGTGAAGGGAGCCTCTGGGTTATGAATCTGTCCCTCCAGCATGTCCTATTTATTTCAGTGCTGAGGTTCAAGTCTCGAGCACATAGCTCGATGGGATTTGGATTTTCTGAGGTGCAGCATGTCCATTAATTCCGGGTTGGACATGGCTTTATACGTCAGGCACAGATCGCCTCTGAGCAGGCGGTATGCCACTGAGTAGAGCTGGAGTTTCTTTAACCGGGCAGCATATGGCATCTGTTTGAGCCCTTTGATCCTCTTGGTGAGGTACTTTTGGGGTCTTTCCAGTTGCTGCAGGTGTCTGGTAAGGTACATCCCAAAAGGGGCATTGTACTCAATTATGGGCCTGATGAGGGATGAGTAAAGAGGTACGATGACCTCCCCTGATCTAGATGTGAATCCCTTCATGATTAGGTGAGCTATATAAAATGTTTTTCTAACCACTTATTTATTTAAGCATATGAAATAGACAATTTAAAGCCCTTACAGCCAGGGTAGCAGAAGTGTAAACTTTTTTCCCCCATCTGTCTAGAGCCCTAGAATCCCTATCAGAGGGGACAGGGTTTTTTGCAGTGGAAGCTTTAACCCCCTTGGGACCCTGAGATATAGTTTCTGGGTAAGCAGTGGGGTTTTTATATAGGAATTTATGAGAATCCGAGACCCTGTAGTATCTGTCTGGCTTAGCAGGTGCAGGGGGTAAAGAGTCAGGGGACAGTCCGGACTCTGAAAATACATCATCTACAATGTCTAGAACAGGTGGAATAGCAAGGGGTCTGTGCTGAGGAAGAAGCAGGAAGTCTCTGAGCCTTTTCTTAGATTCAGAATAATCTTGGCTCTCCCAGTGGAAATGCTCCCTCATAGTATGCAGTGTTTCCCCAAAAGAATAGCCCTCAGGAGGAGAGGCTGAAGGAATGGATTCTTCAGCATCAGAATCCTCATAGGGAAGCATGGAGTAATCCAGTTCAGAAGAGGAATCAGAAGAAATAGAAACCTGATCAGAAGAATCATACTCTTGTCTCTTGCCTAGGCCTCTAATCAGGAGGGGGATGGGAACCCCTGATCAAGGTAATTAGGTCTTCGGCCATTTTGAGCATCTGTTTTTTAGGCATGGAAGTCTGAATAGGAGAATGCTGTACTTGTTTCTTTGTCTTTAGAGCTGCTGTAGTCTTTGTCTTTGAAGCTGAAGATGGCTTAACATATAGTTGTGTAGGTCTGAAGACACCCTCAGAAGCCGATGCCTGCTCAGCGGCTCTGGACCCATCTGAGGGATTGATTTCAAAGTGTCCAATACCTTGAGTTTCCAGAGGCCCAGTCGGCTCCATGTGGGAGTCATTAGCAGCCTGTGGCTCTAAGGTAGCAGGCGCCAGGGGCTGCGAAAGTGCCTCACTGAGAACCGGCGACTGGCCTAGAAGAGGCTTCGTCGTTAGTTTTGGACCTCGGATGCCTATCCTTGTCCTTGCATTTTTTGTACACTCCGGTTGTCGGCTGTTCCGCCGGCATTATATAATTAAATCTTCAGCCAAAGTAATGAAATGCAAAATCGAACCGACGCTTGATAGTGCGTTGGTTAAATCTAGCACAAAACCGACAGCTAGCAACGTTGTGATCAGGGCCTAGGCAAGGAATACAGTAAGAGTGAAAATCCTTATGAGGTAATTGCTTCCCACAAGAAATACAATTGTTAACTTTTTCTGACATCGGTTTGGAGCAAGAAAAAAGTTTCCCCGACGGGGTACTTAGCTTTAATGAAGACTTCGGTTCTGAAATTCAGATTTGAAAATCTCAGGAGTCGGCCGACTGGCACTTGCGAACTGCTTTTGCTTCGGGCACCGCACGGCAAGAAAGACTGAAGAAAATGGCGTCGGCTGCATCTTTTATACCCCTGGCGCACTGACGTCAGGGAAGAGGCAACAGCAGCCGACGCCGGACCTAGACTTTGGAATTCAGGCCGACTGCGGGTAACCTGCCAGCAGGATAACCCAAGTGTAATGACTGCAACAGTGAAACACGATCAACATCTTGCTTTTGTGCCTCTGCCCACTGATTATGTGGCAGGTCTGGCATACCTTTTACCTTGGCAGGGTGTGAAAGTGGAACCTGTAGCCCTGAGACACTATGTTCAAGACCCATTTGTCCTGGGTGATCATGTGACAATTTTGTGAAGAAAAGTGCTAGTTTCCCCCTAAGGGGGCTGCTATAAGACAAGTGCTTGGTTCTGGCAGAGGAAAGTCATTGGGACTGTTTCCTGTATGGCTGTGATTTGTCTTCTCCGCTTTTGGAGGTAGAAGCACCCCATTGTTTAGGCCTGTATGAGCCTTGGGGCTGGGATCTGCCTCTGGGGCATCTGTATCTGCCTCTTTGTGGCCTGTCTGACACTGGACAGGACCAATTCTTTGTAGGCCAGTTCCTGCTAAATCTGGGTGGCTGCACCTGTAAGAAATCCTTAACCGTCTGCATTGATTTTGCTTTGTCCTCCATTTTCTTCAACACCTCTTCTGCTTTAACACCAAACAAAGTATCATGCTGTAATGGAGCATCTAATAATTTTGCTTTAACATGATCAGGCAGATTCTGTTCCTTTAACCAAGCATGTCGCCTAATGACAGAACCCGTAACAGCGGCCCTGCAAGAGGCCTCCAGAGAATCAAAACCACATTGCAAAGTATGCTTTCCCACGTGTTCAGTCGCATGCAATAAATCCTGCATTTCCTTGTTTTCTGCACATTCAGAATTTGTTAACATTTTCTGTTTAAGCATTGACAATAAGTATTGCTGACATTTAAGCATATGAAATTGACAATTTAAAGCCCTCATAGCCAAGGTAGTAGAAGTGTAAACGTTTTTCCCCCCATCTGTCCAGTGCCCTTGAATCCCTATCAGAGGGGATAGGGTTTTTTGCAGTGGAAGCCTTGACCCCTTTGGGACCCTGAGAAATAGTTTCTGGGTCAGCAGCAGGGTTTTTATAAAGAAATTTATGAGAATCTGGAACCCTGTAGTATCTGTCTGGCTTAACAGGAGCAGGGGGTAAAGAGTCAGGGGGCAGGCCGGACTCTGAAAATACATCATCTACAATGTCTAAAACAGGAGGGATAGCAAGAGGCATGTGTGAGGTAGTAAAAGAAAATCTCTAAGCCTTTTCTTAGATTCTGAGTAGTCCTGGCTCTCCCAGTGGAAGTGCTCCCTCATGGTATGCAGGGTTTCCCCAAAAGAATAATCCTCAGGAGGGGAGGCTGAAGGGATAGATTCTTCAGCATTGGAATCCTCATAGGGAGGGAGAGAGTATTCTTGGTCAGAAGAGGAGTCAGAGGAAATGGAAACCTGATCTGAATATTCATATTCTGTCTCTTGCCTAGGCCTCTTCTCAGGAGGGGGATGGGAACCCCTGATCAAAGTAATTAGGTCTTCAGACATTTTGAGCATCTGTTTTTTAGGCATGGAGGCCTGTCCATGGGCTTGCTGCACTTGTTTCTTTGTCTTTAGTGGTGCTTTTGTCTTTGCCTTTGAAGCTGTAGTCGGTTTTATATATAACTGTGTAGGCCTGAAAACACCCTCAGAAGCCGATGCCTGCTCAGCGGCTCCGGACCCATCTGTGGGAATATTTTCCAAGTGTCCAATACCTTGAGTTTCCAGAGGCGTAGTCTGCTCCACGTGGGAGTCGGAAGCGGCCTGCGGCTCTGAGGTAGCGGGCGTCAGGGGCTGCAAAAGCGCCTCACTGAGAACCAGTGAACCGGCAACTGGCTTAGAAGAAGCCTCGTTGTCAGTTTTGGATCACGGATGCCTGTCCTTTTCCTTGCATTTCTTGTGAATTGCGGTAGTCGGATGGCTATCCGACGACATCATGTAATTAAATCTTCGGCCAAAGTAATGAAATGCAAAATCGTACCGATGCTTAATAGTGTGTTGGTTAAATCTAGCACAAAATCTGCAATTAGCTACGTCGTGATCAGGGCCTAGGCAAGGAATACAATAAGAATGGAAGTCCTCATGAGGTATTTGCTTCCCACAAGAAATACAATTATTAACTTTTTCTGACATCGGTCTGGAGCAAGAAAAAAGTTTCCCCAATGGGGTACTTAGCTTTAAATGAAGACTTCAGATCTGAAATTCGAACACGAAAATCTCAGGAGTTGGCCAACCGGCACTTGCGAACTGCTTCTGCTTCGGGCACCGCACGGCAAGAAAGACTGAAGAAAATGGAGTTGGCTGCATCTTTTATACCCCTGGTGCACTGACGTCAGGGAAGAGGCGACAGCAACTGATGCCGGACCAAGACTTTGGAATTCAGGCCGACTGCAGGTAGCCTGCCAGCAGGATAACCCAAGAGTAATGACTGCAACAGTGAAACACGATGAACATCATGCATTTAAACTTACAGGAAACACTCGCCATCCAACCCAATATGATATTCATGGGTGACTTTAATTACCCCACTATTAACTGGGAATCCTGTATGACAAACGTACAGTCACAGAGATTCCTGGACTTTGTAAACACAAACTCCCTGGACCAGACTGTCAATACACCAACCAGGGATGCAACCATACTGGATATGGTCCTCACTAATCTGGGTCAGTGCTGCACAACCCTTAGTGTAATGTCTTCCCTAGTAAGGTCAGACGATAAAATGGTCTCCTTTGAAGTAAAAACAAAACCTGGACCCCCAGCTAACCCTGGAATATTCAGAAACTATTCTAAGGCTAACTTTCTACTATTAAGTGATAACCTGGCAACATTTCAAGCCCCCTTAAACCCTGAGAACACTGCTGCCTAAGCAAAACTGTTTACTGAAACCCTATGCAAGCATGTTAATAACTGCATAGAGGCAGCTGTACCCACCTTGAAGTATGGAACTAACTCAAAAAAAACAAGCCACCCTGGTAGAATCACAAAATCAATAGGCTGTATAACAGAAGGAAGAAAATAATGGCAAATATTAGGAGGTGCAGCCCCCAGCAGGATAAAAGCACTCTCATCAAACTAAACAAGCAATCAGAGGACAAAGTCTACCAAAGCCAAATTTCAGGTAAATTTGGCCTCCCAGGCCAAAAACAACCACAAAGCATTCTTTAGCTATGTCCACAACCTCAAAGGCAATACACAATTGTGGGCAGAGCTCATTGTAAATGGCGCCACCTATACTGAGCCAGAAGGGTCTAAATAGAGACACACGTCAGCAAGCAAAGAAGAGTAGTATTTCTGGACTGAATTCATCCTCAGGTTTTGGTGAGTACCTTCACTAGGTGGACCCTATTTTTCACAAAATCTCACCAAGATGACACTGATATGTTAGACTGTATTTTATATAGCACATATCATGGACGGAAGCAGGTTAAAAAAATAAAAAGATAGCTGGCTGCACAAGACCCAGGATAAAAAAAGTGCCCAATCCTGGTAGGCACACTGGTGCCAGGACCGGAAAAAATGACACTGTAGAATCCTCAAGACACGGAAACATTCCTACAATGGGGATAACCCAGGCCCAGGGGGAGGATGGCCCACATGCTGTAGAGGGAAGTAGCAGTCTCCAAAAATCACAAAAACTGATTGTCATCTTTATGACTCTTTTTTGGCCTTAGTGGACTATTGAGGATAAGAAAAAAATTATGTATTGTTACTATTATGCAAGAAGTCCAGAATTTCCAGACAGAAGATATACAAAAAAGATCAACAGAGAGAAATTAGAGGAAAGAAAAATACTTCCACAAGAAAAACTGTCAGAAACTTCAAATAAAAATTTGTGTTCATTAATACAATAGATTTATGAAAAACATTATATAGACCAAGAAACTTTGGGCCGTTTGGAAAAAGAAGTAACTGAGAAAGTGAGAAAATATAAGGAACAAAGTCTAGACTGACTTTTGAAAGGTATAAAAAAGAAATATGGACATGGGTAGTAAAGAGAGATCTGATATGGAGCAATATTTATGCAAAGGAGCAAACTAAATTAATCAACACAAAAAAAGGCAACCCCCAAAGATATTCAAACAGAAATACAGGCAAAGGCATCCAGCTATGGAAAATTCACAATAAAACTAAGATCACAAAGAGGGAACAAATAATACAAGATTAGTAAAGTAGAAGTCAAAAAAATAGAAGATGAAGTTATGGAATACTTCTGAAGTGAAGGATTTAGTGCAGAAAGTGCAACACAAATTACATCACAGCATGATGGAACAACGAGTTCCCAAAGTAAGGAAAAACAGAAGGAGCAAGAGACATCTGAAGAAGAAATATGGACATGGGAAAGAAAAAGAAATTTAATATAATGCAATATTTATGCAAAGGAGAAAGCAAAACTAAAAAATACAAAAAGAGCAACACCAAAGATATTTGAAGAGAAAAGCAGGCAAAGGCATCCAGCTATGAAAAAGTTTACAATACAAAAAAATAAGAAAACAGAGGAAAAGCAGAGAAGAGGATTAGTAATGGAGACATTAAAGAAACAGAAAAAAGAAGTTATGTACTTACCATAATGTTCCATCTGCATTGTTGTTCTTCATTTGTCTTCATCCTGTGGGTATAGGCACAGACATTGGTACCGAGCCGGCCATATCCAAGCTACAGTAACAAAACTGAGCTCCTCCCTACCCATAATGCCCCTCTCTCCTCCATCCCCTCAGATCGAGTCTGCCAACAAAAGGTGGTACTGGACCTAGACCTATAAGCAACACAGTGACTGACAACCACCCTTAAAAGAGGAGGCATAGAAAGACAGAGAGAGAGAGAGGGGAAAAAGCTTCCTCTGCCAAGCCAAGTATTCATGGAAAGGGGGAAGGAGGCAGGGAAGGTTGAAGACACATGAAGAACAACAATACAGATGGAACATTATGGTGAGTACATAATTTTTTTATCTGACCTCATTGTCTTCATTTGGTCTTCAACCTGTGGGACAGAGTCCCCAGCTACTTGAGCCCTGGGTGGCCCTAAGGAAGAATGTTCCAGAGCACGGTGGAACCAAATGAAGCTCTGCTCCTAGATGAAATATCCAATTTGTAATGGGTTATGACGGTGTGAGACATAGCCCATGTAGCTGCAGCACAAATCTCGTCCACTGGTACCCTGGAGGAGAAAGCTGAGGAGGTAGATACAGCCCTGGTAGAATCTGCCTTCACTGCAGAATTAAGAGCAACAACTTGCTTCTGATAAATAAAGGTAATACATTTGTCAATCCAGTTGCCAATGGTTACCTAGGAAACAGGCAATCCCAATCTGGACTTCGAATAGGATACAAATAACTGGTAGAACCAAATCTTTCAGAAAGTCCAATCAAGATAGAAATGAAGCTGTCGATGAACATCAAGCATGTGTAATTGGTATTCCCCTTTGTTTTGAAACACTGTAAAGAACACAGGAAGATGGATAAACTGATGAATATTCTTCTCTGAAGTGACCTTCGGTATAAAGGAAGGATTCAGCCTAAGCAAAACCCTGTCTTTGTGAAAAATGAGGTATGGGGGTTGAATACAAAGGGCATGTATCTCAGAGACCCGCTTAGATGAAGTTAGAGCTACCAATAAAGCTGTTTTCCATGACAGAAACTGAATACCCACCTTTGCAGAGGGCTCAAAGGAAACTACACCAGCGCCATTAGTACAAAAGTTAGGTCCCAAGGGGGAACCGGATCCTTAATGGGAGGCCGTGAAAGAAACATTCCTTTCAAAAAGGCCTTGCACAATCTAGAAGTGGCCAAAGAAAAATACTTTAGCCCGACATGATAATGGGATATGGCAGCTAGTTGGACTTTCACTGTAGAGAAACTGGCACTTTGGTTAAAAATACAAGCCAGAAAGTCTAAAACTGAAGAAATAGATGCAGAAAAGGGATCCACTGAATTGCGGGAAGCCCAAATGGAAAACCTCTTCCATTTACTAGCACAGATCTTCTTAGTGGATGACTTGTGAGCGGAAAGCAATATATGCTTAACAGGGGATGATAGCCTGGGAACTCTAGCCATCAGTGGAACTGCAGAAGCCGAGCTGTGAGCTTCAGGCTGTACAGACCTGAATGAAAGTTGTCTTCCGGATTGGAAATCAGATCCGGACATCGATCCAGAATCCAAGGAGGACTGACACTGTGAGACCAAAGAAGGGGAAGCCAAACCTGATGAGGCCAGAAGGGGGCAATGAGGATCAATTGGCACCTCAACCTCTGTGCCTTCTGAAGAAATTTTGCCATAAGAGGAAGGGGAGGATATGCATACAGCAGACTGGGGGTCCACACATGAACTAGAGCATCTCTGGGAGCCCCTCCTTTGGGGGGGAATCAGGGTGAAGAAGTCACTACACTTGGCGTTGGAAGGTGAGCCGAAAAGATAGCAGCTCGGTTGACCCCATTTCTGGAAGATCATCTCTGCCACTGACTGTTTCAGAGAACACTCGTGAGAAGACAGAATGGTTCTGCTGAATGCGTCTGCTAAAATGCTGGAACTCCCTGGAATGTGCACTGCAACAAGAAAGCGGCCTGAGGAGATTGCAAATTCCCAAAATCTCATGGCCTCTCGACAAAGGGGGTAAGATCTGGTTCTTCCTTGTTTGTTGATATACCAGACCACTGCCATGTTGCCCGTCTATCGCAATTGTTCCTTGGGGAGAAAAGAATGCAGTGCCTGCAATGCCAGAAACACTGCCCTCATCTCCAGAACGCTGATGTGAAGATTGGTCTCTAACTCTGACCACTTCTCTTGAACAGTCCGTCCCAGCCAATGACCCCCTACTCGAGCTGGGAGGCATCCGTGGTGACCATGGCCACTGGAGAGGGACCCATGAAAGATCAACCCTCTGCTAGATTCTTAACATTTAACCACCACATGAGAGAGGACTGGCAGGTTCTGGATAGCCGAATGGGATGCGACAGGGGCTGGTCCAGAAGTGACAATTGGACAGATAGAGACCATTGAAGAACCCACATGTGTAGGCTTGCCAAAGGTAAAATGACGATGGTTGCTCCCACATATCCCAGAGCTTGAAGGATTTGGGCTGCTGATGGATGAGGTGTCTGAAGATGAGTGCTCACCTGGCCCTGAAGAGACTGAATCCTGTCCAGGGTAAGAAAAGCCTTGCACACAGAAGTATTCAACAGTACTCCAATGAATTCCAGGGAATGGAGAGGCTCCAATTTTGATTTGGGAAAATTTAACATGATGCTCAAGGTCGAAGCTAACTGAAGGAACTGTTCCCTGACCTGAAGAAGCTGATGCTTGGTGGGTGCAGCCAGAAGTCAGTCGTCCAGGTAAGGGAAAACCTGTATCCCCTGCAGCCGTAGATATGCTACTAGTACTGCTACCACTTTGGTGAACACGCTGGGGGCTGTAGTGAAGCCAAAGGGGAGCACCCTGAACTGATAATGCCTGGCTCTTAATCAGAAGGGTAGGAACCTCCTGTGATGCTTGTCCATCTTTATATGGTAGTATGCATCCTGGAAGTCAATCAAGCACATCCAGAAGTCCTTCTGAAGGTAGGGAAGAATGGGCTGAATTGTAACCATCCAGAATTTGGTTTTGGTGAAAAAAATGTTCAGCTGGGTGAGATCTAATATGGGTCTGCCCCCCCCCCCCCCATCTTTTTGGGCACCAAAAAGAACCTTGAATAGATGCCTGATCTGGATAGTTCTGGGGGGACAGGCTGGATGACTCCAAGAAATTCCCAATACTAGACGAAAAAACTCACAACAAGATGGAGCTCAGACAACTCACTTTTAGCTGGAATGGTGGCAAACGAGATCTGAGGGGATGGAGGAGAGAGGGGCATTATGAGTAGGGGAGGAGCTCAGTTTCGGCACTGTAGCTTGGATATGGCTGGCTTGGCACCGATGTCGGTGCCTATACCCACAGTTTGAAGATCAAATGAAGACAACAGTGTCAGATCTGAGGTTATGGATTACCTGCAAAGTGAAGGATTTAGTGTAGAAAATCCAACTTAAATATCATCACAGCAGGATAGAGCAATGGATCCCCAAATTAGGGAGAAAGCAGTGGAGTGGTAAACATCTGATCAGTTGCCATATGAAGACACTTTGGAACCTTTCACAGGAAACCAGTACAAATGTTCAGCTGGAGTTGCACAGCAAGAGAAGGAAAGTACAGTTGTGTACGCTTACCATAAATGTAGATGTTCGAGTGCATTCACTGTTGCAGTCCTAACAAATGGGTTATCCGGCCCCAGGTAGCCCTCGATTGGCCCAAATACCAAAGGTAAGGGGATATGACTCCAGCTGCTGTCGGTTGTATAGGACGTCAGTATCCTTGATACAAAAGGAGGCAGCTGATGTCACTTCCTCAGTCTTTCTTGCCACAAATGTCAGGAGCCCCCAAGAAACAAGGCTTAGCCAAAATATAAAGCATCCAAATAAAGCCTGCACCAAAACAGGGGGAAGCAGGGAGGGAAACCAAGACTGCAACAGTGAATACACTCTAACATCTACATTTATGGTAAGTGTACACAACTGTACTATGTTCGCGTTTCACTGCTGCAGTCCTAACAAATGGGTTGATTACCAAAGCCCAGAGAAGAGGGAGGAGGTACCAACACAATCAAGGACTGGAAAGAATGCCCTGCAGAACAGCAGTGGCAAACCTCACCCTGGATCTAGAAAACAAAGGCAAACTATGCTTTGTAAAAATATGTACAGAAGACCATGTGGCAGCCTCTAAAATGTCTTTAGTAGGTACACCCCATAAAAAAGCTGCAGAAGTGGAGGCTGCCCTTGTGGAGTGGGTCCTCACTCCTTGAGGAGGAACCTTGACATGAAAGGAATAACAAAAAGTAATACAGTGTGCAATCCATTTAGAAATGGTTTGCTTAGAAATAGCTTTGCTCTGAGCCCCAGAAGCAAAGCTGACCAATAGCTGAGCTGACTTTTGAAGATCCTTAGTCCTGTCCAAGTAGAACCTGAGCTGTCTGTGCACATCAAGCGAATGCAGGATCCTTTCACTTCTATTCTTAGGATTAGGGAAGAATGTAGGAAGTTGTATGGACTGATGAAGAATCAGACTAGAAACCACCTTTGGCATAAAAGAGGGATTGGTCCTCAGGGAGACACGATCTGCATGGAAGATGAGAAAAGGCTCCACAACCATCAAAGCCTGCAGTCCTTAAACTCTCCTTGCTGAAGAAATAGCCAAAAGAAATGCAGTTTTCCAAGAGAGAAACTTTAAATTTGCAGTGGCAGCTGGCTCAATAGGTGGAAGTGTAAGCTTCTCCAACACATAATTAAGGTCCCAAGCTGGAGTAGGTGCCCTTCTGGGCGGTATTAAGTTGCTAGGACCCCTGAGAAACATTTTCAGAGGATGAGAGAAAATAGGCTGTTCAAAAGAACAGTAAGCAGAAATAGCTGAAGCGTGGATCTTGATAGAAGAAAAGGAAAGTCCACCTTGAAGCAATTCAGCCAAGTGTTCCAGGATCAGTGGAAGAGTAGGCTGAGAAGAAGATTCGTCTTTTGCCTGCATCCATTGAGAGAATCTTTCCCATCTGCCAGCGTAGGACTTCATAGTGCTAGGCCTCCTGGCCTCACGAAGTACGTCAACCACCTGATGGGAAAGGGAAGAAGTAGATTGATTCATACAATGAGCCATGCTGCCAAATGGAGAGTCTAAAGATGAGGATGCAGCATTTCTCCCCCTCCCTGAACCAACAGATCTGGTTTCAGAGGCAGATGCCACGGAGGAAATTGGGAAAGACTGCGAAGCAGAGGATACCAATGCTGCCTGGGCCAGTCTGGAGCTATGAGAATGGTCCTTGGCCTTTCATCCCTGATCTTCAACAATACTCTGGGAAGGAGAGGAAGAGGAGGGAAGGCATAAACTGAAAGTAGAGTCCAAGGGAAAGAGAGCATCCACGTTCCAAGCTTTGCTGTGATGCTGTCTGGTGCAAAAGAGTGGCAGAAGGTGGTTGTCCGGGGAAGAGAAAAGATCCACCTGTGGGGCACCCCAACATTGAATGATGCTGTAAAAGACTGTTCTGTTCAGCTGCCACTTGTGAGGATCCAGGGTTTGTCTGCTCAACTGGTCTGCCAAAACACTGAGTCTCCCTGGAAGAAACTGAGCTAGGAGATGTAGGTCCAATGACGCTGCTGTGGGCCATAGACTTGTGGTTTGTCTGCACAGGGGGTAAGAATGAGTCCCTCCCTGTTTGTTGATGTACCACATGACTGTGGTGTTGTCTGTTCTAACCAGCAGAGTTCCAGGCGAAAGAAGATACTTGAAAGCCAGTAAGGCCTGGTGAACTGCAATTAATTCCTTCAGGTTTATGTGTAAGTGCATCTGTTGCGTGTTCCAACATCCCTTTATGCATCTGCCATCCAGGTGAGCTCCCCAGGCGTAGACCGAGGAGTCTGTGGTCAGAACTTCCATTGCAGGAGGTGGACGGAAAGGCATGCCCTTGTTTTGCAAACAGGCTGTTGCCCATCATATAAACTCTCTCTGCAGACAAGGAAGCAGAGGAATAATCACATCCAGGTCTTGTGTGCGTTGACACCAAAGGTTCTTGAGGTACCATTGCAATTTCCTCATATGCAGCTTTGCATAAGGAATCATGAGAATACAAGAGGCCATGAATCCCACAGCTTGCAGGTATTTCCTTGCAGGGAGCTGAGACAGGCTCGCCAAGTCCTTGAAGTAAACTGAAAGAGTTGTCTGCTTCTCCTGGGTGAGATATATCATCTGGGCGGCTGTGTTTAGACTCGTTCCCAGGAATGTTATCTCCTTTGATGGTACCATTTTTGATTTTTGCTCGTTCAGAGTGTAACCCAGGGAAGAGAGAAGAGTCTTTACAAATTCCAAATCCTTTAACAGCTGTTCCCGAGAATTTGCTTGAATCAGGCAGTCATCCAAGTAGGGTAAATCTGAATTTTCTTCTGCCTGCAAAAGGCAATGAGTGGAGCCAGGCACTTTGTAAAAACTCTGGGAGCAACAGATAATACAAAGGGCAGTGCAGAAAATTGGTAATGTTGCTTGTCCACTCTGAAACAAAGAAACTGCCTGCAGATTTCCCTGATAGGGATGTGCAGATAAACTTCTTTGAGATCCAAGGTCACCAGCCAGGAGTCCTTGTCCATCATTGGTAGCAACTGATGAAGAGTGAGCATTCTGAACTTTGGAATCACTAAAAAAGAGTTCAGAATGGATAGATCTAGGATAGGCCACCAGGTGCCTTTTTCTTTGGCACCAAGAAAAGTCTGGAATAGAACTCTTGGCCTACCTGCTGAGCAGGAACTGATTCTATATTCCCCAGATGCAACAGAGACAAAACGCTTTTCTACTTCTGCCTTTTGATTGGAAGGAATGCCCGGGAATCCTTTGAGCACTGGAAAGGTGTGGAAAGAAAACTTGTGAACTGGGGATACAGTTCTGAGTACCCATTTGTCGTCTGTGATGATGGACCAGAAGTTTGCAAAATTGGCCAACCTTCCCCCTAAAGGAAAATACGGGTAAGCAGGAACAGGTAGAAGTTGGACAAAGTCACTGTGAATGCTTGGATTGAGATACAGGCTTAGAACTTCCCGACTTAGAAGTGGAAGCATGTCATTGTTTAGTCCTTTGAGGGGTAGCCCCATGCCCCCTAGCAGATTTATAACCTCTGGACCTAGAATGTTTCTGTATGCTGGTGTCAGGAAACATCCAACTCTTAGAAGGGTAGTTCCTGCTAAAGCAAGGAGGTTGAACTTGCAGAAGGTCTTTAACTGTTTTGGACTTGGCCTTATCCTCCATCTTCTTGACTATCTCTTCTGCTTTACTGACAAAAAGATTGTCCTTGTGTAAAGGCACATCTAAAAGCTTGGCCTTGACAGGCTCTGGAAGGGGCTGTTCACTGAGCCAAGCATGCCTCCTGATAACAGATCCAGTAGCTGCAGCCCTGCAGGAAGCTTCAAGGATGTCAAAACCACAGTGCAATGAATACCTGTTAACAAGACTGGCAGAATTAAGTAAATCCTGCATATCCTTATTCTCCGCCAAGACAGGCACACTGGAAAAATTTGATTTAATAGCCTCCAAGGTATGCTGCTGATACCTGAGCATATGAAAAAGGCAATTGGTAGACCTAATAGCAAGAGTGGCAGAGGTATAACCCCCCCCCCCCCGTCTAGATTCCCTATCAGAAGGAACTGGATTTCTGGTAACAGTGGCCTTAACCCCTTTAGGCCCTTGAGAAATAACCTCTGGATCAGCCAGAGGATTACGATAAAAAAACAAATGAGAATCAGGAACTCTGTAATACCTGTCGTGTTTCCTGGGAGCAGGAGGAACAGAATTTGGAGTCAAGGAATTCTACAGAAAAACAACATCCACCACTTCCAACAAAGGAGGAATAGCCAGAGGCTTGTGCTGAGGCAAATCCAAAAATTCCCTGATCCTTTTCTTGGATTGATGGTAGTCTTGACTTTCCCATTTAAAATGCTCCCTAAGAGTATTCAAAGTATCACCAAAGGAAAAATCCTCTGGAGGAGAAGCAGACTCAATGGATTCCTTTGCATCAGAATCCTCAAAAGGAGAAAAAACCTGAGAAGCTTCCTCTTCATCAGCAGAAATGCTGGAAGTTTCAATACCTGAAAAAGATAAAGCCTCTGGAGACAAAGCCCTGCCCCTTTTGGAAGGAGGCGGCTGGGAGCCCCTAATAAGAGTCAAAAGATCATTAGCCATGTTAACCATCTGAGATTGAGGGGAAAAAGAAGCAACTGGAGCCCGTTTCTTCACAGACTTGCAGTTAGCGGATTTAACAAAGCCGAAAGGACTCAGGAGGCTTGGCCACTGAAGAGGTCGTCAGTATGTGCCTGCTGTCTGAACGAATAATGGAGGCCTCGGAAACTGAAGCCTACTTAGTCCCAGGTTGAAGCTCGGAAGACAAAATGGAAGCCGGAGGCATGGAGGACTCAGAAACGGTCTCACCAGAGGCCTGCGGAGGAAAATCCGCGGACTACAGGTCCTGCAAAGGCGCTTCACTGACTACCACCTGACTGATGACCAACTTAACATCGGCGGTAGATCTGACTCTTTGAGGCCTGTCTCGGTCTTTGTCCTTATGCTTCCTGGGAACATCAGAAACCTGAAGACCAATGGACGCCATACCGATGAACCTAGGCCAAACTCCAAAGTGCTTAGCTAAAAGCTTAATCCGATGACGAATAGCACGCGGATTAAAGGAGGCACAGAGATTACAGTTAGGAATGTCGTGGTCAAGGCCTAAACAAATAATGCAGTAAGAATGAAAATCTCTATGGGGAATCTGCTTTCCACAGGCAAGACAATTATTAACTTTTAAAAAGAAGATCCCCAACGGGGTACTTAGAGCTTTAGATGATTTCAACTTTCGTAGTCAGAAATCAAAAAGATAAACGGCTGACCGGCACTCATGCAAAAAACTTCTGCTTCAGGCTCCGCAGGAAAGAAGACTGAGAAAGTGATGTCGGCTGCCTCCTTTTGTATCAAGGATACTGACATCCTATACAACCGATGGCAGCCGACGTCATATCCCCTTACCCTTGGTATTCGGGCCGATCGAAGGCTACCGGGGGCCAGATAACCCATTTGTTAGGGCTGCAGCAGTGAAACACGATGAACATCAGGAAACTGTGGCAACTCTGAAGCAGTAAATGTTGTGGACTGACAGGCCAGTGAGCTCCCATATGAAAGAGCAGAGGATGACATAGGATGAAACTGAGGAGAATGTGGCAGAGGAAGATGCTCTGTAGCTTTCTATAGAATGCCAGCAGGAAATTGAGAACAAAGAATGTTCCCTCAGTTTATAAAAAACTGATCTAACAGAAGAGTTGCTTGACTTAATAGAAATTAAGACCAATGAAAGAAATAGACGACAGAAAGTCAATAAAACCCAAAAAGTTAGAAATTTGATAAAACAAATGAACACAGTACTGTCCACAGAGATTCATGTGATATAACAGAAGTACATCCGATATACTGCTGTGCAGCTAAATTAATAACAGATAAAGTCTTGTCACAAAAACACATTCTAGTAAGGGAAAGGAAGGGGAGGAATCAAATGTCATCATGGCAGTATCAAAAAGAAAAAACTATAAAGCAATTAAGAGAAGTGTCACTGTTAGGAGAGTACAGAAGAGGGAACAGATCAACAAAAATACTCAGAAAGATAGATGTGATAAAAGCAATGTGCAGTATCAGAACAGATCAGGATCTATTGTGTACTATCGCAAATAATAACATTTCAGCACAGGCAGAAAAACTTGGAAGATATGCAGATAAATATAAAGGAAAAGTACAGAAATAAGCAATTTCCTTATGACCCAAAAAAGTTTTATAAATAATTGGGAAACAAGGCAAAAGGAATTGAAACACCACCAAAAAGAAGAAATAGACACTTTTTGGAGAAATATCTACGAAGATCCCATGGAACATAACAAAGATACTAAATAGATAGAAGAAGTAAAAGAATAAGAAGTTCAAATGTACAGTATATGAAATGGCATGAAGTAACAGTCAGAGAGACTGAAACAAAGTTAAGAAAAGCTCCTAATTGGAACCCCCCCCAGGCCCAGATGCAGTACCTAAATTCTGGCTAAAAGTGTTAACATCTTTACATAAAGCTTTAACCCTGACCAAGAACTATTTATATGCACACCCTGACCAGATACCAGCCTGGTTAACAACAGGAAAAACAATATTCTACTTAAGATCAAACCTGCAAGTTATTCTAAAAACTATAGACCAATAATTTGCCATTTGATGATGTATAAAGTATATACTGGAATTGATGCAGGCAGAGTATATAGTCATTTAGATGAAAACTCAATCACGGCAATAGAACAAAAGGGTAATAAAAGAAAGTTATATGGAACAAAGGATCACTTGTTGTTAAAGTCATAATGGAGAACTGTCAAAAGGGGAAGAATCGAAGTATGGCATGGATAGACTATAAAAAAAGCATTTGACGGTATGTCACATTCAAAGATAAAAGAGTGCTTAAAATGTATAAGATACACCCTATACTCATCAATTACATTACAGTGGTCACGAAACAGTGGCAAACCACTTTGCAGTTATTCCATGATAAAGGACGAATTATTATTCCAGGGATAACATTTCAAAGGGCAATATTCCAGGGTGACTCTGTCACCACTGCTATTTCGCCTTGCCCTTAACCCATTAATTTGTCTACTTAACAGATTAGATCATGGTTACAATTTGGCTCCCAGAAAACAACAGCATGTAAAGACTTCTCATCTTCTTTTTGTAGATGAATTAAAACTGCATAGTTCATCAGATAAGGAATTGAAGGCACAACTGCAAGTGGTCAAAACTTTTTCAGACGCTATAAAAAGAAGTTATGTCCTTACCATAACGTTCCATGTGGAGTGTTCATCTCGCCTTGGTTATTACACATGGGGTTCGGAGCCGATCCTCGGCTCCGTGCCGGCCGACTGCAAGCTCTGCATCGAGAAGAAGCTCGAGGACATCTAATACCCACAATCCCCCTCTGCCTTTACCTCAGATCTAGTTTGCAAGCAAACCAAACATAAAGCACGCACACATGCCAACTATATACATAAAATACATATATACAAACATACCCAGTGTATGATAGTAACAGTAATACTGCAACAGCAGAAGGAGAATACTCCAGACCAGGCACCAAATCGAACGTTCTTCCTAAGGGTGGGAAGGGTGGGAGTGTAATAACCAAGGCGAGATGAACACTCCACATGGAGCGTGATGGTAAGGACATAACTTCGTTATGTGAGAGTGTTCAATCTCGCCTTTGTTCTTACATGGGTAGCGCCCTAGCTCCATGATCCTGAGGAACTCAAGGGAGAACGTTCTTGAGCACAGTGGAACCAAAGGTTGCCCTATCCCTAGAAACCCTGTCCACTTTGTAATGAGATATAAATGTATGTGGTTTAGCCCAAGTAGCAGCCGCACAAATAGTGTCTAAAGGTAAGCGAGCTGCGTGAGCCAAAGATGTAGAAATTGATCTGGTAGAATGTCCTCTGGGTTTTGCTGATAATGTTTGATCAGAAGCTTCATAAACATAAATGATACAGTCAGTTAGCCACTTGAAAGAGTTCGTTTAAGTGACTGCAAGACCCTTTCTGCTGTCAGCAAAAGCTACAAATAGTTGATCAGATTTCCTGTGATCTTTTGTTCTATCCAAATAAAATCTGAGTTGTCTATGGACGTCTAGTTTGTGCAACATATACTCTAATTTATTAGAGTGGTCTTTAAAGAAAGTGGGTAATTCGATGGATTGATTAATATTATTAGTAGAACAAACTTTGGGAAGAAAGGATGGATTAGTGCGTAGGGATACTCTGTCAGAATGAAAAATTAAATAAGGATGTCTGATCGAAAGGGCCTGCAGCTCAGACACCCGTCTAGCAGATGTAATAGCCACTAGAAACAATGTTTTCCATGACAAAAATTTCAAAGTGCAACTTGAAGCTGGTTCAAAGGGTGGTAACATCAATTTAGAGAGTAATAAATTTAAATTCCACGGTGATGTCGGACATCTGACTGGTGGCCTGATATGAAAGGAACCCTTTAAAAAGGCTTTACAAAGTCTGTGAGCCATAATAGGTGCACCACTTTCCTCTACATGATAGTTAGAAATGGCAGCTAACTGTACTCTTAAGGTAGCCGGTGAAACTCCCTCCTGAAATAATTCAGTCAAAAATTCTAAAATCTTATTCAACGGAGCTGTAACAGGGTCCAACTGATGTGACTCCGCCCAGAAGACAAACCGTTTCCACTTGCTGGTGTAAGTCTTTGTAGTGGAAACTTTATGAGAAGCTACCAAAATATCTTGAACCGCCGATGTAAGGGGAATTGACCTGGCTAGAAAGGCGGAGCAGCCAAGCTGCTAGATGGAGAGATTCCAGGGATGGGTGAGGAACTCCTGACGAGTGAGTCAGTAGATCTGGCTCTGGGTCCAGCATCCAAGGTCCCCGAATGCGGTGATGCAATAGAAAGGGGAACCAAATTTGACGAGGCCAGAACGGAGCAATGAGAATTATAGTCCTCTGAAGGTTGTTTGCTTTCTGTAGAAACTTTGCAATCAGGGAAATGGAGGAAAAGCATATAGGAGACCGGGGCCAATCGTGCACCAGCGTCCCTGGGGACTTCCCTGGAGGGGTAATAGGGAAAAGTAGCTCCTGCATTTGGCGTTCATTGGAGGCAAACAGATCGCAGGTAGGCTGGCCCCATTTGCGAAAAATCCTTCCCGCAACTGACTGTTTGAGGGACCACTCGTGAGGCAATAGTATTGCTCTGCTCAGCCTGTCGGCTATGACGTTGGATGACCCGCGGATGTGCGTTGCGATCAGAAAGCGACGGTGGACTCTGCCCATTGCCAAATTCTCATGGCCTCTCTGCATAGTTGGTAAGACCTGGTTCCCCCTTGCTTGTTTATGTACCAGACTACGGACATGTTGTCCGTCTGAACTGCAATGGTCCCTGGAGGAAGAAGGGGAGCAAAGTGTTGCAACGCTAAAAACACTGCCCTCAACTCCAGAACATTGATGTGCAGATTGTACTCCAGATTGGTCCATTCGCCTTGAACTGTCTGTCCCTGAAAGATGCCCCCCCACCCTATCAGGGAAGCGTCCGTGGTTATCGTCGCTGATGGTGTGGGTAGCACAAATGGTCTTCCGCCGGATAGGTTGCAAATCTGTAACCACCACCTTAGGTGTGATTTGCATGTTTTCGTTATCAGTATTTCGTGAGTCAGTGGAAGTTGTTGGAATGACCATTGTGCAAATAGAAGCCATTGTAGCACTCTCATGTGCAGTCTTCCCAATGGTATCGCAATGAGAGAAGCTGCCATGAGACCCAAAACTTTCAGAACAATTTTTGCTGGGGATTTTCTGGACGACAGAAGAAGGGAAATGTTGAATTGAAGTGCTACTATCCTTTCTGTAGGAAGTTTTAGAACTATATAAACCAAAAATAAGTGCGGCTTTCACTAATCACCAAGAAATCCAAACAAAAGAATGCCGTAGAACGGAATGCAGTACTTTTCTTTGAACAAACCACGAAAGTGACACCAACGAACTTCTTGAACGCTTTTATTACACAACCACATGCGTTTTCGTCCTGATACTCCAAGACTTCATCAGATAAACTGTTTTAAAAACACACTCTACCTTTATACTTTATTAGTGCCACAATTAACCAATAAAACTCAAATTCATTTTTAAAAAAACTAATGCGTTTTCACATCTCATTAATATTCCTAATCACTTTTTCAAAAACTGACTATTTAAAAACCAAAACTTTTTAAAAAACTATTTTACTTTTAAGTATTGTTTAAAAATTGATTTAACATCATTTATTACGACTTTGGGAAAGTTCTTCATTTGATTTAATATGAAATAAAAAACCTTATACATATTACTTTTCATATGTGCATTCGCAAGCTTTAAAAACCTTAGTCTTGTACCCCCTCTAGTGTCAGAAAGTTATATGACATACTTAGAACTAACTATAGTTAGAACTAACTGACGCGTATCTAATTCTGCTCCTATGAATAAGATATGCTGTGATGGCTGTAGCAACGATTTTTCGAAATTTACTGAAATGCCAAGGTGTGTACAAAGTTGTAGGGTGTAATCCCTGGCTTGTATCAGTTGACGCCTGGTGGTGGCAGACAGGAGCCAGTCGTCCAGATACGGAAACACCTGGAATCCTATGCGCCTCAGATGAGACGCTACCACTGCCATGCATTTGGTGAAGACCCTGGGGGCTGTGGTCAGGCCAAAGGGCAGGGCTCGAAACTGATAGTGACTGGCTCCTAGCCGAAGCGCAAATGATCCCTGGACGCCCTGGCCATTTTGATGTGGTAGTATCGTCCTTCAGATCTATTGAGCACATCCAGTCGTCCTTCTGTAAGAATGGAAGGATCGATTGAAGCGTGACCATTGAACTTTTCCTTCTTGACAAAGGTGTTGAGATGGCTTAGGTCCAGAATTGGCCCCAGTCCCCTGTTTTCTTTGGAACTAAAAAGAACCTTGAGTAAGTTCCGAATCCTATTTGGTCCGCTGGGACTGGTTGGATGACTCTTTTTTTCTAGCAGCTTTGAAATTTCTGTAGCTGCTGGCTCTCGCAGATGGGGTGGTACATCTGGGAGCTTTCTTTTTGGAATGGCGGTGGATAGAAATGGGATTTTGTAACCTCTGGTAACAACGCTTTTTACCCAATTGTCTGAGGAAAGGTTTAGCCAGGCCTGAGGGTAGCTAAGCGACCCCCGACTGCCTCCAGAGCAGGACAGTCGGGCCTCCTCTCAGGAGTGCTGAAAAGGTTTGCCAGGGAGGTTATCCCTGTCACCTTGGTTTTGCGGACCCCCTCTGCCGCCAGAGCGGCGTCTTCCACCTCTGCCCCCCCCTCTGCCTCTAGAGGGGGCATCACCCTGTGTGTTTGGGAAAGATCCTTGGGGTTTTCGAAACCACATTTTCCCCACCACGTTGCCCTTTGGGGTACGGTCTGGAAGGAGTGGAAAAACGGACTCCGACAGCAGACAGAGTCTTTCCCTCCTGTTCACACCGGGTAAGGGTCTCCTTTACTTTAGGGCCAAAAAGTGTGGCTCCGTCAAATGGGGCGTTAGTAAAGGAAGACTTGAAGGCTTCCGCAAATGAACATAAGCGCATCCAGGATTGCCTACTAAGAGCAATCGCTGAAGCCGCTGCCCTACTCGATCCTTCGGCTGCATAGGATATCAGCCTCATGGACGAGTTCACAATGGACGTAAGGGTGTTGAGATGCGCTGTAACTTTCTCTGAGACAGCGGCATCTGTAGCACCCTGGAGGTTATCTCCCAACTCTTTGACTAGATCCCTCTGTAAACGTGTAAAATGAGTCAAATAGTTCAGGGAACGCATAGAGAAAGCCGCTGAACTGAAAATGCGCTTCCCGTATCTGTCCATGGTCCTAGAATCTTTGTTAGGCGGATGGACAGATGAGGAAGACTCCGACATCTCCTTTTCGTGGCGCTGCCACCACCATGGCGTCTACTGGAACTCCTTTGGTGAGGTAAGCTTTGTCCTGTGGTGCCGTGATGTACTTATTTGGCTTCCTAGGGACTGGTTCCACCGTGTCAGGAGTCTCCCACGCCCTTCGAGCAATCAATTCCATTAATTCATCAAAGGGCGGAGTGACCCAGGAGGAGGAAGGACGGGCACCAAATGCCTTCAGCAAAACTGACTCATCCTCAGAAGGGGGGAGGGCTTGCCAGTCACCTCTCTGTTTAAGGATCTCCAAGATGTCAGAAAAAGAGACATCCTCTGAAGGTGACTTAGGGGACCCTTCTGACTCATCTAAGTCAGTATCAGATGTCAAAGATTCCTGTGGAGAATCCAAGTGTCTCCTCTTACACAGTCTTTTCCTAGGAACTTCTTCGTGGGGAGCATCCGAAGAAGCCTCCGAGGAAGAGGGGGCACCCTCCAGGGGTGGCTGAGACACTGGTGCCCGACGCTTGGACGTGGCCGTGGGTGCAGAGGAAGATAACGGTCCTTTGTGGGGAGGAGAAGCTGTACCTGCTGATGTGGTTGTCTGGGTAGACAACACCTTCCTCATGAGGTCGAAGGCCCCGGGTCCCGAGTCGAGGTATCTCCCGGTTCGAAGAAATGGGAAGAATCCCGACACAGGAGCCGAAGGCACCGACCCGAGGACGGAACCGAATCGATCCGTGCGAGGCCCGAGAGGGAGCGTCGGAACGAAACATCGGTCCGACTCGGTCCCGGAACCAAGGACGGATCTTCGGCCCCGAGACTCCGGTGCCGGATCGGATGGAGTCGAGGTGAACGGTGCCGACCGAGAAAAAGACGGTTCTGGCACCGAGGGCTCCACAATCATCAGGTCAACTTCTTCCGGCTCCGAAGACTGGACAGGTCTCGGAGGAGGAACAGGTGGAGATAGTGGTAGGCCTTCAAGTCTCGACATCAACTGAGAGGAGACCGAGATAAGCTTGGATAGGGCCGTATGCTCCATCAGTTTCTGCACCACACGGTCCACATCGGTGTCGGAAAGGGCTCTAGAAGAACGAGTCGAAGGGATCGAAGACGGAGCCGACCTCAGCAGAGTCGGTGGAGGGAGCTCCGTCACCGGTTCCAAGACTCGAGGCTCGGAAACTGCCAACAGTTGAACACTCGGCCCCGAAGTCTGTGGAACCGGTGATCTAACTAGACTCGAAGAGCTCGGAGCCGATGACTTTGGCTCCGACGCCTTCGACCCCTTCGAAGACTTGGATGCCTGGTCTGAAGCATCCAGAGCCTCCTGGAAAGAGGGTTTCAGCAATCCTCTGTCCATCAGTTTCCTGCGCCTATCTGTCATGACCCTCCCACTAAAAGAGTGACAAATAGAGCAGTCCTCTTGTAAGTGGAGAGGGCCAAGACAGTAGACACAGGAACTGTGGTTGTCTGTGACCGACATGTTTTGCGCACACTGACAACGTTTGAAGCCAGATTTTAATTTTTCTGACATAATGACAAGAAAGAAAGACAGTCCAGTAAGTAAAAGTCACTTCCAATGAAAAACAGTCAAATCCGGTAATAAGTGTCAATTCCTGTAATAAAGCAGACTACAACAAATACTTAGTCAAAGTTATTCAAGTAGGGGTGGTAGGCCCCGAAAAACTCTGTACCCTTTAGTTAAACTAAGTAACTAATCTAAGGAACCGAGATATCTAAGTCCACTCACACACCTACTCTAACTATTCATTGACTAGATTTAAAGTAATTTTTTTGAAAAAGTTTAAACAGAAAGATAAATTCTTATCTGTAAAAGCCTCGAGCTAGTCCCCAGCGATGCGTATGCAGCAGCGGCAAACTAGATCTGAGGTAAAGGCAGAGGGGGATTGTGGGTATTAGATGTCCTCGAGCTTCTTCTCGATGCAGAGCTTGCAGTCGGCCGGCACGGAGCTGAGGATCGGCTCCGAACCCCATGTGTAAGAACAAAGGCGAGATTGAACACTCTCACATGTATGTCATTTGGTGTTGATAAATGTGCAAATGCAACCTTTAAAGCAGGAAAGCTGCAGCACCAAGAAGATTGGGACAGGAATGTGATATAAAAGAACTTGAGCAAGAGGGAGTGTATAAATATTTGGGAATTGATGAAGGATCAACAATAAAACATAAACAAATGCTAATAAAACTTAGTAAGGAACATTTTAGAAGACTTAAATTAATACTGAAAACAGCACTGACATCTAAGAACAAAGTCCAAGCTATAAACCAATTTGCTGTTCCTGTCCTAACTTAGAGTTTTGGAGTGACTGTCTGGCCCCAAAGGTGTTGGATAGGTTGGACAGGAAATCAAGAAGTATGCTTCATGTTCATCAAATGATTTATAAAAATTAGTGCATACCAAGATTATATATTCTCCCTTCTGAAGGAGGTAAGGGCCTCCCAGAAACTGATTACATGTATAGATCTGCAATTCTGCAACTTCATGGTTCTTAAGACAGAAGTGGTGAACTTCATGACACCCATGCAGTTGGACAATACAGTTACGACTACTGAATCCTACACAACTGCACTTTATAAGCACTTACACGAGTGCATGGATCATGCTATCCCAAACAGAACCAAGATGCTATCCTCCAAAAAAAGGAAGCCAATCTGGTGGTCCCTGCCATAAACAAACTGTACAACAGAAGGAAGAAACTGTTGCAAAAGAGAGTAAAATCCCATGAGTGGAGGAGCTCCCTGGTCAGCCTCAGTAAGAAGCTGCAATCCCTGATAAAATCCTCCAAAGCTAGTTAAAAAAACAAAATTGCCACTGATTCTAATGACAGCCACAAAGCATTCTATAGCTCTGTCAAGAATCTCAATGGCAAAACTCAGATCTGCTCTGAGTTACAGCAAAATGGCACTAAATATACAGACCCAACTGATATTGCCAACATCCTGGCAGATAGGTTCAGTGCTAACATTACCCCCCCCCTCTCACCCCCTAAAGAGCCCATCTCTATACCGGAAGAATGCAAAGTTCCTGTAATCACGGCTGCACAGGTAAAAACCACACTCTCCAAAGCCAAGAACACAGCATCCATGGGACCAGACAACATCCCAGGCTGCATTCTACACGAACTACAGAACGAACTGGCACCTCACGTAAGTACCATGTTCAATCATAGCCTCATCTCAGGCTTTGTGCCTGCTGAATGGTGCACAGCGACAGTGTTCCCACTCCACAAGGGGGGAGCCACCACGAACCCCGGGAACTACCGCCCCATTAGACTGACGAGCCTGGTCTGCAAGGCCATGGAACGTATCATCATGGAACTTATAAACAAAGACATTGGTAATCTCCAAACTCTGGACCCCACCCAGTTCGGGTTTGTAAAAGGCAGATCATGTTTCCTAAACCTGATAGACTTATTTGAAGCAGTCACCAAAGCCGTACACAAGGTTAAGGTGGTTCACACAGCCTATCAAGATCTTGCCAAGGCTTTTAACACCATCCCCCACTCTGGAATTATAGATAAACTCACTAAACTAGGTATAAATCCCTATGTCACAAGATGGGTTGCCAACTGGCTCACTGACAGAACCCACACTGTGAAAGTAGCAGACTCCAAATCCGACTTCAGACCAGTGACAAGTGGAGTACCACAGGGTTCAGTCCTGGGTCCTCTCCTGTTTGGTATCTACTTCTCTGAAGTACAGGCTAACACAGAAGATCTTTGGCTAATGAAGTTCGCAGATGACTGCAAACTAGGAGCCATAATCGAAACTCCTAACAATGTGGACATCCTACAAAAGGGCCTCACTCAGACAGATGCCTGGTGTCAAAGCCATGGCCTCAAGCTCAATGCCAAAAAGTGCATTGTCATCCCCTTTGGTAAAAACTCTGTACCCATTAACTACAACATAGGCGGTAGTACACTTAACACCGAAAGTGTCTTAAGAGACCTTGGGACACAGATGGACAGCAGTCTCTCCTTTGATAATCACATCGCCACAGTAGTCAGAAAATCCTTCTACATGGCACACCTCATCACAAAAGGTTTCTCATCCAGAAAAAAAGAGGTCATTGGTTCCCCTCTACTCATCACTCATTAGACCCATTATAGAGTACAACGCCCCTTTTGGTATGTACTTCACAAGACATCTACAACAAACTGGAAAGGCCGCAGAAATACCTCACAAAGAGGATTACCGGCCTCAAACAGATGCCCTACGCAGACTGTCTCAAAAAAGCTTTACTCCGTCGCATATCGCCTACTCAGAGGCGATCTCTGCCTAACATACAAAGCTATGTCAAAACCCAGAGCTGTTGGACATGCTCCACTTAAAGAAATCCCAATACCTCCGAACTACATGCTCTAGGGACCTAAACCTTGTCACCACAATAAACAGAACATGCCGGAAGGATAGATTCCTGTCCCAGAGACGTTCCATACTCTGGAATAAACTACCTATCTACATCAAACAAAGCTCCTCATTAGCACTCTTCAAGAAAAATCTTGATGATTGGATGGGAAATAGGAAATTCACCCCGGAGATCACTTCTGTGGCTCTGCTCAACAGTGGCGCAGGAAAATAATTTTCTTGGGTGGCAAAAGCCAGGGTACCTTTTTGGCTGGGCTTGTATAGGCCCCCAGGGCCAATAGCCTAGTACCTACCTATGAACTTATGAATTGTGGGACTGCATACACATATGCTGCCCTCACAAGACCCAAACATAGTGCAAGTTTTGAAACATGAGGAGAATAAGTCCAAGATGACTTCACTGCTTAGTTTAGCAGAAGCATATCAGCATCAAGTGGAAATGGAAATCAAACCTGAAGTAGATAAAACTCAGGCAGCAACTGAACGTGTCAAAAAACAAAAGAAAGAATATAAGGTGAAGGATCAGATGAGAAGGCAAAAATGTGGAAAATGCATATAGTTGCAAGTACAGAAAACTCTTGGAACAATGTCATGTTTATCAGGATCAAATGCAGGAATGGTTAAGGAGAGGTGAATTTAAACCAAAAGACGAAAGGTTAATATTGGCGGCCCAAGATAGTGGACTACGCACATGTTGGTTTACAAAGTCCATTGAACATGTGGAAGAAACAGACAAACGTAGATTTTGTAGAACACAACTGGAAACAGTTGCTTATCTTGTTGCTGGTTGTGATATACTAATTGCAGAATGACTGTATACTAAAAGGCATAATAATGTGGCAAGACTATTGCACTGGGGATTGTGCAGGCATTATAAAACTGAAGTAGCTGAAAAACACTGGAAACACGAGCCAGACAGCATCATAGAAAATGATGAAGTTTATATCACATGGATCATCCATTACCAACAGTTCAAAAAATAGATGCGGGAAAAATAGATATAGTAGTCCATGAAAAGAAGACAAAAGTAGCACTGATTACTGAAACTGCTACACCTAGTGACTACAGTGTCTTACATACAGAGAGAGACAAAGTCATAAAATACCAGAATTTGCAGGCAGAATCGAGGGCAATGTGGAAGAAAGATACCCAAACCGTTCTGGTAGTAGTAGGAGCAATGGGTCTTATAAAAAAGAATTTACAAGCATATTTACATATGTTACAAACACATGCAACTGTACGAATTGCAGGAGTCATTACTGGGTACATTATGGGTGCTGCAAAGAGCACTTTTGGCTAATATCAAAGACTGAAACAATACTAATTTCATGAACTTTAATCATACTTTAACTTAGGAATGGGGTCCATTCTCATCATGTTATTAAAAACCCAAGTGACTTGGAGAAATTGACAAATTTAGCTCCAACTTTACCACTCTCTCTCCCTCAACCTTCCCTCTGGAAACACCATCAAATTTGAATCATGCTGCTATCACTAAGGAACAGGTCGTTAATGCTGTATCTTAGGCCAAACACACTGCATCAATGGGCCCAGACAATATCTCAGGATGCCTTCTAAATAGCAGAAAATATGACCTTTCAGGTCCTCTGGAATTGCTATTTAACTGTAGCCTCCAAACAGGCTTCGCACCTCATGAATGGAGAACAACAGTTATCCTTGTGCACAAAGGTGTGCCATATACAGACCCCGGAAACTACAGACCCATAAGCCTCAATACTTTTATATGCAATGTCATGGAAAGAATTATCATGGAAATAATCAATGATGATATAGTAATCTCCAAACACTGGACCCAACCCAGTTTGATTTAATCAAGGGCAGGTCATGCCTACTCATCCTGGTGGACTTCTTTGAGAAGGTCACCAAAGCAATGGATGAGGGCAGAATGGTCCACACTGCCTACCTTGACCTGGCCAAGGCATCTGACACAATACCCCACTTGATCATTGTTGACACATTCAAGAGGTTAAGTGCAATCCGTATGTCACCCGGTGGATAGGCAACTGGCTCACAGACAGTCCCAGGAAGTTATAATTGGGGAGACACCCTCTACAAAAAGGTCATTCGCAAGTGGAGTCCGTCAAGGGATCAATTCTTGGACCATTCCTTTTTGGCATTTACTTCTCTGAAGTCAAAGCTAATGTCAATGGTCTCTGGATGAATAAATTTGCAGATGATTGCAAATTAGGAGCTGTCATTGAGTCCCACACTGACACAAATATTCTCCAGGAAGGGCTGACACAGACAAACAACTGGTGTCAGAGCCATGGGCTAAAACTAAATGGCAAGGAAATGTATAACAGTATCCTTCAGGAAGTCAGCCACTCCTGATAACTATCATATTGACAAAACACCCCTTAGAGCTGACCATGTAGTTGGGGACTTAGGGACACACATAGACAGTTATCTAGCCTTTGACCACCACATGTCTACAGTAGTGAGGAAATCATTCTATGTTGCGCAACCTGTAAACAAAGGCATGGCATCTAGGTCCAAGGAATACATTGCGCCACTGTATTCGGCATTCATCAGACCTATCATTTAGTACAATGGCCCTTTTGGCATATATCTAACCAGGCATATCCAACAATTGGAACATTCACAGAGGTTCCCCACTAAAAGAATACAGGGAAAAGTAAAATGTCTTATGCAGACCGAAACAAGACCCTTCCCCTGTATTCCGTCTCCTTCAGGCTGTTGAGGGGAGATCTATGCCTGGCATACAGGACATTGTCAGACCGTGCTCTGATGAACCTCCTGCATATTCACAAAACAACCCCACTCTGATGAACCTCCTGCATATCAACAAAACAAACAGCACCAGAATTACCCATTCTAAAGACTTAAACCTTGCCTGTGATATATATAGGACCTGCTGGAGAAACAAGTATGTATCCCAGACTACCCAGTCTCTGGAACAGCTCTCCATCCATGTGAAGCAGAATTCCCACCTAACCAATTCAAGTGTAACTTGAACAATCGGATGGGTAACAGAAAATTCATCCCTAGCTTGGCACCTATGTCTCTAATGGACACAGGCAGCCTGTAAATGTTTCCTCTCCCAGGCCACTGCTTGTAAATGTTTCATCTCCCAAGCCCTGATTACACTTATCAAGGGTACCAGAAAATTTTCAGAGATTTGGGATGCATGGCTAGGCTTAAAAAGGTTGTTGGCCTAGTAAACACCTATGAACCTATAAAAAACTGGTAGGTTTATTGATGGATTTAAATTTGTTTTGGATGCCGCCTTAGAAAGGAAAGATGTGTTAATTCTTAGTGAAACTCTGTCTTTGTAGAAAAACAAAGAGTGATTGCAGCTCTTAAATTCATTTGGCTGAAGTAACTGCCACCAGAAGAATTGATTTCAAAGACAGGAACTTTAAATCAATTGACTCTGCTGGCTCAAAGGGTGGTTGAGTCAATGAGTGTAACATGATGGTGATATCCTATGGAGGTACCAGGTCTCCGATAGGAGACTGTAGGAGAAATGTTCCCTTTAAGAAAGCCTTAGAAAGTTTTAAAGAAGCTATTGAATTGTCACTGACCTATTTGGAAACTTGAGATAGCATCCATTTGCACTTTGATGTCGAATAACTGGAGCCGCTATGTTAAAGTTCTGACAGGAATTCTAAAATGGTAGGATTGGGGGCAGAAAAGGGGTCTAAATTCCTGGACATAGCCCAAATGGATAATCTCCTCCATTTGCTATGGCATATTGTTGTAGTGGTCCATTTTTGGGATGCTGATATGATATGGACAACTGCCAAGCAGTTAACTTCATGGCTTTCTGGTCCAGAGGAGGCAGTCTGGATGGGTGTGTTAGTAGATCTGAATAATGATCATGTTCCGTGGAGGCAGTACTAGCAGAGGCCATAGGAAGGGAAACCAAGTTTGTCAAGGCCAGAAATGGGCAATAAGGATTACTTTGGCCTTGCACAGTCTTGCTTTCTGTATGAGCTTATTTATTAAAGGCAATAGGGGAAAGCCATAGAGGAGACCTCTGGGCCAAATGTGGACTACAGCATCCCTTGGTGACTGTCTCCACAGAGGGATCAGGGCAAAGTAACTTTGCATTTGTTGTTTAGGTAGGATGAGAACAGGTTGCAGCAAGGTTGCCCCCAGTGAATGAAAATCAAGGATGTCGCTGCTAGATTGAGGGTCCACTTGTGAGGCATTAAGATAGAGCTGTTCAATTTGTCCACCAGTACACTGGATGACCCCAGGATGTGCGTTGCTATCAGAAAGCAGTAAGAAGACGTAGCCCATTGCCAGACACTCATGGCTTCTTGTTTGCCGATTTACCAAACCACTGACATACTGTCTTATCTGTATGGATATCACATCCATGGGGAGGACATCCTCAAAGGCCTGAAATGTTGAGAGGACTGCCCTGAACTCCAGGACACTGATGTGAAGGTTGACATCTGCATGTGACCAAGTTCCCTGGAATGTCTTCTCTTCGAAATGTGCACACTCCCACCCTAGAAGGGATGTGTCTGTTGTCACTACCACCACAGGGAATTCTGTAAGGAACGGATGTCTTTCTGTCACTGAAAGAGACATTATCCACCAGGAGATATTTTGCCTGCAAACTTGAGTGAGCTGAATCTTGCTATGAACATGATAGTAACATTGGGACCACTGGACTGCTAGGGTCCACTAAAGCACTCTCATGAAAAATCTGGCCAATGGAACCCTAGGGACCGTGGAAGCTACTAGAACCAGTAGGTAAAGAATCAGCCTTTTGTTGGTTGGAACGGGTGACAGAGAACTTGAGTGGCAGTAAAACACAGAGTGCACCCTGGAGGTGGGAAGTGAAGTGATCTGTAAGCTTGTATCCAGATAATATCCAATAAATTCTTATCTGTTGAGTAGGTGTAAGATGACTTTTGGTTAGCCTGAGCAGGATCCCTAGGTCTTGCATCAGCTTAATAAGAAAGCCCCGATGGTTCGACAACATGTTGCTGGAAGAGGCGGTCAGGAGCCAATCATAGAAGTATGGGAAATCATAGATCCCTAGCAGGCAAAGACACACTGCCACCACTTATCGAACACCCTGGGGGCTGTGGTGAGACTAAACATCAGGGCTCTGAAATGATAATGGCTGGATCTCAGCCAGAAATGGAGAAATCTCCTAAAATGCTTTTCTGTCTTCACATGACAGTAAGTGTCTTTGAGATCTATGGAGCACATCCAATCATCCTTCTCCAGCAGAGGCAAAATGGACGGAAGTGTGACCATCCAGAACTTAGTTAGATATACTGGTTTAGATGGTTCAGATCCAAAATGATTCTGATGTGTCCTGCTTTCTTGGATACTAAAATGAACCTTGAGTAGACTTCAGATTTTAACTGGTCTTCAGTAACTGACTGGATGACTCTTTTTCTAGCAGCTTGGAGATCTCTGCTGCTGCGAGTTCCCATTGACTGGGTAGAACATCGTGGAGTTTCTTCTTCTTGATAGGAGGAAGAAAAAATGGTACAGAATAACCTCTGGAAATTGTTTAGCACTCAAGAATCTGTTATGTTTTGCCAGGCTTGTGGGTACAGTGATAAGTGCCCCCCTGACTGCCTACAGACTGCAGCAGCTGGGCAACCCTTCAGGGGCACGGAAAAGGGTTTTCACTAAAAAGACTGTGAAAGCCTTGGTTGTCTGGTCCACCTCTGTCTCTAGGATGACATCTGTTATTGTTACTTTCTCTTCTGCCATGAGGAGGTCTATCACCAAGAGTGTCTTTATGAAAGCTCTGTGATTTTCAGAACCACATTTTCTACCCAGTACTCCAATTCCTAGAATAGGATCTCTTGGGGGTGGAGAAAGCAGATTAACACTGCAGAGACTTTTTTTTTTTCAATAACCATCTTTATTATATTTTCCCTTATGACACAGACAATCTTACACTTATACAGATGAAAAATAAACATTGACACTACTTTAGTTGCAAACATTATACATCACAGACACCATTGAAACAACTGTAGCTGCAAACATTATACATCACTTATAATCTATCCAGTCATCGTCAGTTAAGCATTGTATGGCTCATTCAAATCCAGCCTACTTCAGAGAGAGTCTTATCATCCTGTTGATTCCTAGTCAGTGTTTGTTTCACTTTGGGTCCAAATAAGGTGAACCCATCAAAAGCTGCATTAACAAAGGATGTCTTGAAGCTTTCTACAAAATCACACAGAAGCATTCAGGTGTGCCAATGAATGGTAATGCTGGTGCCTGCTGCTCTGGCTGTGCCATCATCCATGTTAGAAATAAGTTGCATGGCTGTGTTGGAAGTACGCTGGAGGATATAAAGCTGGGAGTTCACTATCTTCTGAACATCTGCAGGCAGGGTATTCAAGACAGACTTGGAAATCTTCTTGGTCAGATCTCTCTGAAATCTTGTGATATTGGCTAAATAATTCATCACTTTTAGGGCAAAAGTTTCTGATGCCTATGCCCATTTCCCAAAACAATCCACAGCCCTAGACTCTCAGGGGGATGGACCAAGGAACTTCCTTCCAAGCTCCTTCTTTGTGGCCACCACTAGTACCACCACATCTACCAGTGGACCTTTGCTCCAGTGCTTCCAGTCTGAGGGTGCTGCTAGAATCCTATCAGGTTTCTTAGGGATAGGTTCCATCATGTCAGGGTCCTTCCATGCCTGTTGGGCCATCAAATCAATGAGCAAGTCAAGAGGTGATATCACCAAAGACAAAGATGAGCTGGAACCAAAGGTTTACTGGAACACAGGCTCATTTGGAGACAGGTTATCAGTGGACCATCCCCCTCTCTGCTTCATCAATTCAAAAGCTCACCAAAGGTGACGTCTTCAGAGTGGTTCTAGGGGAGCCTTCACCTTCATCTAAGTGTGTCTTCTGTGACAGATACTTGAGAAGAATCCAAGTACATCTGCTAGCATGTCCACTTCCTGTAAACTGGTTCTGGGGGGCTGGGGGTTGAAAGGTTGTGAATCAGACTGAGGGAGCTAATGTAGCAAGTAGTCTGGGAAGTCTGTGGAACTGTGTGTCCCTGTCTAACAGGAAGATGCGACATAGAAGCTGCTGATTCTAGCCAGGGTTTAGATAGAACTGAACTGGATGGATGCTCAAAATAACTCACACAAAACCTCGAAAGCCGAGCACACTATTAGCTCTGCAGGAGCCCTCCTGTCCCCAGTCAGAAAGGAAGTCTTGGAACAGAGGGGCCTCAACCTTGAGGCCCAGTTATCGAGAGCAAAGGCACCGAAGGGAAGAGACAGCTCCAACAACTGTGGTGTTGACCCATCCCCTGGAATCATAGCAATGAATCTTTGGCTCGGAGTCTCTTCTGGACCTGAACATATCAGATCCAAAAGAGGAAAGGAACCCGTCACAGCTGAAGTCACTTGTATTGCTAGCTCCAGTAAAGGCTCTCCAGGACAGACTGGATCCAAGATAGCTGAGTCTGAGAGGTGGCCGAGGATCAGATAAAGAGGAGGAAGAAGAGAAGGATCAACACCTAGTATGTTGCCAGAAGATGGCACCAAGAGAACCCCAAACTGAATATGCTTTCTCAGGAACCTAGGCAGTACATGGGGTCATACCATAAGCCTTAAAAAGTACCACCTTATCCTGCGAGTGGCGGGCTGTGGGCCACAATCCACTCTGCTGAGTAAGTTCTAAGATCTTGCCAAATGAGGCATTTTTTTAAAACAAGAAACATCTTTATTAAATTATCACGTATGACATAGGCAGTCATACATTTATATAAATGAAAACAAACCATATTGGGGGTGTGGCCAAGGATGCCAAGAAGATAACAGCACTAATTTACTGCTCTGTCTTAAAAGATTTTTCTTCTGACAGGATTTCAGCGCTTTAATATAAAAAAAAAATCAAAGACTTTTCTCTCTGATATTCATCTTAATACTGTGGGAAAGTTATTGAGAAGAATTTTCAGTTTTAGAACTTTTTTCTTGAGAAAATTCCTGTCAGAAGTTTTACAGCTTGTTACATACTGGAAGAGACGAGTCACTCAAAGGCTTCTCTCCAGGACAACTCTGTGAAGAAGGAATTCCAAACAATTACTGCCAATATACAAGACTCGGCTGGAGTGCCTTCTGTGTGGAGTCTGCATGTCCTCCCCACAGTCGAGTGGCATCCGAAAGACATGCATGAATGGGCGTGCCTTCGCTGAAGGTTGGGCGTCAGGCTGGCAACTCAGCACCATAAAAATCTACTGCCAATCATTAGCGGACCGGAGTTCCACTGTGGCGACCCCTAACCGGGAAAAGCCGATAAGACAAACAAAAACTGCCAATATACAACACCTTTCCTTAAAAATGGATAATTTGGAGAAAATTATGGAGAATATGAAAACAGAAAGTAAGAAGCAGATTGCTGTATTGAAGGAAATCACCACAAAACATTGTGATCAAATAGCAGCAAAAGAAGAATTGGTCAATGAGATAGATGGAAGACAAACAGAAAATGAAAATCAGATAGATTTCCTATCAAAACAAAACAACCTGTTACTAGAAAAAGTGGACCTGGAATGTAGATCAAGAAGGAACAATATTATAATTTATGGAATTCCAGAAAAATGGAAGGAAATTTAATAAAATAAAATAATATGATTCAATTTTTGAATGACTGGCTTCCAAAGGTGTTAAATTTACCTGAATCCTTATCATTTGGAATCGAGAGAGCTCATAGGTCCTTATCAAATATATCTCTCTCAAAAAATTCATCATCTGCGAGATCCATTACTGTAAAGTTTCTGTCAACACAAGACAAGGACTTAATACTGAGAACTGCTTGGTCGGGGAATCCAGTACAAATTAACGGAAGAGCATCAGGTTTGATAATGATTACAAATCTACTATAATAACTAAGAGAAAAGCTTGTATTCCCCATATCAAGAATTAAAAAAAGCTGACATTAGAGCATAGATCTTATTTCCTGCCAGAATTAAAATTACTCTTCCTGATGGCCAAAAAGTTTTTAATAACCATGAAGACGCAACAGACTTTAAGAAAAGTAATCTTCTAGACAAGATTTAAGACGGGGATCTCTCTTTACCTAGGCTGAAAAGACAAGCTGCTAAGGGTATTTTAACTTCCAGTGATAAATGAAGTAAAACAACTCAGAGAAGTAGCCTGTACATTTTCCTTATATATGGGCATCTCCCACAAATAATCTCTTCAATCCATAGGAGATGAATACTACATTAAGGTGCGTTATTCCAAATTATAATAAATATTTTTTTCTTTCTATTTCTCTTTTGCTTTCTCTTAGTTTCATTTAGCAATTTTCAGTATACTACATACTCCCTTCTCCCCTCCCCTCTTTCATTTTTATATTTTTTGATACTACAAGTTACAATAATTTAATTTATAACAGTGAATGGCTGGGGTAATGATTGTGGGGATTAGGATATGGCCTTTTGTGAGATGGGGACTTCATGCAATGAACTGTCATATTATCCTTTGACTGTTGCTTTGATAATCTGATGTCTCCGTAATTATATTGGTGCTGGGTCTTATGTTCCCTTCTTCTTTCATTCTCCTCTTTTCTAGTGTGTATGGGGCTTTGGTGGGGAGGTGGATACTTTGTGTTGCACTTTCCGTGGTGTTCTGGGCGGGGAGCTTTGTTTTGTTGCAATGTTTCGTGATTTTGTGGTGGACTGGAGCACTGGCAGGGGCTTTTGCTGTTGTTGGTGTTTGGAAGATCGTGTGTTTGATATTGTTTGGGTTTGATGTGGCTGTGAGGTTTAGCATCCTTTGGGAGATGTGTTTTCTTTTCCTAGTGTGGTTTCCTTTATAATTACAGTTCATGTATACTGGGACGTCTTCCTTTGATGTGTGTTTGTGTTGGGACTCAGTTGTGAGGTTTGCTATGTCTTGCTGGGTGGGAGGTTGGTGGCGAGTGGGGTGGTTAGACTTATTTATATAGTGCTGGTTAATAAAAAATGATTAAAATATGTTATAACCTTTTTTTGTTTTTTTTCTTTATCTTTACCTTCTTCCCTGGTGGTCGAGTGTTTTGTGGCATGTGGCACCTTAGGCACGAGCGGCAGTTCAGCAGCTACTATAAATAATTTGATTTTGTGGCTAGAACTTTCAAAAGCTTCACCTTATGTATTTCACGTGTACAAGCATTAGAAAACATTGCTTGCTGCTGAAACGGCTGTGTGGCAGCGAGATCTGACATGCTGCCTGACCTTTGAACTCTCGACTCAGCTGAACGAGCGAAGGCACTGGCAGTAGTGGAAATGATCTGCAGCATTGCTCCAAAGCATGTATTTTGTAAGACTCTTCAATTTTATGAACATTCATATGTCATTAGAAAATCTTTAGATTTAAAACAAAATTCTGATGAAAACGAGTTACTTTAAAGAAATGTAGAGACAAAAGAAATACAGAAAGGCAGTGTTAATTGGTGTTTGTCTGATTTACAAGTAATACTATTGTCTAATTCTGATTTACTCAAGTTTTGTTTTATTATAACGAAGTCATAAAACTGATAGTGGTCTGATAACAGATCTCTATTAACATTTTTGTTTACTGTGACAGAACCTTTGTGTGTTGATCATTAATTTAAATTACCTCTGTTGTCAGGTATCAACAGAGAGTGTGCTGGTTTTGGTAAAATCTTCATAGCCTGTGAATATTAACATCTGTGTAGCACTTTCATCCTTATGATAAGTTTGTTACTCATTTTAAATTATGCCTAAGGGGGTCTTTCAGTGGTCTACAGATGAAGTTTATAGCTGAAACATGTATGCATTATAAAAGAGGGGGGAGGGTAGGAAAGGAAAGAAAAAGGGAAGGGGGAAAAGGGAAAAAAAACTTATTGCAAAACATCCACTCTCTAAATATGTTCACAACATTGTGTGCATGGACTGTTTTTTCTTGCTTTGGAAAGTTCTTGTGTTATAATTAAAACTGCGTGCCTCCTTTGCAGCTACTACACGAATCTGGAGTATAATGCCAAAAGGTTCGCACTCCAATTTCGGTGAGTTTGCAGAAGCAGGTAAATATTAATCATCCACAACCCCTTTTCCCACTTTTATAAATGATGTAGCTGTTGTCATGTTAACACCAGTTTTTCCATCCACATCACATCCACCAATTTTGAAAATTGTACTGTGCAGTAATGGGTATTCCGTGTTTAACTCGAAATGGATGTAGTCAAAACTCTCAAAACTGTTCTAGTTTTTCATAATGTCTCTCATTAAACAGACTATATGATAGCTTAATGAGGCCAAAGTGAGTCAAGTTTCTCATCCATGCGGATTTTCACAGAGTGTTCAGGTTTTGCTTCCATACTTCTTGTTCAGTTTTCATAAGCATGGTTTTCTAGCAAATAAGTGGCATTTTGATGACTGTAGTTAGGAAATGAGATTTGGGTCTTGGAGTTCATACACTTTAGAAAAGTAACGCTAATGCAAAACTTGTTCTAACAACTATGTAACAGTATTATGAAAGATTTTTCTTTCTTTCTACTTTTAGTTTTTTGCCCCACTTTTATGGCTTCGCCAGGAATTCTTGCTTAGATGTTGAGAGGTATGTAGTGAGTAAGTGTCAGACATTAATTTCATACTTTAACACTTGCTAATGCAAGACTTATTGGTGTCCGTGATATTAGAAAGGCTGTGTAGTGGACACCACTGAAGCTAATGGGTGATATTTGTTTTACTCCTAATATGGTAGGGAACACTGTGGGTGAAGTTGACATCCCCATTTCCTTCTCAATCAATCAATCAATCAATCAATCAATCAATCAATCAATCAAATTATGCTTCCCATTTAGGTGAGATACCAACTTCATATGTTGGTCCTGCTAAGAGAAAGATATCTAGCACAAGGGTGAAATGTTGGGCTTTGCTTCACCACTCCTCGCTGTTAACGAGGGACTGACCCTCCTGACCCCCCCACCCCCTCCACTTAAATATACCAACTTCAAGACTGCTCAACCTATGATTATAAAATGAATATTCACAATTACAATGGCAAATCTACTTTTCTTGTCAATCATACATGTTTAACGTGCCATATCACACACCCTTGCCAAGTAAGTCACTTTCGCCATGCCCATTTCTGTGCAGATATGCCGCTGGGGTAGTGTTCCATTGCAAAGCCAAAAAGTAATTGCCAAGAACTTGTGTGATAAAGTATAATGAGATGATACAGACTTTGAGATATTATAAGAAATCTCTTAAGTTATTAAACAAAGAAAACCAGCATGAGACCAGGACCTAACCTTCTATTATGACCATAGACCAATATTAAAACAAACTGATGAGGCACTTTCATCCTAATCTACTAGGACTTCATCAGAATCTATAGTGGATACAAAAAGTGTACACACGCCTGTTAAGATACCAGGTTTTTGTGATATAAAAAAATGAGACCACAATAAATCATATCAAAACTTTTCCCACCTTTAATGTGACCTATAACCTGAAAACCACTTGAAAACCAAAAATATAAAAAATAAAAAATGTACAATAAGCTGGTTGCATAAGTGTGCACACCCTTAAACTAATACTTTGTTGAAGCACCTTTTGATTTAATTACAGCATTCAGTCTTCTTGGGTAGAAGTCTATCAGCATGGCACATCTTGACTTTGCAATATTTGCCCACTCTTCCTTGCAAAAGCGATCCAAATCGGTCAGATTGCGAGGGCATCTCTTGTGCACAGCCCTCTTCAGGTCACCCCACAGTTTTTATATTGGATTTAGGTCTGGGCTCTGGCTGGGCCATTCCAAAACTTTAATTTTCTACTGGTGAAGCCATTCTTTTGTTGATGTGGATGCATGCTTGGGGTCATTATTCTGTTGAAAGGTGAAATTCCTTTTCATCTTCAGCTTTCTAGCAGACACCTGAAGGTTTTGGGCCAAAAGTGACGGGTATTTGGAACTGTTCATAATTCCCTCCACCTTGACAAAAGCCCCAGTTCCATCTGAGGAAAAGCAACCCCAAAACATGATACTGCCACCAACATGCTTCACTGTGGGGATGGTGTTCTTTTGGTGATGCAAAGTGTTGTTTTTGCCTCAAACATACCTTCTGGAATTGTGGCCAAAATGTTCAACTTTGGTCTCATCAGACCATAACACATTTTCCCACATGCTTTTGCGAGACTTGAGGTATTGTTTTGCAAATTTTAGCAGGGCCTGGATGTTTTCCTGTGTAAGAAAAGGCATCCATCTTGCAACCTTACCCCATAGTCCAGACATATGGAGAATTTGGGAGATTATTGTCACATGTAGTACACAACCAGTCTTCTTTTTCTTTCGGCTTTTTCATGGTTAGGGGTCGCCACAGTGGATCAAGGAGTCGAGTTGCCAGCCTGGCACCCAACCTTCCACTGAAGGCACACACATGCACGCACTCCCGCCTAGGGCCAATTTAAAGTGTCCAATCCACCTACAGCATGTCTTTGGGATGTGGGAGGAAACCGGAGCACCAGGAGGAAACCCACGCAACCACTGGGAGGACATGTACACAACCAGTGCTTGCCAGAAATTCCATACAGCTCCTTCAGTGTTGCTGTAGGCCTCTTGGCACCTCCCTGACCAGTTTTCATCTTGTCTTTTCATCAATTTTGGAGGGACGTCCAGTTCTTTGTAACATCAATGTTGTCCCATAATTTCTCCACTTTTTGATAAATGTCTTCATTGTGTTCCATGGTATATCCAACGCTGTGGAAATTTTTTTGTACCCTTTTACCTTTCAACAATTAGATCCCTTTGATGCTTTGTAAGCTCTCTGCGAACCATGGCTTTTGCTGCAGCAGGCAACTGAGTAAATGTCAGGAAAGGACAGCTGAACTTTATTTAGAGTTAATCAGAGTCTCTTTAATTGATGGCAGGTGTGTACCCAAGAAGACTAAATGCTATAATTAAATCAAAAGGTGATTCGACAAAGTATTAGTTTAAAGGTGTGCACACTTATGCAACCAGAGTATTGTACATTTTTTACTTTTTATATTTTTGGTTTTCAATTGAATTGCACAGGTTACAGGTCACATCGAAGGTGGGAAAAGTTTTGAAATGATTTGTTGAGGTATCATTTTTTATATCAGAAAAACCTGGCATTTTAGCAGGGGTGTGTACACTTTTTATATCTACTGTACCTACAAAGTCAGCCAAAGCATCTTTTATACTTACAAACCTTAGTAGATTAATTAAAATGTCTCCATTTATAGGCACATACACAATAATAAAAACACATTTGTTTAAAATAAATCAACTACCTTACATGTATTAGAATATAAAATTCAAGTAATTACTAAATATGATTATCAAAAAACAAAAAATCAAAATTTATAACAAACAAATCTTAATCAAAACATACAAAGTTAATGCCCTAATGTTTAAGATAGGTTGTAAAGAAATAACTTCATTCAACCCTGGGAACTTAGCGTGCAGCCTAAGCTACCATTTAATTTCTTTTTCTTCCAATTTATATTTAATGCTACCACCCCTAGGATTACACCTCACCTGGTCTAAAATACCAAATTTATAATTACTATCTGCAGGACAAGTAACAGAATGATTATACAAAGTGCTATTACTATTCTCCTTTGTTATCTGATACTGATGCTCCTAAATTTGTTTTCAAAGACATCTTTCAGTTTTGCCTATATAACAGGCAGGGCAGCCCATACACTTAGCTAAATAAATAACCTCCTTCAAATGACAATTACCCTGGAGAAGCCTAACTTTAGATCTAATGTCATTGTCCAGAATTAATCCTTCATATTCAAATGAAAGGACATTAACTACATGAACCACATTTTGTCATACCATATCTCAAAGCCCAGAATTGATTTTGAGCTGCATGTTCAAATTCGGCCTTCAAATTTGGGGCTGTTTTAAAAGTGAAAACTAGATTAGTCCCTACAATATTATATAGATATGGACTACTTTTCAAAATATGCCAATTACTCTTCATAATATTCTGAACTTCACTAACAGTACTATTATATTGAAGAACTAATGCTGTGTCATATTCAGCCAATTGCCTTTCTTGTCCAGTTTTCAACAAGCCAGTCCATAACAGAGGTTTGTATTTCCTCCCCCATTCTAACTCAACATAATTCCTTATGTCACTAAGGCGAGGGGGATATGCTCAATGAAGAAACATATTGGCCACATTATCCAACTCTTTTTTTATATCATCCTTGTAAGATGTCATCCGGGCTATACTAACACACTATACTTCTTTTCTGACTTAATGAGTGAGGACTGGAAAAATTTAAATAGGTGTTGCTAAACGTAGGTTTTCTGTAAACCACAGATATGAATCCACTACTGGAGTGGCTAACATAGGTGTCCAAACAGTTGATACCAATCCTGTTATAATTATATGTGAACCTCAAAAAAATCAGATGTCCTGTTCAAATAATCCATAAAATTAATGATTTCATCTTCAAGTCCCATCCATAGAATAAAAATATCATCTTGGTGCCTGACATATCATTTAACGTACTGGTTAAAAACTACAAGAAAAAATATTATGAAATTCCCAGTTGTACAACACCAAATTGGCATATATGGGAGCACAAGAAGCTCCCATAGCCATTCCTTTAGTCTGGTATTCTCCCTCAAAAAATAAAAAAATTAAAATCCAGCACAATAGCCATAAGCTCATTAATCAAACTTATCTCATCTTCTGAAAACTTAGAACATCGAACGTGTTCTATTCTTCCGTCTCTAGGGATGGGAGTATAAAAGTCCACAACATCAGTGGTTAGAAAAATGACGTCTTTATCCCAAGTTTCCTCCTTAAGTCGACCTAAAAAATTCCAGGAGTCAGTAATTAAAAGACTAACTGAATGGTAAATAGGTTTCAACGATTTATCCAAACAAATACTAATGGGGTAGGTTTTAGACCCTCTTCCTGACACTATCGGCCTAAAAGGGGGATTATGCAAATCTTTGTGGGTTTTAGGAATACCAAAAATAGTAGCCACTATAGGATTCTGTACTCTTAAGAAATCATAAACTTCAGCAGTAATTCTTTGTTCAACTAAAAATTCTTCAAGGAAGGAATCTATCCTCTTATGACCTATATTGACTTTATGTAATGATACCAGTAAATATGTATTAATATCACTTAATAGCTCTAACATGACCTTAGAATAATTAAATGAGTCATATAAAACAATCCCCCCCCCCCGCCTTTAACAGGCTTCATAACACGAATCGATCTATCAAATTTTAAAGTATTAAGCACACCTCCTTCTTCTTTGTTCAAATTAAAATACTTTACGGGATGTTGTTAACTCTAGTTTTCAAGTCATACATCTCTTCTACAACAGGTCTCTCAAGCACATTAAAGATAGGGTGTAAGGGAGGATTGAATAAACTTTTTTCTTTACGCCTTTAAAAGTCCTATCCAACACCTGTTCATCTGTCTTCCCTTGTTCCCAGTGGTAAACTGCTACATTCAACTTTCTAATAAAAAGCTTACTTTCTATTAAAATGTCAACAACATCAAATTTCTTAGTGGGTACAAACTTTAACCCCTTTGAAAAGAGAAAAAAGTGTTTATTATTGTGTAGTTGAAAATACTGAACCCATTAAGGGAATAAACTACAGTCTTCAGTTATTAAGGAAACCAGTACTAGAACAGGTTTTGTTCCTTATTGTATTTTTTCAAGACATGAGAATGTTGTCATGTTTAGGAACATATCACATCCCAGGTGAAAGCATTATATACATTAATAGCACTTGATATAAATAACTGTTAAAGGTACAAACATAATGCAAAGCAGAATTTGACAAATGCTATATTTTTTGTATACCGAAAGTCTGTCACTAGTCAATGAAGTTTTTGGTTGACAATCTGAAATATTGCTGCGAGTGCACATAGTAAGTGTTTTTGAAAGAACATAAGATACTTTTTAAGGTGTAAATATTACCATACTTGTTCCTTCTGAGTTGCTCATCCATAGTTTTGAATTGTATATTAGTCAAGAAAGAGCAATGCTTTATTCTTAAACACTACTGTCAAGGTTAAACTCTGGGTTACAAGGTCATTGACTTAGTTACTAAATGTAAATTTAGTTTGATTTTCATAACTCTATAAAATTCAAATATTTCTCATAATAACAGCGATTACACATTAAATTTAACAACTATGGCATGGTTTTCTTTTCCTGATTCTAACTCAGAGGCATATATATTGTACTGCATTCTCAAGTCACATTTATGGAATCATTTTACCAAAAAAGCATCAACAATTACATGTTACAATAACGGACAAGTGTGACTACTAACTATTTATATCTTATATAGCTTTATGAAGCAGAAGACGCACAAGATATAAACGATCATAGATTTTAATTAATTAACAAAAGTGTTTTATCTAAAGAGAAGAGTTATGAAAATACCAGTCACATTTGCATATCAGAAGAGAGAAATTTCAGGGAAAGATGAAAGCATATTATTCTTTTGTACTTAATTGACCTTCATAGATCGATATATATTTCTGCATGTAACACATAGCTATATTGTGTTTTTTCCCCCCTAGATATAAGAACTACATTACCCATTATTGTTTATTCATGAGGGTTGTGGAGAGTCTTTTAGTTGTTCAAGGTCAAGAAATTATTAATTCCATTTAGAGCTAAGTGAAGTAACAGGGTGGCTAAATAAATGCTGATCTATGAGATGAGTTGGTTGTGGTGTCATTATTACCCTAGTAAAATTCAAGCTAAACAGCTAGATAATAATCTAAGAAGAGAACTTAAATCCATACAGACTTTAACATTGTCTGGAAAACACGATACTCATTATTCACATCTATTTTTAGATATTTTTTCATTCATATGTTTTTCATGTATTAATAGGCACAGAGGTATAGATTACTTTGCATAATATTGTTAAACATGAGCTCTCTGAATTATTGATACTATATCTTTAATATTTTTAGACATATAGATTTAAGTTCTGTTTAGATGACCAGTTACACTAAAATATTGTTATAACCTACACTCATATTTAATGGTCTGTGAATATTTAGACTTTCAACTAAGCCTTGTTATAAATCTGCGAAAGTTATAACTCAGAAGTTTTGGATGGCTGTTCTTTAAAACCCTAGTCTGTTATTTTAGTTGATCAAAGGCAGTAACGCTAGTCAGGTTTCACTTAGCAACTTAATGTTGGTAGAGGGTGGTTTTGATGATTTAATCATCATACCAGAAACTATGTTTTCCATGGTTAGAGTTGTATATAGTTTCAAACTTATTTTAATAAATTTTATTACAAGTTATTTGTCCACAGCAGAATCCAGAGTATACAAACGTATCTTTAAAATGTCTATTATAAATGTATGTCAATAAATGTAAACAGTCTTAATAACCCTATAACAAGAGGAATTTTAATTAAATATTTAAAATCAAACAAAGTAGCTATTGCTTTTTCACAAGAAACTCAATTAAAAAGGATTTAGATAGAATGTCTTTCAATGGTTATTCAATACTTGTAGAGTCACATCACTCCAAGAGAAGAGGTACTATGATCTTATGGAAGAAAACCTTACCTATGCCTAAAATAACTGATTCTTATTCACATAAAAATGAAATGCTAAGCCTAGTTATTTTAGAGATAAAAAGCATATCACACTAGCAAATACATAATGGATACCTGGGGTTGGTGCTAGAACGGCAAGTAAATACCTTTAATTAATTTCAATTCTATCCAAAGGTGAAATTATCTATGCAGGAGACTTCAATTGTATTCACTCTTCAAAGGATATTTCTTTTTCAATGTCTGCTTCAACCAAAAAGTCAAATAATTGTATTACTTCCACAAATTTGAGAGATATCTATGAAATTAAAGATTCCAAATCTCTGAAATACACACACTACTCATATACATTTGGTCCGGAAACAACTATTGACAAAGTACTTGTCACAGACCATTTATTTTCCAAAATACAAGAGGTCTTAAGTTCTTGTCCATTGTCTGATCACAATGCTATTGTCTTTAAAGTTAGCCTTAAATCCAATGATCTGATCTTTTAGCAGAGAATCCCAGTCTATACCATTACAATAACTAGTTTTAAAGACTGTTTTTTAAAAGAACTAAATTCATTTCTTGACCTAAATGAGAATATGACCTCTAAAGTCATTTTATGGGACACGCTAAAATCCTACTTATTTGGTAAAATTAAAAGATGGTACTTAAATAAAAGAAAAGCATGGGAAAAATCTACTAAATTTACAAACAAAAATTGATATATTAAAAGGTCATCTGAATCCTAAGGACATAACTACAAAGTTGGAGCTGAAACAACTAAGCTTAAAATATAATCCAAGAAGATTCAATAAAATCCACAGAACCATCATGACAGCATACGATAAAAATGTAGTGTTTATTAAAAGGTTAGCGCTTTCATGCTACTATGAGCACTTCTTCAGACCATTATAAACTTTAATAAAATCATACTGCATTATATACTAATACTCTAATTCTTTCACCTATAGTGTAAGACTTTAAATCATTTAAATAAACTCCGCCCCTTCAACATGGTTTTTAAAGGGACATAGCCATCCAACCCTCAATGCATATCTCCCTGCAGTCTCACTATCCATCTAGTTTCTCTCTGCTCTAATACATTAATTATGTCTCCCAACCTAACACTATGTCCCACCTGATCCAATACCCTAAAACTAAAGGCATGAGAATCCCCCTTCCTTATGTATGTGGTTAGCGAATGCATTATTTAAATCCTTGTTCTTAATCGCCTGCAAATGTTCCCTTATTCTTTCTCTCAACTTCCTCACTGTTTTTCCTACACAAAAACAGGAACATGACCGACAACAAGCTAAATAAACCACATTGGCACTGGTACAGGTAGTTCTAACATATAATCTATAGTCCTGGTTGCTTACTGGATGAACAGAATAATATTTATAAACTGACAAAAATTGCAATTACCACATGGGGAAGCCCCCCCCCCCCTTGCGGGCTGACGTTCCATTAACCCTTTCCTATCATAACATGAAAGACGCTTTAATGAATGCTTATTCTTAAATAAAAAATGTAGTACATGTCCTACTGTTTTACCTATCTTCTCTTCCGATAGTAATACTGCCCAGTTCTTTATTATGTCACAAAAAACTCCATTGTCGCTGCTGTAATGCATCAAAAAATTAACACATTCATCCTGCTTGACATGGACACATTGTTCCTGGTTCAAACCTTCCTGTCTTTCAAAATAAGGTCTAGCTGTTCCTTAGATGTTTAACTTCATTTACCATATTATTCACCTCAACGTCTCTGTAACACCTTTCCTTAAATTCCTGTGTTAAAGTAATTAAATCAGATTCAAATCTTTGTTGTACACTATTTAACCTTGACGTTCGCATCCCATGGCCTTCAGCACATTCCTGAAAACTCTGGCCAGGTGCATGCTATCCCTCCTAAGTGTAGTATTAACACGACAAGTTTTCTTATACAGCTTAGCAGCTATCACCCCATTATCCAACCTAAAAACTTCTACATCCAAAAACTCCATATTAGTATAAGAGTACCTATATGTAAATCTAAGGAAACTGGTGGTAGAGTGTAGATATTCTATAAACTGAGGAATCAACTCCTCTGGTCCTTGCCATAGCACAAAAATATAATCAACGAATCTTTTAAAGAAGGCTATATATTGAGAAAATCTATTATCTCCTAGAACAAATGTCCTTTCCCAATGAGACATAACCAAATTAGCATAGCTGTTTGCGCAGGGTGTACACTGCTACATTGCTACACCCTGCCTCTGCCAGTAATATACTCCATCAAAAAGAAATATGTTATGATCAAATATAAGACTTACAAGGGAACAAATCAATGACACCTTCATATCACTAAAGTCACTATCACATTTAAGACTTTCACTGAGCATAGTGAGGCCTTCCTTATTCGGTATATATGTAAAAAGAGACTGTACCTCCAGGGTCAAAAAGAATAAACTATCAACATTATCTATAGTTCCTATGCATAAAGACAAATCTTCTAAAAACTGTTTTGTATCTCGCAAAATAGTAGGTGATTTATTCACTATAGTTCTCAATTCCTTCTCCACATAAACCGACAGACTCTGTGGCCCACCTTTTCCCCCGACACAATAGATTGCATGGGTGTTTTTTCCTTCTGTTTATGTATTTTAGGGAGCCCATTCAGAGTAGGCATCTGTGGAAATGGAATATTAAAATAATTAAAATGATCCAACGTAATCATACTTGCTGCTAAATATCCTTTCAATGTCCTGCTAATCTTATTAGTTTAAAATTTTTCGCAATATGAATAAAAATGAATGGCAAGCATTACAGGCTCTACAGATGGAGGATTCTATTGTTTTTAGACCTGCAGATAATGGAAGATCACTAGTCATTTTAGATATTTTTTTTATGTTGCACAGATGCAGGAAATGTTGAATGATGAAAATGTTTATACTGTTGTAGGATTACAGGATATATATTTTATAACAGATAAGATTAATAAGATATTGAAAGGATATTTAGCAGGTATGACTACGTTGGATCTTTTTAATTATTTTACTATTCCATCTCCACTGATACCTACTCTGAATGGGCTCCCTAAAATACATAAGCAGAAGGAAAAACCACCCATGCAGCCTATTGTGTCAGGGAGGGTGTGGGCCATAAGAGTCTATGTCGATTTATGTGGAGAAGGAATTGAGAACTATAGTGAATAAATCACTTACTATTTTGTGGGATATAAAACAGTTTTTAGAAGGTTTGTGTTTATGTATAGGAACTATAAATAATTTTGATAGTTTATTCGTTTTGACCATGGATGTACAGTCTCTTTTTACATGTATACCGAATAGGGAAGGCCTCACTATGCTCAGTGAAAGTCTTAAATGTGATAGTGACTTTAGTGATATGAAGGTGACGTTGATTTGTTCTCTTGTAAGCAGTGGCGGCTGGTGACTTCAAATCACAGGGGGGCTGCAGGAGACGCTGAGTGGGCGGGGTCAAATGGAAGGGGTGTGGTCAACCATAAAGGGGAGGAGCTATGCACAAAACCACAAAAAAACTAACTTTAATTAAATACGCTGCCCTGGGTGGCAAACCATCATTATTAAAGTCCAATCAAGACAAAAATAAGTGTAGAAGAATAAAAATATTTCAATGCATTGGCTGCATGACAGCTTACTTAATATCTAGATGGAAACAAAAGGTTGTGAGGCATGAAAAAATAAATTACTTTTTAAATACATTACTGGAATGCCAGTCAAAATCAAGTATAAGAAAAACCAGAAGCACACAACTCAAACCACTTCTCCTTGCACTGCAGTTCTAATTATAATATATTCAGCTTTATTAAAGTACCAAGCAACATGCTGAAAGTAGAAATCTATGTGATGCCCCACTTGTAAAAATGTTTCTTATCCAAAAAGACCTGCTGCCTGACAACTTGTTTCATGGGGAAAACATGATAAAAGTAAAAAATGAAAAGCAAACAAGAAACAAGCTCAAGATACACTGCTTAAAGGATTACTGTACAGGTTATGGACCACACATGATTGGCATTCTGTTTAGTTTACGGGTAAAGCCTGTAGAGATGACTGGAAGTCTCCAACAAGTGTAATGAGCTTTTTAAAATAATGGAATCCTGTCCTTTAATACCCAAGGCTTATACATTATCTAGTCAAGTATTCTCTGCATGGCAACAACAGAAAGGCTTTCAATGTTGGCAATTCTTTAACAGTATGCTTATTAAAGCTTACTTGCATCTTACGATGTCAGACAAGCTTACCTTATGGTCATTAAAGCATTGCTACTTAAACACAGAGCAACAGGCACTTTGAGTAATAAGCATAAATCAACAGTACAAAAATATGACAGAAACCAGACCATTCTGCAAAATCAAGGACAGATGAAAAGCCACTGTAGTACTTATGCAGTGTGTCCTCCCCATCCAAGGTAGATACAACTACTCCTTGCCTTGCTTGGACACATCCAGAGTCACTACATGGGGAGTGGGGTGCAACAAGCATGTCACAATTTGAAATCTCTCTGGCTGACTGTGATGGCCCTGACACATTTGTCATACCTCTCAACTTCAAGAGCAAGAAATCTGGACAAAGCCATACACAGAAGTGGGACAAAGGCACAACAATAAGGACAATTTTTAAATATTGCTCTAATAAACTTAGAAAGATAATAGAATAGGTCTTGCATTAGTATGAATTTTCTGAAGGGTATAAAATCTGAAACTCAAATGTCTGTCATTTTCTAACTTCAGTCTTTAGTGATTTGTCACTAATTTGCCAAAAACACAATTTTATGAAAAATGGACCAAAAATGTGATGCAAAATATAAAATAGACACACAATACAGCTTCTACCTGTCAAAGAAGGGACACTTTAATATTAGTACTGCTACCTTGAGCAGCTGACAAAATAAAAGAATCTACATGCATTTCAAGTAATCTATAACTTTGATTATTACAGTTATTTCTTAATTGTAAACCCTCCATGTTTTCTTCCAAAATTGCTATTTTTGGAGGGATTATTAGGGGAAGAGCAACATTTTGAGCCAAAATTGGGGACAGTTGAGAGGTTGGCTATGCCTAATTCTATAAAGCAATTTATTTGCATGTACCTCTCAACCTGTTAATGCAGTAAATCTGAACAAGGCCAAATATATTGGGGGCACATATAAACAGTACTAAAAATTGCTCTTGTATAAATTGAGACAGTTGATAGAGCGGCTCTTACTTTAACATGCATTTTTATGAAGGTTATGAAGTCTGAAACTTATTATTTAGTGACTTCTGGCAAATCATTTAGGAATTAAAACTACAAATTTTATGAACAACAAACCAAAAATAAGAAGCAAAAATCTATTCATTCTTTGAAAATCTGGACAGTTGGGAGGTATAGTTCAGCTGGGCCTGTCTGAGTTTGCTGCCCTTCCCCCCCCCTGACAAAATAATGGTTGAACTGGAGCCTCTGCAGCCATTCCAATTAACCACTACTTGGCTATTTCACTCCATTTACCATAAACACTAATGTGCATACTGCTTTACTTCAATGATTGGACTTCATTTGAAAGTTTTATTTTGTATTTTACAGCACAAACATTAAGTCATCTGTTAAACAAAGCAATGCAGTCTCACAATGAAAACTTAGCATTAAAACTTCTCTGCCCTTGAAACTCACATTCATTGAAACAGCATTGAAACCCACATTCAAAGAAAATACATTTTGCCAGTGGCAGATAAAGATTAATTTTGGGCTGTTTTGAATCATAGGCCCCTTGCATATGAAACATACATGTGCTCTTTGATACACCTTCCTCATTGTACTAAAATTATATTCCTTGTACAATACAGTACACTTGTTAGAGGGTGTTTTAAATTTGTTTTGAACATTTTTCCAGTAAGCAATGAAACAAAACATATGCACCCATAATGGCAAAACTGCCCAGTTGAGAACATTTATCATAAAAAAGTCTACTCAGACTTCCACAGTCCACCATTATTAGTAAATATACACAATTCTACAGTCCACCATTATTAGTAAATATGCACAATTCCACAGTCCACCATTATTAGTAAATATGCACAATTCCACAGTCCACCATTATTAGTAAATATGCACAATTCTACAGTCCATATTCAGTGAATTCAGTTCTTGCCATAGCTGTCAACCTTAGCACAAAAACCTGGGTGAAGCCAATAATGGGGGAATACAGTCCCAAAAATAGGGACAAATTTAAAATATTCATCTTATAAACTTAGAAAATTGCTAGAAAAAAAGGTTGTGCTACTATGTATTCTGAAGAACATAAAGTTTGAAATTCAAATGCCGGTCAATTTTACTGCGGACAGAACAAAAACAATTTTCAGCAGGGATTAATACTGCAGACACGTCTTTGTAAAATGGCAGGGCACCAGAGGAAATCCACACAAACACAGGGAGGAGATGCAGACTCCACACAGAAACCACCCCAACCAAGAATCAAACCAGAAAACCTACAGCTGTGAGGCAACAATACTACCACTGCACCATCAAATCTGCAAGGAATTAAACATTCAGAAACCTGAAGTCTGAAATTCAAATGCCTGTCAATTTTACTGCGGACAGAACAAAAACAATTTTCAGCAGAGACGCAGGGATTAATACTGCAGACACGTCTTTGTAAAATGGCAGGGCACCAGAGCAAATCCACACAAATACAGGGAGGAGATGCAGACAGAAGCCACCCCAACCAAGAATCAAACCAGAAAACCTATAGTTGTGAGGTAACAATACTATCACTGCACCATCAATTATACAAGGAATTAAACATTCAGAAACCTGAAGTCTGAAATTCAAATGCCTGTCAATTTTACTGCGGACAGAACAAAACAATTTTCAGCAGAGGCGAGGGATTAAAACTGCAGACACATCTTTGTAAAATGGCAGGGCACCAGAGCAAATCCACACAAACACAGGCAGGAGATGCAGACTCCAAACAGAAGCCACCCCAACCAAGAATCAAACCAGAAAACCTATAGCTGTGAGGCAACAATACTACCACCGCACCATCAATTATGCATGGAATTAAACATTCAGAAACCTGAAGTCTGAAATTCAAATGCCTGTCAATTTTACTGCGGACAGAACAAAACCAATTTTCAGCAGGGATTAAAACTGCAGACACGTCTTTGTAAAATGGCAGGGCACTAGAGCAAATCCACACAAACACATGGAGGAGATGCAGACTCCACACAGAAGCCACCCCAACCAAGAATCAAACCAGAAAACCTATAGCTGTGAGGCAACAATACTACCACTGCACCATCAAATGCATGAGGAATTAAACATTCAGAAACCCTTAAGTCTGAAATTCAAATGCCTGTCAATTTTATTTAACATTTTTAATCAGGACAGTCTGACTTGGAACAAATAAACAATTTTCAGCAGAGGCCCAGGAAGAAATAATGCAGACATGTCTTTGTAACATGGGAGGACACAAAAGCAAACCCACACAAACACAGGGAGAAGATACAGACCCCACAAAGAAGGAACCCCAGCCAAGAATCAAACCCAAGAACCTGCAGCTGTGAGGCAACAATGCTACTACTACACCATCAAATATCAAGCATTGCAACATTTACAAACCACAGATATTATGAGGAACAGATCAGATCGAATATGAAGCAAAAATCTGAAATTTTTTTACAAATGGTGGTGGGTAGGGAACTCAAGTCTTTAACACCTGCATACAGGGTACAGGGTTCAAGCCTGAGGCATTCCCTACCACACCACCATAAGCACCTGGGACATTTTCACACACACACACACACACACACACACACACACACACACACACACACACACACACCCCAGTAAAGCACAAGCACCATACACAAACTCCAGTAAAGCACAAGCACCATACACAAACTCCAGTAAAGCACAAGCACCATACACACACTAATAAACATTGTAAATTAAAAAGCACAAACTCCATACAAATAAACATTGTAAATTAAAAGGCACCTTACCTAAATACATCCAAACGTACATCCTTCCCGCGCAATACTGAAGACCCGCGAGATCCCAATGCTCCATCCCGACGCCGACGAGATCCCTAATGCTCTGTCCCGAGTCCCTGCTGCTCCTCTTGCAGTCCGGACGCGACCCATAATCCTGGCGGGTCTGTGCACTGTAAAAGTGCACAGACGTCTCCTTGTGTCCCCCTATGGGGACGGCCGGACTGCCTTGAGCATGCGCATAGACCGACAGGAGTCGGGACTCGGTCTATGCGCAAAGTCCGCGAATTTTGAAAAAATAATTTTTTTTATTTTTCATTTTTCTTTCTTTCTTTTTTTATTTTTGAGGGGGCTGCAGTCCGGCAGCCCTATGCCACGAGCCGCCCCTGCTTGTAAGTCTTATATTAGATCATAACATATTTCTTTTTGATGGAGTATACTACTGGCAGAGGCAGGGTGTAGCAATGGGTACACCCTGCCCAAACAGCTGTGCTAATTTGGTTATGTCTCATTGGGAAAGGACATTTATTCTAGGAGATAACTGATTTTCTTAATATATAGCCTTCTTTAAAAGATTTGTTGATGATTTTTTGTGCTATGGCAAGGACCAGAACAGTTGATTCCTCAGTTTATAGAATATCTACACTCTACCACCAGTTTCCTTAGATTTATATATAGGTACTCTTATACTAATGTGGAGTTTTTGGGTGTAGAAGATTTTAGGTTGGATAATGGGATTATAGCTACTAAGCTATATAAGAAACCTTGTCGTGCTAATACTACATTTAGGAGGGATAACATGCACCCGGCCAGAGTTTTCAGGAATGTGCTGAAGGGCCAAGGGATGCGAATGTTAAGGTTAAATAGTGTACAACAAAGATTTGAATCTGATTTAATTACTTTAACACAGGAATTTAAGGAAAGGGGCTACAGAGAAGCTAAGATGAATAATATGGTAAAAGAAGTTAAACATCTAAGGAACAGTTCAGCTAGACCTTATTTTGAAAGTCAGGAAGGTTTAAACCAGGAACAGTGTGTCCATGTCCAGCAGGATGAAAGTGTTAATTTTTTGATGCATTACACCAGTGACAATGGAGTTTTTTGTGATATAATAAAGAAGAACTGGTCAGTATTACTATCACAAGAGAAGATAGGTAAAACAGTAGGACAGATACATTTTGTATTTAAGAATAAGCATTCATTGAAGCATCTTTTATGTTATGATAGGAGAGGGTTAATGGAACGTCAGCCCCTGGAGAGGATGTGGTAATTGTAATTTTTGTCAGTTTATAAATATTAATAATAATTTTGTGCATCCAGTCACCAACCAGGACTACATATATGTTAGAGCTATCTGTATCAGTACCAATGTGGTTTATTTAGCTTGTTGTTGGTCATGTTCCTGTTTTTATGTAGGTAAGACAGTGAGGAAGTTGAGAGAAATAATAAGGGTGCATTTGCAGGTGATTAAGAACAAGGATTTAAAGAATGCATTAGCTAACCACATACATAAGGAGGGGGATTCTCATGCCTTTAGTGTTAGGGTATTGGATTAGGTGGGACAGTGTGTTAGGCTGGGAGCCATAAATAATGTATTAGAGCAGACTGAAACTAGACGGATAGTGAGACTGCAGGGAGATGTGCATCCAGGGTTGAATGGATATGTCCCTTTAAAACCCATTTTGAAGGGGTGGAGTTGATTTAAATGATTTATGTGAAGTGTTACACCATAGGTGGAACAATTAGAGTGTTAGTATATAATGGAGTATGATTTTATTGAAGTTCATAATGGTCTGAAGAAGTGCTCACAGTAGCATGAAAGTGCTAACCTTTTAATAAACCACATTTTTATCCTATGCTGTCGTGGTGATTCAATGGATTTTATTGAATCTTGTTGGATTATTTTTTGTTATCTTCACAGTCCCTTATTCCACAGTGGATTACTTTTTTTGTGGTAAACTTAAAATATGTTGAAACTTTGAATGATAAAGTTGCAATAAATTTAGAGAGACTTAAATTACAATCATACTCAATAAACCCTAAAAATATGCATAGATTAGCAGTCAAACCAAAAGGTCTTCCACATGTTAAGCACATTAAACAGATAAAAAAGACATGTTAGAGATTTTCTAAAATTACAAAGCTCCAGGTTTAGATGGAGTGATACCAGAAATATACAAAATACTCACAGACAACACTTTAAAGATATTAGCAGAAGCTTTTGAATAACTTAGAGATAATGTAATTAACTTTCCCTCATGGAAATAATCATGATCTCCCCTATTCTAAAACAAGACAAGGATCCCAAATCAGTCTGTATCGTCTCATTTCCCTATTTAATGTTGACTATAACATTTTTACCTTAATTCTAAGAGATTAAATCAACTGATGCCGGTTCTAATAGAAGATGACCAAACAGGTTTCATTTTAACTAGGAAAGTCTAAGATAATGTTGTTAGGCTCTTTTTCCTAATAGATTATGCAAATAAAAAGAAAAAAAGACCTTTCAATCATTAGCTTAGATTTAGATAAAGCATTTGATTCTATAAGTTGGTCATATTTATTTAAAGTACTCAAGGAATATAATTTCACTCCTGATTTTATAGAATTAATAAGTAGATTATATGAGAATTCTATATCATACATTAAAATTGGTACATTTCTGTCAGGTCCTTTTAAAATATTGAAGGGTACAAAACAAGGTTATCCATTGTCACCCTTATTATTTGCCCTGTCTATAGAACCTTTTGCTAACTACTTAAGAACAAATCCCAATATAAATGTTTTTCTTATTAATACAAATCATTGTTCCAAAATTCAACTCTTTGTCGACAATATTTTGTTAACAACTGGGGATATTGACTCCTCTATGGACCATATTATACACTCAGTGCAAGTTTTTGAAAAAAATCTCAGGCTTGAGATTCAACCATAACAAAACTGAAACTTTGCTAATAAATAAAAAATAGGTTTGGTTTTAAAAGACACAATGAATTTAACTGGGTAAATAAGTTCAAATACTTAGGTGTGATCATAAAATCTAAATGGAATGAATGCATACAATTTAGTTGACACTATCAAAAACAGTTAGAAAACTGGAATAAAATGTTTTTCACTATGGAAGAAAGGCCATCATTAATAAGGATGATTATTCTGCCAAAAATCTTTTTTTACAAGCCCTAATTGCCTCTCCTTCAAAAAAACTAAGTAAACAAATAAACTCCTTGTAAGTAAAATTTTTATGGCATCCTCAAAAAAACAAGGATAGGTTATGCATTGCACTGCAACAGTTGGGAAGATGGTGGAATAGCTTTCCCAAATCTTGTTTTATATGCAGAATCGGTCATCCTTAATGCAATGAGTCAATGGTTAAACTGTAACTACATCTTTAATTGGAAAAACATACATAAGACCATTTTACTTTCCAATAATAATACAGTTATGGATAATAATCCTCTTTCAGAAGCTAACAAAATATTTTTAGCCATTAAAGACTTTGTTTATAACATAAAAAATATTAACTTTACTCCTTTCGTCAATTATAACCACATCTTAAAGAATTTTTTTATTTGTAATGTTTCCTACTGCTTGCACAAAAGGATGTCTTTTTTAATATGAATAAAATAGAATATATGGAAGATAATGGGTTGGAGTTTTGGCATCAATTCTTAAATAACAATAATATACGAGTCGAGTTTTCTCACTGCCAGATATAATATAAATCATAATAATTGGCTAAATATACAAATATTTAGAGACTATATTGCCAATGAGTTAAAAGTATTTCTAAATTCAAATACAAAGCCTACTTCCTAAAACATTAACTCTCTTCTGTGAATTAAATACGTTGAGCAATAACAATAGTATTTCTGTGTCGAAGATTTGTAAAATTTTAAAAGATGAGCTCCGAGTTTTTGATAATTCCATATGGAATTATGCAACAAAACTTAATAAAAGTAGTTTTTCAGAGAGCAAAAAAGCTCTAATATTCAAGTCAATTAATAATACTACATCTTCCCCTTCCTGGAAAATCTTTACATGGAAGTTCATACATAGGAGTTTTATTACCCCTCATAAAAATTGCCTTAATAGCAAAAAATTATATCACTATATGTTGGAGATGCGATGAAATATTAGATGCAGACTGGGAACATATGTTCTTTGACTGTAAAATGATAACCCCATTTGGTCTTAGGAATTTTACTAAAGCTTTGTGGTCAGACAAATGTGAATTATCAGATTCCTTATTGATACTTAACGCACCAATACCAGCTTGTATGCCAAGAACTCAAGTACATCTTCTATTGTCTCTTCCTGCAATTACAAGGAAAACTATCAGTTTAAATTGGAAATGTAAAAGAAATCCTCTCATTTAAACATTTTTTTTCATTAACTAAGATGGTCTGTAATAGGGAATTACAAACTGCTATTTCAAGAACTTCAAATGTTACTCAAACAATTATCATGGTTAAACTTGAAAAACTTATAGATAAAATGTAATAACGACTATGAAATTGCATCTGTTATGGACCTTGTATATAGTTTTTGTTTATTCATGTTTAAATGTTTAATGTTTATTTGTTAAAGTGTATTTTTAATGAAAATTCAATAAAAATGTTTTAAAAAAACAAACCACATTGCTATAACTTTAGTTGCAAACATTATACATCACTTACAATCTATCCAGTCACTATCAGTTAAACATTACATAACTCATTTAAATCCTGCCTTCTTTTACACCTCGTTCTTCCTCTGCATGTACTGTTCCTACAATTTCCATTTTTTCTATGTAATTTGTACCTATCCTTTTCTAAAGATCCCAATTCCAGTTGTTTTATCTCTGTTACTATATTTATTACTTATACTACAGTTGATTTAGACTTTGAGTTCCATTTTCTAGTAATTGCTTTTTTGGTAGCCACCATGATAAGACTCAGCAAGGTCTTACTATGTCTAGGCAATTCCGATTCTGTAAAATAGCTCAAAAAATCATTTCCTCAGCTACTCCGGTTTGCTCACCCAATATCTCTGACAGAGTAATCTGTAGTGAATTTTTAAAGTCTGTTAACTCATTACACTCCCAGAAAATATATGTTCCCATCTACCTCTTTCTTTCCCATCACACCTCCAACATTTGCTCTCTACATAAGGAAAAATTCTTTGGAGTCTACTAGGACAATGCAGAGTAAGGCCTAAACTTGGCAAGAGCTGTGGTGCACAACTCAAGTATCGAAAATATGTATACAGCAAATGTGCATTTCTTTAATGTTTGTTTGAATGTGTTTCAGTTATCTAAACTGTTTAAAGTTACAATGTGTATACAACAGATGTGCATTTATGCAGACTAGAGTTAAAGCAAGCATGCAGATGTTTTAATGTTCTCAGACAAATGTATAACAGCACTAATTTTCAGTTTATGCTTCTATCTGTGTTCAGATAATACTGACATAAAAAAAGGTATTCCTTTACTATAACATTACCAGATATCAATTTATGCTTTTATCTGTGTTCAGGTAACACTGGTAGAAAAGGTATTCCTTTATGATTAGTTTAATTTCTAGAATATAACATTTGTACATAGCTATTTTAGATGTTCAGAATAAATTATCACTTTAAATTAAATTTCAGTCAAGGTTCACAATAGAACGAGTTCAGTATAGTACATTTCAGTCAGATTTCAGAACATAACATTCATACTCGAGTTACACATTTCTAAAAGCATTACTAGACAGTTTACAACATGCAATTAATTCACACTTCACATTATTCAGTCATTAGTTTTATGGGTAAAGTGACAGAATTATTTTAACAGGCTTATTACATCATTTATTTCTAACAGCATTACTACATCACACAGAAAAAGACACCAGCATGTGTTCAGGTATCTCAGGGGAGTTATTAGAGCAGGCATAATTTAAATGTACAAAAATACAGTATTCTCTTTGCATAAGTCTAGAAATGCAGCCATATTAAAGCAGGCTTCACAGTTTACATACAGTTTCAGTAAATGCACTTTCAATCAGTGAAAATAACCTTCAGTCCAGAATACTGTTAAGAGCAGAATGTGCTGTAATTTGAGTACACACACATTTTGTTTGTATACAACAAGGCTTGGTAACCAAGGTTGTAGAGGGGTAGAAACTTAAAAGGGTTTTGGTATCATTAGGAAATATTTCAGGCACAGTTAGTTCATTGGAACTGACATGCATAAAGTCTTTGCAGTACAGATACTCTAGTATTATGAGTGTATAAATCAGGTCAGACATCAAGCATTCTAGAATACGAAGAATATCAGCACCATTATCCAGCATTCCAAAATATTACAGAATTTCTACAGAATGTTTCAGTTTATCAGCACTGTTATTGGAGACAATATGCAGATATCATTGACATCTAACTCTACTGTACATAACAAAGCATTCTTATCCAAACTGCAGTGCTTGCAGACTTTATTTTGAAAGGTACAAGAAGACTTGGTCCATAAAGGAGAGACTGGCACCTATTCAGCACAGTTCTGGGTAATCAACAAATAAAGACATTCACTCCAGTCTCATTCCAGTTTCTACCAGCTGTTTCCACTCATTCCAGTATTCTACAGTCATATCACTTATTTCAATGAATATAATATTCTGTATGATTACTGTTACTCTCCTTAAGGATCTGCATCCAACATCCCAGTCTCTCCTTGTTTCTTCAGCCCGCCCCATTTCATCTTCATCCCGTTCCACTTTGAATTATACAATTCTGCTTGTGTTATGTATAGAAGCCTTAACTGTGTAGCTCTGAAATACTCCTTCAAATCAGGTAATCCCAACCCACCTTGTTCTGTTGGAAGAATCAGGTTATCCCACTTGACTCTTGCCATCTTCCCCTTCCAGATAAAATCCTTCAACTGTTTAGTAACTATCTATAACTTCTCCTCTGGTTGATAAAATTATGCCCGACCTGTGTATAAAACTAAATGGACTAAAACATTTTAACTGCTTGTATCTTTCTATCCATATAAGAAAGATTCCAATTTCTCAGTTTTTGTATTACCTTTTGTTTAATCTCTTCCCACATATCCTTAGCTGCCACACCAGAATCCTTCTTAATCCATACTCCTAAGTACTTCATTTTATCATATCCCCATAAATATGGATATTGCTGAACCAATCTGTAAGTGGGTACATAATTTACAGCTAATGTCTTTGTTTTAGCTTCATTAATTCTGTATCCCAAAAAGATATGAAGCTGCCTCAAAATGTTCCACAACACTGAAATGTCCTTGTATGGTTTTATCATGTATGAAATAATGTCATCTGCAAATACAGCCACCTGTTTTCTTGACTACCATACTAATTATATCCTTGAATTTCTGTGTCCCTTATTTTCTTTGGTAGTGGTTTTAAATATGATGCAAATAACAAAAAAGGAAAAGGATACCCTTGTCTGGCTTCTCTGCTCAAACAGAAATTATCAGAGAGGAGCCCAACCACTTTAATTTTCGCCTCTAATCTCCTTACATATCCTCCTAATCAACCTTATAATTTTATCAGGGAATGCAAATGCTTCCTTGCTTATAAACTCACAGCTTACTCTATCAAATGCTTTCTCTCCATCAAGACCCACCAACAAAATTGGTATTTTCTTACATTCTGCTTCCCTCTGGATCATCAGTGTTCTGTTACTGTTGTTAGATATTTGCCTCCTCTCCATCAAACCACACTGATCCACATCTGTCAGTTTTGGCATCACCTTTGCCATTCTTCTAGACATTATAGACATGAAAACTTTATAATCATAGTTTAGGATTGAAATGGGCCTGTATGAAGCTAGATGTGATGGGTCTTTAACCTCTTTAGGTATTACAGCCATCACCGCTTTTTTCTAGGAAGTTGGCGCTTTTCTCCTCCTCTTCAATACTGTTAAACAAAACCTTCCAGATTTTATAATTTTTTCCCCTCTTGGCTTCCAAACGTCCACAGGAATAACATATATTCCTGAGGACTTTCCTGTGGACTGGTTATACATCAACATTTTTTTCTCATCAACTTCTACCCTGTTAGTAATTGAGCTTCATCTCCCTCTAACATTGGCATATTTAATTCTTCCATAAATATTTCCATTTGCACAGTTTCCTGATTTCCATGTTTCTCTGCTTTATACAGACTTTCATAAATGTATTTATTTATTTGACATTTGTTTACCATGAAAGTCTGACTGGGCCAGAAAGTGTTCATTTTCAGCGGAGGCCTGGGGAGAAAGGCTCTACAATCATAATCTTTCAAAAATGAAGTACACACATTTTAAATCACAAACTATCATGTTACACTACAAAACATCTAAGTATATATATTTTAAATCACAAACTATCATGTTACAGTACAAACCATAAGATGTTTCTGTTTTAAGAAATCTGCTTTACCTGGTGTGTTTGTAAGAGGTACACAAATTATCTAGGCTGCACATTTCACATGCTTTTCATTAGTTAAATTGTCTCGAGTGATACTTACATACACAGTGAGTTTCTGGGTCTTTGTCTTTTCTAAAAAGATTTCAAGCCTGCATCAGCTAAAGCACTGCTGTTGATTCCTTGCTCAGTTTTCCTACCCAACCTCCCCTTTGTTGATCTGCATTTTAAACTGCCCACCACTACTGTAAATTAAGCTCCTCCCTTTCTACACCCCTGTTGATATCTTGAATTATCTACTTGTCTTTCCTTGTGCTTGCATTGAAAAAGTGCATTTTGCCTCATCATTGTCTGTTCTACCGATACACTTGCTCTGAATTCATTATCTAACTAGCTGATGGATACAATAGTGTATTTTTACACTCTAGCAAGTACTTGTTTTTACATCAAGAAGTCAGTGAATTTTCCATCTAGTACACTGGGAGGTAGACTGGTCAGTTTAGGTTGGGGAATACTTCAGCCAATAAAACTACATGCAGAAATCTGAAGGGCTTGTTATTCAGCTTGTCTTGTTTTTAGTGCCTTTATACATTCTGTACAATTGAGTGGCTTTTGGCACATTTATACAAAGTAAAGTACTTTTATTGCATAATCACACTTTCATAAACTGTTTAAAGTGCTCTGCTGTATCCATATTTTACGTTTGTTTGTGGTAGCATTTCATATCTTTTAAGTTTGTTTGTAGTAGCATTTCACTCCAGACATTCCTTTACTGTACTTTTACATTAGGAGGAATGGGATAATCCATCAAGTGACTGTAGGTATTTGCCTGGACTATCGGAGCTGGGAGGCACACAAAAGGGCTCTAAGTATTTTTGCACTTCTCTTATATGCTGCTTCTGTACTTTGGCAGATTCAAAAAAATTTATTTTATTTATTTCTTTTACATTTGCTGGCCGGGATAGTCCGTCTGGCTGTGAGCCCATTTTCAGCGGAGGCCTGGGGAGAAAAGCACCAATAAAACAAGAACATTGACAGGTACAGTGTCAGTTTTACATAGAATTTAACAGAAATATCTAGAGACAATAAAGAAAGTACAATATACAATAGGCACTTTAGTGAAGAGGAGAAAGTTATTACAATATAGTAAACTCAAACATATATATATATATTTTTTTGGAGGGCAGGGGTCCATCTGCTACTTTAAGTAGTTAATTGCTTGGTCTTGTTATGCTTGGGCTCCAAACCAGCTTTTCTATATTAAGAAAGTGTTTTTCTTCACCCTTGTGGCAGACATGCGCTGATCTAACCTGCCTAAGTTGGGGATTACTGGTAGAAGGCTTATTGTGTGCTTCCTGATTGGTAGTTTGCTTATATTTAAGCCTTGTGTATGTAAGATCTTGCAGTGGTGGTTAGCAGTGTCCTATATAGATGCAAAGGCCAAGACACTCAGTTTCCCCTAAACAGCTGTCAGTGAAACCCTTCCAATCTTTACTGCTGCTCTAGGAGCAGCTCAGTTGCACACTGAGCTGCGTTGCCTTATTGATCATCCTTAGCCTACACAAAGTATGGGTTTCTCTTGTAGTCTCAGCACTACAAGCACAGTCCTGTCAAATTAACCCATTCCCTTCCCCAATAAAACATACAGTAAGAGCCTGCTATCATTGGCAGGTAGTTTCCCATCATCTCTCTGCCCAGCCTGATAGACATGGGCATCCTGTGGCAATGTAGCAATTGTCTCATGTATACTGACAGCCACTTACTCCTGAAACAAATACTTCATGTGACAGATGTAGTTACACTATGAAACTGGAGGCAAGACTCTCACATATTGCCAAACTGAATGCCAAACAGGTTGTCAACACACACACTTCCCACACTAAATAAGGACATGGAATATAAACCCACATATGCGGACGTACTCACTAGTAACTTACCAATAGATCAGAGGCCTCCCAAACTAGGAAACCACTTAGACACGTAACAATACAAAAAACAAACGCAATACATAACACACACACACACACCAGTGTCTCAACAAATAAGCCCATAAAGCGTAACACCACAAAACCTAATGTACTGGTCACAGGTGACTCCACTGTGAGACACATGGATGTTCCCCTCACAAGGCTGGATAAGGAGCGAGTTACAGTTAGCTGCCTGTCAGGTGCCAGGATCTGCCAAGTCACTCATGCACCAAGTAGCGGTATGACTCCATCATAGTACATGTGGGGATGAATGACTTGAGACGTACCTCCCTCAATGATATGAAGAGAGACAGGGTTGACCTCTCAGATTATGCATCTCAGGCAGGTATAAGCCTAGCCTTAAGCAGCATTCTATCTTCTTCAAGGATGATGCCACAATACAAACAAAAAATTATTGACTTTAACAACTGCCTTAGCTTCTGGTGTCAGTCCAAGGGGGTCCACTATCTGTCAGCCTGAGAAGACATGGTTGACAGGCCACACTGCTTTGCCAGAGATGGTCTGCACCTGTCTCCTCTAAACTTTTGGATACTGGCAAAGGCATTAGCCACCCCCTATTGATCTACGGATGTTATAATTCCATTATAGTCGGCCCTCATTAGACCACTAATTGAGTACAATGCTACCCTTTTGCATGTACCTCACCAGACACCTGCAACAATTGGGGAGACCACAGAGGTTTCTCATCAAGAAATTACAGGGTACATAAAACAAGTCTTGCATGGAAAAACTGAAAGTCCTGTCACTTTATTCCGTCTCCAACAGGTTGCTAAGAGGCTACCTGTGCCTGGCTTACACGGCAGTCTCTGACCCAGCCTTGATACACATTCATAAATCAAACTGCATAAGGGTCGCTCGCTCCAGGTACCTTTTTTCCCCCCAAACATCTTTATTGAATTATCATTTGTGACAGGCAAACTTACATTCATATACAAATAATCAAACTATAATTAACATAACAAACATTATACTCACATATATTGCTGTATGTCATATAACCTAAGCAACATTACATAAATTATTCAATTCCTACCTTTTTTTAAGCAAAAAACATTTTTATTAAACCAACACTTACTACTTAGGCAATCATACATTTATATAAATGAAAACTAACCACACTGACACAACCCTAGTTTCAAACATTTTACAACACAAACCATACTGACATACTCCCAGTTGCAAACATTATGCATCACTCATCTTCTTCTTCTGGCTTTTTCCGGTTAGGGGTCACCAAAGCAAATCACCTGTCCACTCATGATTGGCAGTGGAGTTTTACGGTGTCAAGTTGCCAGCCCGACGCCCAACCTTCCACAGAAGGCACACACACGCACACACTCACACCTAGGGCCAATTTAGAGTGTCTGATCATACTACAGCATGTCTTTGGGATGTGGGAGGAAACCGGAGCACCCGGAGGAAACCCACACAACCACAGGGAGGACATGCAGACTCCGCACAGAAGGCACCCCAGCTGAGGATCGAACCAGAGAACCACTTGCTGTGAGGCGACAACGGTAACCACTACACCACCGCGGCCGCTCATAACCTGCCTAATCTTTTTCAGTCGAACATTACATAGCTCATTTAAGTCATGCCGCTTTTTAAATCTCATTCCTCCCTTGTATGTATTGTTCTCATAACTCCCATTCTTTTCCTGTGTAGTTTGCTCCTACACTTTTCTAAAGATCTCAGTTCCAGTTGTTTTATCTTCGTTACTATATTCACTGTTTCAGTATAGTTGGTTTAGATTTTGATTTCCATCTTCTAGTAACTGCTTCTTTGGCATCCATCATTAGACACAGCAAGGCCTTACCATGTCTTGGCAATTTCAATTCTATATCATAGCTCAGAAAAATCATCTCCCTCATCAGACCAATCTGCCACCCAGCATGTCCGACAGTGCATCCCATAGGGAATCCTTAAAGTCAGCCAATTCAACTCACTCCCAGAAAATATTTTCCCAATTACCTATTTCTTCTCCATCACACCTCCAGCATTTGATGTCTGCTGAGGAAAAAATTATCTGGAGTCTACTTGGGGTATAGAAATATCTATGTAAAAATTTCCAGGCAAAAATCCTAAATCTTCTAGATTTTGTTGCATATTTGGGAGACATACATATAGCCTCCCATTGTTTCTTTGTGAAATACTTATCCAGTCTTTCTTCCCAATCCTTTCTAACCTCCTCTGACTGATTCTTACAGTTATCATGCAATATTTTATATGCTCTACTAATTATTCCTTTTTTAATGGCAGCTTCAAGATTCTACAAAAAATCTGCCAGTGCTGGTCTTTCATTTAGGATCCCCCTATTTCTTTCTCTTTGTCTATAGTTTGATATCAGTCCCCGATAGGAGAGGCAACTTCTAACCTGCAATCCAAATAAATTCTTGGCATCTTCCCATACTAACATTTTTCCCTCTATAGCTATTTGCTCCCAATACCTTGGTTCCTTTGCCAGTTTTCTCCAATAATTTCCAGCCTCCCTCTCGCCTATTGTCTATTTCTCTAATTGCAGTCATCCTTATCAGTAGAATCTGCTTTCTCCAATCCCATGTTGGTTGAGTTCTTAGAATACTTTCTGCTACTTTATGGATATAATATTCTGTATGATTATTGTTATTCCCCTTAAGGGCCAGCATCCAAAATCCTAGCCTCTCCTTGTTTATTGAGCTTCCCTGGTTTCATCATCTCTTTCCACTTTGAATTATAGTTTTCTGCTTCTGCTATGTATAGGACTCGCTCCAGGGATCTTAACCTAACCTCCGACATAACACATACATCTCCCAGAGACTGCCACTTCTCTGGAACAAGCTTCCAATTCATGTGAAACACAGCCCCTCACTGACCCTCTTCAAACGCAACCTAGAACAATGGATGAGTGACCACAAATTCACTCCTGAGCTTGTGCCCATGTCCCTTCTGGACAGAGGAAGTCGGTACCAACATCAATAGACCCTTACCTGTGAAAATGTCACTCACCTAACCACCAACAATCGGTGCAACTTGGGATAAATATGGCTAGATTTGTAAGGACTCTAGGGCCATTAGCTAGTAACCTTCTATGCATTTATGAGAGTGAAAAATATAATGAAAATAAAACATCGAACATTTGTTTCATTGTAAAGTGCAATGAAAAACATCAGTTGGAGAAAAAATGGGAGGAAAAACTCAATAGTCATATTATTTGTTACATACAGTATATGTGATAAAGGAGACTTGTGACAATTATAAGACAATATTTTAATGAGATATAAGAGGTTATATGATTAGAGACAGTGAGGAGAAATTGAGAGATGTCTTAGTATGAGAGATAGTGTTCATATTAATTAAAGTAGGAATAAGGATTAAGAGTTGGCGATTATAAGAAAAGTGTAGCTTAGGTGAATAGGGAGAAAAGAGAAACAGGAAGAGGAAAGGTCTGCAGAGATGAAGTGGATACGCTAAGTTAGTGGGAAAAACAAATGAAAGGAGTGGAGTAGGAGACTGGAGAGGGTTGTGAAGTGTGATTTAAGTTGAAGGGGGTGAGAGACGTATAGTGAGTAAGTTCCAAAATATTTCTAGTACCTCTACATGATCTCTGTTATAGGCTACCTAAGCTTAGCAACAGTCCTTTCTACTTTCTGTTGCCAGAGTCATTGTGCTGAAAGATGTGTGCTTTGTAGTTATTATCAAAAACAGTTGCATAACACAATCTTTCTAAATTCATGCACATTATCAAGGTAATCCCTTATTTTCTGTTTAGCATTCTGCAATTGCTCCTCTTCTTGTTCTGTAAGATTACTCCTATTCTGCAATATTTTAACATTTGTCAGTCTCTCCAAATAATTCAAGTTATTTCTTAACCATCTCTCTCTTTCATTTTCCCCCTATTTTTAAACTCCACTTTAATTTTATCCCACTCCCTAGCTATATTTTCAGAAGAAATGCCTATATTTTTCATAAAAAAATTCGCTTCTCTAACAACTCCCAAATAATTTTCACTACCCATTCCTTAAATTCCTCTCTTTTCAACAGATAGGTGGGAAAACACCAGTGTCTCATTTTTATTTATTACCCTGCATTTTTATTTTAATTATTATTGTCGAGTGATCTGAAAAAAGTTATTGGATATGTATACAAACTTTCAATTAAGTGCACATATTCCTGTGAAATGTAAGTTCTCTCTAGCCTAATCTGTTTTTTTGGATGTTGGGGAACAATATGTAAATTCACTCCAAACTCCTGCTACTGAATTCACATCTTCCATTCCAAACATTTTCATAAATTTCTTCAAAAATCTATCTTCCTTTATTAGATTTTCCCTTCTGTGCCCCCAGACACATTTTCACTGCTGCAAATCAAAATCCAGTTCCTACCTAAAAGTAATACTCCCTGGTGAAAGCTGATTATTCCTCCCAGAATTTTCTTAAGCCCCATTATAACAGGTTTAGGTAGCATACTGATACATGCCAGTGTAATCCTCCTCCCTTGCCAGTAGCCAATTAGTTCTACAAATCTATGATTATCTTTTTATCCTCTTCTATGACTATTGGAGCTCTTCTTGTAATTAATATAAGTACTCATATTTTATTCTGCCCCAGGTATTCCACTGAATAAACATTCTGGAAACCTTTCTTTATCAAATGTACATGTTCAGTTCTTTCCAAATGTGTCTCTTGTAACACAGATATCTGCACTCTATATTTTTAATATAGTTAAGTACTCTTTCTTTTTTGTATATATCTGTGAGACCATTAGCATTTAAAGATAATATAGAGTGTGTCATTATGTTAAAAAGCTATTATTCACAACTTTTATGTGTAACAACTTTCCTGTTAAATATCTTTTTCCTGCTTTTGTGTTACATGCATACATTAATGTTGGGCTGGTTGATCTTTTATACAGTTGGTCCTTGCCATACCCATTTGAGAATATGTCACATCTTACTAAACATTTTGTTTTACTGAAAACCCTCAAACTAAAAAACAAACACACCCCAAATACACCCCTAAAACCTATTAACTTAATACTAACACACAAAACTATATACATCTTCAAATATTGTAGTTTTACCCTCCTAACAGGAACAATTGCCCAAATTGACAGCCACACTCAGAGACTTTGGTTAACTTAAAAGGAAGGTTATCCATGCTAAGACTCGTGGTACAGCCTGTGCTTCTACTATGTGCTGCCAGATGTTGTCTTATCTTTATTGCTGTCTCAGATTGGGAAAGACTTGAATGCTTTCAGAAAATATCATCTCCCAGCCACTGAAAGAAAGAAGTATTCTGTTTTTATTGCTCTTTATGAGACTGTCTCTATGGAAACATAAGAACCAGATACAGAGTTGCTTCTACAAGCATTTGTTTGCTAGAGGAAAGATTAATTATATACAATGTTCATTTTTATTTTGCTAGAGGAAAGCTTCATTATATTCAATGTTCATTTTTATTTATATGCTTTCTCTTAAAACTTGTTACTAGATCAAACCAAGAGCCTTAATCCAGTCATTTTCCTATGCAAGAATGAGAAAAAGCACATCAATTGTTCTTGTCTCATACTCTTTTGACCAGACTTTTTTCTTTTTTATGTTGTAGTGCCTACATTTCTTAAAATTGAACAAGGAGAAAGAGAAAAAAGGAAAAAAAAACAGGGTCACTGTTTATTTTAGTATCCCTATTTCACTTATAACTGAGAAAACTTTACTTTTTAGCATTCAGATATCATGCACTATAAAATGCTACTGTTAGAACAACATTTTGTATTACTACCTCCTCTTTCCCCTATAAAGTGTTCTTCCAAACATTAATGACATGAAGTATGGCATATGATTTACAGTCCCCTACAAGTTTAACAAAGTCAAAAAAGTCAAATATTTCCATGTTTTCTTGTTCTGTCATGTTCCAGAAATATAATTAATGCTGTGTAATCCCACATGTATTTCTCATTTTATTCCTGTTTATCTCCATCTCCCAAATCCAGTCTTTGCTTAATTTCCAGCATATCTCAGTTGTTCTAGTCGAATCTTGTGCTTTTCTCTGTCTCAAGCATTTTCCAGTATAACATTGGTAAAAGTTTCACTGGAATAGTCTTTCTCTATTCTTTATCACCTGAAGAACAAGAATCAGAATCTCTTTCTGTTTCACAGCTCACTTTTTGCTGGACAAACTTTTGTATTTTCTCTTTAAAATGTTCTGCATCAAAAAATTATTTTGTTCCTCCAGGAAAGAATATTCTGAAGACAGATGGGTACAGCAGTTTGAATCTCACACCTGCTTCTCGACATTCCCTGATTACTGGAATAAATTTGATCCTCTTCAGCCTGGTGTACAGTGAATAATAATTTTCTATAAACACTCAACTGTCTCCCACTTTTAGTACTTTGTCCTTCTGACACAGTATTGTCAGAGTCAACTCATTTTGTTGGTAGGACTACATCTTTACCATTAAAGGTCTAAGCTGATTTTTCAGGGCCAGGTTTGGATCATACACAAGATGTGCCCTTTCAATTAACAACTCCTGCTGTAGAATACCAGTCTAGTTGCTTATTTTTATTTTCATAAAATTAGTACAGTCTGTTCCTTCCAGCATCTCTGGTACAGCAGAAAATCCCAGATTTTTCCTAAATGTTCTGTCATCTAATTCTATTATTTTTGAAACATCTTTTCTTGAGCAGTCTTATATTCAGACACCTTTTTCTTCATTTTAAACTCTGATTTTTGTAGCTTTGTCACCTCATCTGAATATCTGTTTAAAGCTTCTTCCATTTTTTAAAGTCTTTTGTTATTTGAGTTGATGTACTCCATCAGTGTTTCATTTATTTTAATCATCTGTGAGTACATGTGACTTATTTTTTCCTCTATAGATTACTGGAAGTCTCGTTTTGTACCAAGGCTGGAGCTTGCACTGCTTTTTGCTGAACAGCTGCAGAATTCTTCCAAGTCTGTTTTTTCCTCACCTTTGTGAGTGATTTTTTCAGGTTCTCTGAATTTCTTTTTTGCTGACATCCAGGCAGTGCACTTACTAGCCAGTTACTGAAACTTACCCAGAAATAGGAGTTTACTGGCTCTCTCTTCTGAGTTTTTGTTTTCACACTGGCAGAACTGAAATTATGCTGTTATGCAATGTGCAGCCATCTTGGAAGTCACCATTGAGGCATCTTCAAGAGGGGACTGGGGGGATCCCTCTCTACCATCTGAGTCAGTATTGGATGAGAGAGAGACTAACTGGGAGATGATGTGCCTCCTTTCCCACATCCTCTTTTTTGTGCATCAAGGAAAGTATGGTCTGATTCCTCAGAGGACTTCACCTAATGTGAAGCAGTAGTTTTAAGTTCCACAGACTGACACTGACCCAAGTATGTCTGATAGTAGGTAGGTGAGAGGGAGTGAGAGACATGGGGTGGAGCAGATCCCAAGAAGGTCTGCTTCTCTACTCTCTATGGAGATGCAGTGATCCTCCCCATAACCTAAAAAAAAATGGTCTGCCTGTCGACTCTGACTCCGTCGAGTCTGAGGAACTCATCCCAGCCGCTGGTTCCATTCCCCTGTAGAAGAAATGACCAGAGCAACAGACAGAGCACCCAGAAATGGATAATCCTTATGTGCAGCCATCTTGGAAGTCACCATTGAGGCATTTTCAAGAGGGGACTGGGGGGATCCCTCTCTACCATCTGAGTCGTTATTGGATGAGAGAGAGAGAGAGACTAACTGGGAGATGATGTGCCTCCTTTCCCACATCCTCTTTTTTGGTGCATCAAGGAAAGTATGGTCTGATTCCTCAGAGGACTTCACCTAATGTGGAGCAGTAGTTTTGAGTTCCACAGACTGACATTGACCCAAGGATGTCTGATAGTAGGTAGGTGACAGGGAGGGACAGAAATGGGGTAGAGCAGATCCCAAGAAAGTCTGCTTCTCTACTCTCTATGGAGATGCAATGATCCTCCCCAAAACCTGAAAAATAATTGTCTGTCTGTCGACTCTGTCGAGTCTGAGGAACTCATCCCAGCTACTCGTTCCACTCCCCTGTAGAAGAAATTACCAGAGCAACAGACAGAGCCCCCAGAAGTGGAAAATCCTTATGTGGATGGCCTAGAGACAGGGACTGGAATCATATGACCTGAAGCATCTTACTGATGATTCAGAGGAAGTTGATGATGTGACCCAATGCATTTCTTATTCAGATGACCCCTCAGCAGTTAGTCCCTTGAGACAAATATCTTGTATAATAATAGGCTCTGGACCCAGAGGTGTAGTATAGGTAAGGTTATAAGCCACGAATACATTTATCCTTGGAGCTCTCAGTGGACAGCAGGGTCCCAAAGAGTTTGAGGATCTCTTTCTAGACTTTGTATCCTTATGCTTGGAAACTTTTTCAGTGGCTTTTTGGTTTTCACCGAGACTTGATGGAGGCAGCAGTCCTGTCAATATCAGTTTATTCTTTCTGCCTGCCACAGCTCTGGGGTCAAATCTGGCACAAGTCTCACATTCAAATGACAGATGTGGCATCCCCAGGCACATCTGTCATTTGAATGTGAGACTTGTGCCAGATTTGAATGACAGATGTGGCACCCCCAGGCATATCACACATAGATCAAGGATGTCTTGGGGGGCTGCACTTTATGCCTGCACATGGAGCGATTCTTAAAGCTTCTCTCCTTTCCCTTATCCATCTATAAGGGTACTTCACATCAAGAAGTACAAGGCAACAACAAGCACAAAATGGGTACTACCTAATACCAACACTATTTACCCTGAGAAAACAGCAGTAAATCCAATAAAACTATAAGAGCTATCCTTTTTTTTAAATCAATGCCTGATGGTGGAAAGTCACTGGCAAGAAGAAAGGGCGAGAAAAGGGGTTAAAGTATGCATGACTACCAGAGAATGGATTCCTACATTTATATCAATGTCTAAAGACTACTACTATTGTAAATAGAAAATACAGGAAAAAAAACAGTATGCTAAATACGTGAGGTGCAGAACCTAGCTGCTGATGAAAGAGATCAATGTCTTGATATGATGGTGGTGTATAAGAACTGAGGTATCTAGGGAAAGAAATCTTAAAGGGGCTTTAGGCTAGAGAACTAATGCTGCTGGGTCAGGTAAAACAAGCAGCTTGAGGACTCACAGGTCTGATTTGACGGACTGAATAAGTAGGATCTACTCATTTCCTCTACCTGCTGCCACACACTTTCTGAGGAACAAACAGCAGTAGCTCAATGCACTGTGAATACATAACCACATTCATTGGTGTGGCATGTGCAGCATGTCAAAAAGCCATCCTTAAGACATGCAGCACAGAGACGGATGAGGAAAGGAGATTGTTTTATACAATGATATTATTTCAAAAATGCAAAACGTTTCTTTTTTAAGTAATACCACTCTGCAATAGCAATACACTATGGCAGGATAATCAATGTTTCATACATTTACCCAAGATAAGGAGTTTTAGTTTGGTTACTAAGGCTGTGTCCTCATGACCAATGTCCCCCTCGTAGACATTCCAGGAATCTACTAAATAGAGGTACAGTACTTGGTGTTGCTGCCCTGCATTGCTTGGTTCTCTGGTTTGATTCATAGCAGGGTGTCTTCTCTGTGGAATTTACATGTTCTCCCAGTACTTGCACAGATGTATGTCACGATCCATAGCTTCCTCCACCATTCCAAATATGTAGTGATAGTTACTCAAACTGGACAACACATTTCTAATAACCACCTATGTCTCGAATGCAGAAAAGACTGAATCAGAGGTGTAGCTAGCTCAACTAGTGCTCTGTGCCAGTCTCACAAACCTGCACTCCACTCTCCATGAACAGCAAAATAAAATAAAATAAAAATCTTCTATTACTGTAGGAAGACGTCTCCCCCAACTCTTCAAGTGAACAGCAAAAAAAAAAATTTTTCATATCACTGTAGGAAGCAGATTGTCTTCCTACAGTAATTCGGGTAATTCACATAGGCACAGGCACTCTTTATAACAGAATCTTCACAAACTCCATTACCTGGGATAATGATTAAAATATATGCGACTTTTATACCAGTACCTCTGAAAAAAAAAAAACTGTCACTCCTCCACAAATCATCTTCCCTACAGATCACACTAATTGACCACACAACATTCAACCCTCTACTTATCTTAAGGTGAAATAAAACACATGCCTTTTACACATGCCACATACGTGTCTTTGTTTTTCCTGCAGTTCAAAACTGTCTACCTTCTGAAAGCTAACTTAATACTGCCTGCATTAAAAATAAGCAGTGGCCATGCCTGTCCCTTTACGGACTACTTTTACATTATAATCATATACTTTTCTTTACATTAGCAGTTACTGATGCACATTTCTATCAAATTCACATTTTATCAGTCATGCTCCTTCCCTGTATCCTGCACATCATCCTCTTACAGCATGAAATCTGTTTATTAAGCTGTCTTTTTCTAGTACAGCTTTCATTCCTAATGTTTACGCTAGATTTAGTCTCAGCCACAAAGCTTTATTTATCCTGAATAGGCAGGTCATTTACATTTTTCCCCTCTATTTCTTCAATTTTTTATCCTCCTTCACCATTTACAGGTTCGCCATTAACATTATTTTAGCAAAATCTGGCTAGAAGCAATCATTCACCCCATAATTATGCATTTCTTTTCAAAAATCTACTGAAAATATTCTGCTAACCCAGACATAGCAAACTGTTCCTTTGGGCATTGATGGACCAAATGCCCCACTAACTCACAGGAGCTGCATGCCTTTTTGAATGATCTGAATAAAAAACCTTATATCTTTTATCATATGCCGGTAACAAATTTGGAACATAAAACTTATTTCAGGTTTCAACAGCACCTCTGTTTCAAATATCTCAGTCCACATCCCCAATACTGGTGTCTACACACCCACATACATGTGTGTGTGTGTGTGTGTACATATTTATATATATATATATATATATATTTATACAATACTAATTTTCAGAATTCCTGTGAAGTTATTATACATTTAACATTTCCAACATAATTTATTAAATGCAAAAAAATAAATAAAATAAAATAATTGCGGCTCACGAAATCCAACCCCCCTCAAGTGAACAGCAAAGAAAAAAAAAAAAGAAACATCTTCAGATTGCTATAAGAAGCCATTTGGCTTCCTACAACATTACTAGGCTGAACTGTCTCGTCAAGAGATAGAGCGGAGCCTACAGAAAGCCCACAGAATCTGCATAATGTCAAACAGTAGCTGATCATTTTTAAACACCTTTATTAAATTATCATTTAAGATACAAACGTATATTAATAGAAATGAAAACAAAACATATTAACATTTTCCATTTACATACATTAATACACCACATTTTCTTTCTTTACAACTACCATCAGTCCAACATTACCAAAATTGCTCAATTCCTACCTTCTGTTAAACTTCACTCCTTTTGAACATTTTTCTGCATGTATTGTTTCCATAATCTTTACTTATTTATTTCTATATACATTATTCCTTCTCTTTTTAAAGAACCCTCTTCTAGTTCTTTTATCTCTTTTGCTTTGATTTCCATTCTTTAGTAATTGCTTTTTGACAGCCAAAAGAATTAAACTTAAAAAGGCCTTAATATGTTTAGGCAATTAAGATCCTGTGTCCCAGCTCAAATGAATAATTTTCTTAGTTTCAGCTTTTTGCTCACCCAATATTTCTAACAAAGTACTCTGTGTGGAATTTTTTAAATTTGCCAACTGATTATACTCCCAAAACATATATTCCTAGTTACCTCCTTCATCCCCATCACACCTCCAACATTTACTGTCTACCTGAAGAAAATACTAAGCCTTCTGGACTTTGCTGCATACTTGGGAGGCATACATATCCCCTCCTATTGTTCACTTGTAAATTGCTCTTCCAGTCTCTCTCTTCCCAATCTTTTCTAAACTCCTCAGATTGATTCTTACAGGTAATATGCAATATTTGGCATGCCCAACTAACTGTCCCATTTTAACAGCAGCTTCTGTTCTAGATTCAAGTAAAAACTCTACCAGAGCACGTCTTACAATAAGGATTCCCCTATTCCTTATTCTTTGCCTATAGCCTTATATAAAGCCTTGGTAGGGAAGACATTCCACTATTATTACATTTCCTGCTCTAGTTATTTGCTCCCAATATCTTGTTTCCTTTTCCAGTTTTCTCCAGTAAGTTCCAGCACCCTCTTGCCTATTTCCTGTATCCTTACTTGCAGTCATCCATAATGGCAAAATCTCCTTTCTATGGTCTCTTGCTGACTTAGTTCTTAGCAAACTTTCTCCTGCTTTATGAATATAGTATTCTGCATGGTTGTTATCACCTTAAGACTCTGCATCCAAAATCCAGCTCCCCCATTATTTCTCGTCTCCCCCATTTCATTAGCATCACTTTCCACTTTGAACTATAACCTTCTGCTTCTGTTATGTATACAGGTTCTAACTGTGAAGCTCTAAATATCCCTTCAAATCAGGTAATCCTAAACCACCTTGCTATTTTGAAAGGATCAACTTATCTATTGATATTCCCCCTTCCTAGATAATTTCCTCAATCTCTTTATTAATTACTGTCCACAACTTCTCCTCTGGTTGATAAAAATATGCCTGAGCTCCACATAAAACTGAAGGTACTAAAAATATTTTCACTGCTTGTATTCTACTACCCATATCATAGGTTCATAGGTAAGTACTAGGCTATCTGCCCATGGGCATTTATAAGCCTACCCACAGAGTGATGGCTTTCGCCTCCCCATTAGATTAGTAACTTGGGCCTCTGTCAACAGGGCTCCTGAAGTGATCCCAGGGTAGAACTTACGATTACCCATCCACTCATCAAGATTTCTCTTGAAAAGGGTCAGAGAGGAGCTCTGTCGAATATGGATTGGGATTTTATTCCAGAGTGCGGGGAGTCACTGGGACAGGAATCTATCCCTCCAGCATGTCCTGTTTATTGTTGTACATAGGTTGAAGTCGCTAGAACGAGTGATTCTGAGGGATCTCGTTTTTTTGAGGTGAAGCATGTCCATTCATTCAGGGTTTGACATGGCCCTATAGGTCAGACATAGGTCACCTCTGAGAAGACGGTAAGCGACTGAGAAGAGCTGGAGCTTTTTTTAGTCGTGCTTCATAGGGTACTTGTTTAATGTCCTTAATCCTCTTAGTGAGGTACTTCTGTGGTCTTTCTAGTTGTTGCTGGTATCTAGTGAGGTACATCCCAAATGGGGCATTGTACACTATTATGGGCCTAATGAGTGAGGAGTAAAGGGGCACAATCATCTCCTTGGATCTGGATGAGAAACCCTTTGTGATCAGGTGTGCCACATAGAAGGATTTCCTGACCGTTTTGGCTATGTGGTTATCAAAGGAGAGCATGCTATCTACTTGGGTACCCAGGTCCCTAATTACTTCTTCTGTACTTAGTTGAGTCCCATCTATGTGGTAGTTTGTAGGTACTTTGCTTTTCCCAAATGGGATTACTATGCATTTTTTGGCATTTAGCTTGAGGCCGTGACTTTGACACCAGGTGTTTGTCTCTGTGAGACCCTTTTGCAGGATGTCTGTGTCAGCTGGAGAGTCAATTATTGCACCCAATTTACAGTCAACTGCGAACTTGGTTAGCCACAGTCCCTCCACCTTTGCCTGTACTTCGGAGAAATATATACCGAACAGGAGGGGTCCCAGGACTGAGCCCTGTGGGACTCCGCTTGTGACTGGTTTAGAGTCTGACATGGCGCCTGCCACTCTTTCCGTGTGGGTTCTGTCTGAGAGCCAACTGGCAACCCATCTCGTGACATAGGGGTTAATATTTAAGCTGGTGAGTTTGTCTATGATTCCTGAGTGTGGGATGGTGTTGAACGCCTTATCGAGGTCCAGATATGCTGTGTGGACCACCTTCCCTTCATCTATGGCCTTGGTGACTGTTTCGAAGAAGTCGACCAAGTTCAGGAGGCAAGATCTGCCTTTAACAAAGCCGAACTGGGTTGGGTCCAGTATCGGGAGGTTCCCAATGTCCCTGTTAATGAGCTCCATGATAATGCGTTCCATGGCTTTGCAGACCAAGCTAGTCAAGCTTATAGGGCGATAGTTCCCAGGGTCAGTTATGGCACCACCTTTGTGAAGTGGTACGACTGTTGCTGTATGCCATTCTTTGGGTACATAGCCTGTAGAGAGGCCGAGTTTGAATAGTGATTTGAGATGGGGGGTTAGTTCATTTTGAAGCTCGTGTAAGACACAACCTGGAATAGCATCTGGTCCCATTGATGCTGTGTTTTTGGCCTTTGCAAGGGTTGTCTTTCCTAATGTCTGAGATATCTGGAGCGCCACATTCTTTTGGGATGGGTGCTAGCCCCTTTGATGGAGAGGGAGGGGTGAAGTTTGCACTGAACTTGTCAGCCAGGATGTTGGCAATGTCGGTTGGTTCAGTGTATTTATGGCCATTATGCACTAGCTTGGAGCATATCTGAGAGTTTGCCCCTAGACTCTTGACATAGTTAAAGAAGGCCTTGTGGTTATCCTTAGAGTCATTGGCTATTTTTCTTTCGAAGTTGGCCTTGGATGATTTAATGAGGGAGCGCAGTTTTTTACTGATGTTAATCAGAGATGCCTTCTTATTTTGGGATTTTGTTCTATCTTGCAGGAGTTTCCTCCTTCTGTTGTAAAGTTTATTTATGGCCGAGGTCCACCAGACTGGCTTCCTCTTTTTTGAGGAGTTGGTCTTGGTTTTACTTGGGATGGCTCGGTCCATGCATTCTTGAAGGTGTTCAAAGAATGCACTTGTAAAGGATTCTACCGATGGGTCATCATTTTCCATTTGATTGGGAGCTTTGAAACTTCCCACCTCGGTCTTGAGGAGTGTAAAGTTGGCTTTAGAGAAGTTTTTACCTTGATTTCCTTGACTGGGGGGGGGGGGTCGGGATGTGGATGTCCAGTGTGATTAGTTTGTGATCTGATCTTACCAATGACGAGTTTACCTCAGATGTGGAACATAGGTTCCCCATGTTGGTGATGACCAGGTCCAGTATGTTGTCACCTCTTGTGGGAGTTGTGACCAGCTGTTCAAGGGCGTTTGAGTTTATAAACTCAAGGAAGCATTGGGCTAGGGCATTTGAGCTGGAGTAGTTTTCCCAGTCAATGTTTGGATAGTTGAATTCACCCAGTAGCATGGTGTTGGGTAGAATCTTCATACTTTCTAATGTTCTCAGGAATGCTGCGTGAGCGTCCTGAGACAAGGTGGGAGATCTGTAGCAAGCTATAAATTGAATAGTCAATTTACCCGCTGTCAATTGCACTTGGATGGTCTCAGATTCTGCGTGCTGTGCTACTAACCTGGAGGTGTGGGTGTTCTTGATGAATATGGACACACCCCCTCCTTTTGTGTTCTGGTCCTGGTTTTGGGACCTAAAGGTATGGTAGGAGTTATAGCCTGGTAGTGCTGGGGTGCTCTCTGGAGCCTTGAACCAGGTTTCTGTCACTGCACATACGTCGATTTCTTCCATACTAAGGAGAGCCTTGAGTGTGTGCATTTTGAGGTTTAGACTTCTGGCATTGAGCAGCATTACCCTCAGTTTTTGTTTATTATTGTTGTTTATGGAGGCGGGTTTGTCTTTTGAGCCTTGCCTAAAAAAGGCAGTATTGGGGCGGCAAGAGTCTTGGCCAGTATTCGAAAGCCCAGGGGCAACAGGTGCAAGCAGTCTCTGGCGAAGCAACGTGGCTTGTCAAGCATGTTGTCCCAGGCTGACAAGTACTGGATCCCCTTTGAATGACACCAGTAGTTTAGCCAATTGTTGAAACTGATCATTTTTTCTTCATATGCTGGCATCATTTTGGGTGAGGGCAGGATGCTACTCAGAGTCAGAATCATACCAGCCTGGGCTACATGGTCAGAGAGCTCCTCCATGTCTCTTTTCATGTAGTCCAGGGAGGTACGTCTCCGGTCATTTACGCCAACATGTACAATGACAGAGTCATATTTGTACTTGTTGTGGAGTGACCTGAGTGCATGTATTATGTGGCGGATTCTGGCACCCGACAGGCAGCGGTAACCTTCTCCTTGTTCAGTCTAGTGAGTGGGACGTCTGTGTGCCTGATGATAGAATCACCGATTACTAGTGTGTTATTTTATTATATCCATAAACACAATCTTTTTTAATCCATACTGCTAAATACTTCATCTTATTGTGTCCCCATATAATATGGATATTGCTGAACCAATTTGTGTAAGGGTACATAATTTACAAATATACCCTTTGTTTTATTTTCATTAATTTTGTATCCCAAAAAGACTTAAAAACTGACATAACATATTTCCACAGCACTGATGTGTCAGGTACAAAATAATATCATCTACAAATTAAGCCAACTTTTCTTGATTACCACACCAAGTATATCCTTGAATTTTTAAGTCCCTTATTTTCTTTGCCAATGACTTTAAATATAAAGCAAATAACAAAGGGGAAAGAGGGCATACTGCCTGCTTCACTGTTCAGACACAATTTATCGGAGAAGGGCCTTCCCACTTTAATCCTTGTCTCTGATCCTTCATATATACTTCTAGTCAATCTTAATATTTTATTAGGGAATGCAAATGCTTCCATTGCTCTACTCAAAATCCCAGCTTACTGTAGCAAATCAAGTTCCAGTCCCCATCTTTAAGGAATATTCCCTGGCAAAAGCCAATTATTTCTCCCAATTTTTTTAAGTTCCATGACAGTAGTTTTTGATGGAATATAAATGCATGCCAGTGCAATCCTCCTTCCTTGCCAACAGCTCCTTAAAACCACAAATCTTCCATTAATGTCTTTTTCCCTCTTTTATTACTATTGGAGCCCCTGAGTATTATTACTACACTCTTCCTTTGTTCCTCTGCTGAATATCCATCCTGAAATCCATTCTTTATCAAATTCTCATTTCTTTACAAATGTGTTTCCTGCAGCATTGCTACTTGTACCCTGCATTTTTAAAAATAATTTTAATGTTGTTGTTTGTCTTTCAGCTTTTCCTGGTAAGGGGTCGCCACAGCGGAACTCCGGTCCGCTAATGATTGGCAGTAGAGTTTTATTAAACGCCGAGGTGCCAGCTCGACACCCAACCTTCAACGAAGGCACGCCCATTTACGCACGCATGTCTTTCGAATGCTTCCCAACCGCGGGGAAGCCATGCACACTCCACACAGAATGCACTCCCAAGCCCAGCCGAGAATTGAACGGGAGAACCTCTTGCTGGGAGGTAACAACGCTACCGCTGTACCACCGCTGCATGTTTAAAAATAATTTTAATATACTCTTTCCTTATTATCTATACCTGTAAGGCCATTTATGTTCCAAGACAGTATGAATAGTGTAGCTGTTATGATAAAAAGCTATTGTTCTCAGCTATTATACATAACATTTTTTTGAATGTATGTTTCCAACTTTTGTTTTACATGTACACATTAATGTTTGGCAGGCTGATCTTTTACATAGTTGTTTCTTTTCATCTCCATTTTAACCCATGTTACACTTTTCAAGACTTTTTCTTTTAAAGAAAAGCCTCAAACAAACAAATAAAAAAAAAATACATTTCTGTAACACCCACCATCACCTATTAACCTACAGCAAATGCACAAATCTATGTAAATCTTCAAAAATAAATAAATAAAGTTTAACTCTCCAGATAGGAACAATTGCCCAAAACTGGCAGCTGCATCCACAGACATTACCTAGCCTAAAATTAAGATTATCAATGCTAACGTGCATGTTACAGCCTGTGTTTCCTCTTACACTAATTACCGTCTGTTGTTCTCCTTCCAGATGTCAAAAGCAGCTTGTATGCTTTCAGAAAACATTAACATCTAACACTACAAAAAAGTGCACCGGTTATCTTTAAATAAAAACACACTGTATACCATTATATTAAGGCTGCTAGGGAGTCTGCTATCTCTTACTCACCTCCCATAATTTCAAATTTTACGTTTCACTGAACTGCTTGCCATTGTACCTTTATATTTTGGATTTTCCTCAGCAAAGAAAGCTCAGAACTCTCAAGATTAATTGTTTTCACCTGAAGGAAGTTAGAGTCCATGTAAAAGTAGTCATCAGTGATAAAAAAATTCAGCTAATAACTCTACAGATACACAAATAAATCTTTTTATGACTGCACAACTGCCTTTGACTGCAGATGTCTTGACTCCCACTGAAAACCTTTGCTAATGGGAAAAAATATATCTTTGCAGATGCAAGAAACATAGTATTTTCTTACGACTTTCATCATTTTTCGAGGTTACATGCTTACAGAAACACTTTATAACTTAAGTCAAGTACATTAAGCTAAACACCCCCTTGTAAAAAATAAGATAATCTTAATTCTACATATAATATAATTAGTGAATGTTTTACACCCCACCTCATCATCCCAAGAATACAGAATATTAAACTGAAACTTGCTTTTGTCCATTTCTTCTCGTTATACTGTAGTCTGTATTTTGTACAACTAAAAAGGTATTTGTCTGCCTTAACATCTTTAACACATAGAACAGTCAATGAAAGGACTCACCACACAAAACTGCTTTACTATATTATATAATATACAGTTTATATTGTTAAATGTATTACACAAATACTAATAAGAACAAAATTGTGTTATTTACAGTTAGTTTTTTGCCTTATAGGTTCATAGGTTCATAGGTTCATACTAGGCTATCTGCCCAAGGGCATTTACAAGCCTAGCCCATAGTTTTGTGGCTTACGCCACCCCTTTAGTATGGGGAACTATACCCATTATTTTGCTGTGCCTCTGTCGAGCAGTGACACTGAGGTAATCCCTGGGGTATATCTGCGATCTCCCATCCATTGGTCAAGATTTCTCTTGAACAAGGCCAGCGAGGTGATCTGCCTCACATATACCGGGATTTTGTTCCACAGCATAGGGAGTCTTTGGGTGATGAATCTATCCCTCCAGCATGTCCTATTAATAGCTGTGTCGAGGTTTAAGTCTCCCGCCCTTGTGGCTCTGACGGATCTAGATTTTTTGAGGTGAAGCATATTCATCAAATCTGGGTTTGACATGGCCTTGTATGTTAGGCAAAGGTCACCTCTGAGCAAGCGGTAGGCGAGTAGAGCTGGAGTTCTTTCAGTCGGGCAGCATAGGACAGATGTTTGAGACCCTTTATCCTTTTGGTGAGGAACTTTTGTGGCCTCTCCAGCTGCTGCAAGTGTCAGGTCAGATACATTCCGAATGGGGCATTGTACTCAATCATTGGTCTGATGAGTGATGAGTATAGGGAGACTATGACCTCCCTTGATCTAGATGAGAATCCCTTCATGATAAGGTGGGCAATGTAGAAGGTCTTCCTAACTACTTTAGCTACATGGGTGTCGAATGACAGACTACTGTCAACCTGGGTCCCCAGGTCCCTGATAACTTCTTCTGTGCTCAGTGGATTGCCACCTATTTGGTAGCTAGGGGTAACCTTGTTTTTCCCGAAGGGTATGACTATGCATTTTTGGCATTTAACTTTAGGCCATGGCTCTGGCACCAGTTATCCGTTTCTGTGAGACCCTTCTGAAGGATATCTGTGTCAGATGTGTTTTCTACTATGGCCCAGTTTGCAGTCATCTGCAAACTTTGTCAGCCATAACCCTCCTGTGTTTGCTTGTACTTGGAAAAGTAGATGCCAAACAAGAGTGGGCCCAGGACTGAGCCCTGTGGTACACCACTTGTGACAGGCTTTGAGTCTGACATGGCGCCAGCAACTCTGACCCTGTGGGTTCTGTCACTCAGCCAGTTTGCAACCCATCTTGTGATGTATGGGTTAACATTTAAGCTGATGAGTTTTTCAATGATACCCGAGTGGGGTATTGTATCGAAGGCCTTTGCCAGATCGAGGTAGGCTGTATGGACTGCCTTTCCCTCATCAATGGCTTTGGTGACTGTTTGAAAAAGTCAACCAAGTTTAGAAGGCATGATCTGCCTTTGACAAAGCCAAACTGGGATGGATCCAAAGTCTGCAAATTCCCTATGTCTTTATTTATGAGGTCCATTATGATCCTCTCCATGGCTTTGCAGATAAGGCTTGTCAAGCTAATGGGCGGTAATTTCCAGGGTCGGTGGAGGCACCGCCTTTGTGAAGTGGGACCACAGTTGCAGTGCGCCACTCCTGGGTGCGTATCCAGAGGTAAGACTATGATTAAACAGCTGTCCTAGCTGTGGGTTTAATTCCTCGTTGAGTTAGTGGAGCACACAGCCGGGGACACCATCAGGTCCCATGGATGCTGTGTTTTTTGCTTTGGAGAGAGCAGTTCTCACTTGGGCGTTGGAGATGTTTGGGGGGCTGCAATCGCTTGGTATAGATATCTCTCCTTTTGGGGGGGAGAAGTTTGCACTGAACCTGTCAGCCAGTATGTTGGCAATGTCTGTAGGATCAGTAATCTTCACATCATTTTGAACTAGTTCTGAGCATATCTGGGAGTTCCCTCCCAGGTTTCTAACATAGCTAAAGAAGGCCTTATGATTGTCTTTTGAGTCTTTAGCTATTTTTCTCTCAAAATTTGCTTTGGATGATTTTATTGTCCTTCTAAACATTAATGACATAAATTGGGGTATATGTTTTGCAGTCCACCCACAAGTTTAATAAAGTCAACAAAAGCCCAGTCTTTCTCAGCCACTTTGCATTACAAAGCCATATTTCACAAATGTAACTGATGCTTTATAGTCTTCCCTTTATTCACTAATTTCAGTGTTGCTAGTCTTCTTCCTGTTCCTCTTCATCTCAAAAAATAACCTCTGGTTCAACTCCAAGGTACTCCTAGTTCTTCTAATCAACTCCTGTGCTTTCTTTGATCTCTCAAGCATTTTCCTTTGGAACACTGGAAAACGTTTGACTGGCAAAGTCTCTCTCTTTATGAGCTTTATTGCCAGAAGATTGAGAAGCAGAGTCCACTTCTGTTTGTTGGCTCACTTTTTGTTGGGTAAATGTTTTATTTCCTCCTTAACCTGTTCTGCATCCAAAAATGTCTGATCCTCCAGGGAAAAAAAGTACTCTGAAGACAGCTAGAGAGAGCAGCTAGAAAATCACACCAGCCTCTTGACATTCCCTGATTGCTGGGATAAATTTGCTTATTTTCTGCTTGGTGTACAGTGAATAATCAGTTTCCACACTGCTATCTCCAGTTGTAATACTTTTCCCTTATGTTATAGTTTTGTCAGGATCATCTCTTACTGCTCGTATGACTGCATCTTTACTAATATACGTTTTGGCTGCTTTCTCATTACCAGATATGGAGCATGCACATGATGTGCCCTTTCAATAAACAATCCCGATGTTGACTGCCAGTCTAGTTTATTATTTGTGCTTTCATAAAATGAATACAATCTGTTCCTTTCAGTTTCTCTGGTACAACAACATTTTTTGCACGCTCTATCTTCTAAGTCTACCATACTTTGGAACAGCTGTCACTTACACAGGAGTAATATTTCACAATTTCCCCTAACAGCACAACAGGAATACTGGACTGTATACTTTTGTCCACCCCAATGTAACTCTATTACACACTTCAGAGCAATGTGTCCCAGTTTAAGATCTCTGATACACTCATACACAAAAATTAAATCGCACACATCCAAACACTTCTGAGAAAGCCTGACACAGATTTCCAGCTGTGTCCCTTCCCCAAAATAATACTGTAACATGCTGCCATCAATCAGACAGCCTACATGCCCTTTTAAAAGGGTGTCCAATTATGAAAATTAGATATTAAAAAAAGATAGCAAATGACCTAACACAGCCAAGCTTTCGGAGCGACCTGGGAAGTTATCAAAGCAGGTATAAGCACTCTCAAATCACTAAAGAAAACACAGATTGACTAACCACTATGTAAGTTAATACAAATATTTAATAATGAACACAATTATTAAAAAAAAAATAAAACAGTAATTTCCAATAAACAAACAGAACTCAATCACCAGAAAAATGAAATCAATACCGAAGGACAGAAATCCAACATTTAGAAAAACTCTGATTAGTTATACTTTTCCTGACTAAAGAACACTGTCCCTGATCTAAACTAAATTATTACAACAGAGCAAAGGCAAGCTTACAGTTCTTGGTGAATCCTTTTTTGGGTATCCACTGCACACTACACCTGTGTGAACAACTGCAACTGGCTGTTAACTGACCACTACTGACTTCAGCAGGCTCTTTTATAGACTAGCTTAACTGTTCTATTTCTAATTTTCATTTTATATTTTGAAAATCAACGAACAGCTGTTTACTAAAGTTCCTTCCTCTTTTCAGCCTCTGACAGTAACACATAGCAACTGTAAACATTCTGATGACATAATCCACAGATCAGCTGATCCTGAGATAATCTGAATTTAGAATCTTCTTCACAGATATGCACAGTTAGAAACGTAAAGGAACACAGTTCAAGTATTTAAAGCATTCTATACAGACAGATTACAAATCAACATGTAAGAACTTATTTACAATATCATAGCTAGTCATGCTGGCATATAATACACAGGTTAATATGAAATTATGTGCAAAAACTTCAGCCAGGCATGCTAGCACAAATAACAGTGTCTAATTTTTTTCACACTTACCATCATAATAAATGAATGAAGAGGTGAAAACTTTAGGATTCTCAGAACATGAGTGTATGCAATAACAGGGATAGCTCTTATACTTACAGTTTCTGCCTGGCAGTATAGATTACTAGAACATATTACATCCTAAGTACACAAACTTGATTCACATAACTTGGATATGCAACTTCAAGTTATTTTTGAAAACAGGGACCTGCTAATAAGCAAGGCTTAGTCAACAAGCTCTAAATAAATGACTAAACATTAGACTTGTTATACAATCAATAAAAAAAAAAAAGTTATGTACTCACCATAACGTTCCGTCTGAGTAGTTGTACTTCATTTGTCTTCAACCTGTGGGTTACGGATCCGAGCCGGCAACTCTAACTAGAATCAGCTCCGAGCTCCAAACACCTCCCCTTACCCATAATACACCACCACTGCCTTCCATCCCCAGATCAAGTTTGCTGAACCATATACTGAGAACCAGACCTAAAAATGTACTTGTGACCTATACTGCAGCCCGTAAGCTGATCATATGCCAAGGTCCGGGGGAAGGAGGGAGGGATGGTTGAAGACAAATGAAGTACAACTACTCAGATGGAACGTTATGGTGAGTACATAACTTCTTTATCTGAAGTAGTTTACTTCATTTGGTCTTCAACCTGTGGGACAGAGTCCCCAGCTACTAAACTCCTGGGAGGCCCTCATGGAAGGATATTCCGGAGTACCACGGAACCAAAGGATGCTCTCCTTCTGGAAGGCAATTCCAATTTGTAATGAGAAATAAATGTATGAGATGAGGACCAAGTAGCTGCAGAACAAATATCATCCAAAGACACTCTAGACCAAAAGGCCGCAGACTTAACCATGGGCCTAGTAGAATGAGCTTTCACCTGACCTGGAGGAGACATGACTCTGACCTTATAGACCTGCAGGATGCATGAAGAAATCCACCTAGCTATAGTAACCTTGGAGATAGGTTTCTCCAAAAAGGGTTTATAGAAGGATACAAACAATTGATCAGATTTACGGAATTTTTTTGTCCTGTGTACATAGAATTGTAACTGTCTATGAACATCCAACATGTGGAGTTTGTATTCCATCTTGTTAGTAAAATTAGGAAAGAACACAGGCAAATTGATGGTTTGATTGATATTGACTGGTGATGCCACCTTAGGAAGAAAGGATGGATTGGTTCGAAGGGAAACCTTTGTGAAAAATCATGTAAGGAATTTTGATGGACAAGGGCTGTAATTCTGAAACCCTTATTGCAGAGGTAATAGCCACCAGAAAAGCTGTTTTCCAAGATAAAAATTTCAGATCTGCAGTTGCAGCAGACTCAAAAGGCGTATCGACCAAAGCTTGAAGAACCATAGTAAGTTCCCATGGGGGAATAGGATCTTTGACCGAGGGTCGTAACAAAAAGGTGCCTTTGATAAAAGCTTTACACAGTCTGGAAGAGGCTAGAGAGGCAGAATTTTCACCCACATGAAAATGAAAGATGGCAGCCAACTGAACTTTGACAGTAGAAGAACTAGTCCTGTGTTGAAAAATATCAGCTAGAAAATCAAGAATGGCGGAAATAGGAGCCATGAAACGGTCTAAACTCCTTTGAGGGGCCCAAAAGGAAAAACATTTCCACTTGCTGCAATAAACCTTCCTGGTCGAAGACTTATGAGCAGCCACCAAAATACATCTAACTGAGGAGGATAGTCCAGGAGTCCTGGGAGCTGGAGCAGCCAAGCTGCGAGCTTCAGGCTGTCCAGATTTGGATAAGGCACCCCTGAAGGGTGTGAAATTAAATCCTGAATGGGATCTAGGATCCAAGGCGGAGCCAGAAGGTAAGACCAAAGGAAGGGAAACCATACCTGTCGAGGCCAGAACGGGGCAATGAAGATCACTTTGCTCCCCAGTCAACGAGCCTTCTGAAGAAACCTCAGAATGAGAGATACTGGCGGGTAAGCATACAGAAGACTGGGAGGCCAAGCATGAAGTACAGAATCTCTGAGGGACTCCCCCGGCAGGGGGTTCAGAGCGAAAAACTTGCTGCACTTTGCATTAGAAGGAGATGTGAAGAGATCGCAGCAAGGTTGACCCCACTCGTTAAAGATTTGTTCTGCTACTGACAGATTCCGAGACCACTCGTAAGGCATCAGAATGGTCCGACTTAGCCTGTCCGCTAGGATGTTGGACCGTCCTGGAATGTGCGTTGCAATGAGAAAGCGATCGGTGGAGATCGCCCATTCCCACACTCTCATGGCCTCGTGACAAAGGGGGTAAAGATCTGGTCCCTTCCAGTTTGTTGATATACCAGACCACTGACATGTTGTTTGACTGAATAGCAATTATCCCCAGAGGAAAAAAGGCATGAAGGGCCTACAACGCTAGAAGGACCGCCCTCATCTCTAGGACATTTATGTGCAAGCTGGTCTCTATGGGGGACCACAGGCCTTGGACTGTCCTGCCTGAACAAAGCCCCCCCACCCAAGTTGGGAGGTGTCTGTGGTCACTGTGGTTTAGGCCGGGGCTGGAACAAAAGGTCGTCCCTCCAAAATGTCCGGAGAGCACATCCACCATATGAGGGACGACTGACAAGACTTGACTGAGTTGAATTGGATATGTCAATGGCAGTTCCAACAGGGACCATTGTACAGCCAGAGTCCACCGTAGAATTCTCATGTGTAACCGAGCACACGGGAAAAGAGTTATGGTTGCCGCCATCGAGCCCAAGGCCCTCAACACCGATTCCGCCGTAGAGAGATGAGAATGGTAGATCAGGGAGACATGCATCCTCAGGTTTGGAATTCTCTCAGAGGTCAGGAATATTTTGCACTGAAGAGTATCTATCCTGGCACCAATGTAGTCTATCATCTGTACAGGATCTAGGAGAGATTTGGATGCATTGATTGTGATCCCCAAATGCAGGACCAGAGTCAGGAAATAATCCCTGGTTTGGGAGAGTAGACTCCTGGTGGAAGCAGTGAGTAACCAATCATCCAGGTACGGATAGACCTGAATCCCCTGAAGCCTCAGGTGAGCCGCTACCACCACCATCACTTTGGTAAACACCCTGGGGGCTGTGGTGAGACCAAAGGGTAGGGCTCAAAATTGGTAATGATTGACTCCTAGCTGGAAGCGGAGGAACCACCTGGAGCTTCTGTGCATTTTTATGTGATAGTAAGCATCCTGGAGGTCTAACGAGCAAATCCAGTCGCTCTCTTGCAGATACGGCATGGTGGACTCTAATGTGACCATCCAGAACTTCTCTTTGGCAACTGACAGGTTTAAGGTAGAGAGGTTTTCTTTGGCACCAAAAAGAACCTGGAGTAGAAGCCCGATCTGGACTGATCTGGGGGGATGGTTTCGATGGCTCGTTTTCCTAGCAGCTTGGAAATTTCCTGTACTGCTGCCTCCCTTTGCGTGGGTGGTATGTCTGGAAGGTGTCTGGGAGATTTGGGGGAACCCATGAAGGGGAAAGAGTATCCTCTGGATATGATTTGAAGCACCCAGCGGTCCATTGTTTTGGACTCCCATGCCGCTAGGTGCAAGGACAATCATCCCACAACTGCCTCCAGAGTACAGCAGTCGGGCAACCCCTCAGGGTTGCTGCCTGGGTCTGTACGAGAAAGGTTCTTGAGACCCAAAGTTCCTTGGACCGCTCTGCCTCTGGGCCGGCGTCCATTCTGTCCCCCTCTGCCTCTGGGGGAAGAAGAGCCACGAGTATCCTGGGAATACTGTGACTTCCGGAACCACGTCTTCTTTTGCCCTTTCTGGTTCTGGGAAAAGGACCTCTGGGGGTTAGAGAAGCAGATCCCGACAGCAGATAGTGTCTTCCCGTCCTCCTCACACTGGACTAATGTCTCTTTGACGGTCTTACCAAAGAGTGTAGAGCCACATTAAGGGGCATTGACAAAGGACGCCTTGAGGGGTTCAGAAAATTGACATAACCTGAGCCAGGCATTGCGCCTCATGGACATACTGGACCCAGATGCCCTAGCTGCTCCTTCCGTAGCATGTAAAAGGATTCGCATGGACATGTTAGATACTGCTTTTAAAGTGGCCATCCTCACAGAGAACGAAGCCTTGTCCTCCTGCGACATGGACTTGGGGGAGACTCCTCCAGCTCCTTTACCAGGTCATGTTGGAGTCTGGTGACATGGGCCAGGTAGTTCAGCGCCCTAATCGAAAAGGAAGCTAAAGCGTAAACCTGCTTCCCTAAGCGGTCCATTATCCGTGACTCTCGGTCAGGTGGATGGACTGAGGAACTCTCCTGGGCAAGTTCCTTCTTAGTGGCTGCTGACACCACCATGGCATCTATGGGGGAGCCCTTGTTCCATGCTGGTCTGTCAATGGGGGGGTTTAAGATGTTATCCAGTCTTTTTGGGATAGATTCCATGGTGTCCAGTTCATTCCATGCCCGTGAGGTGACCTGATCTACCAAAAGATCCGCAGGAGGGGACACCCAGGAAGTAGATGGGCCTGTGCTGAAAGCCTCCAGTAACACGGTCTCATCAGAAGAAGGTTTGGGAGCAGACCAACCTCCCCGTTGGCACAGGATTTCCATGATGTCTTCAAAGGAGACATCCTCGGGGGGTGAACTAGGGGAAACCTTCTCCATCATCCAAGTCAGTGTCCTCAGTGAGGGACTCGGGGGAGTCCAAGTGCCTCCTCTTGCATGTATGCTTGCGAGATACCTCTCCGGTGGGGCTTTCCGGGGGGAGCCCGCAAACCACTTGTTCCTCGGGGAGGGGTGGGGACCGTCTCGGGCTCTTCGAGCACAAGCTGTCCCTCTGGTAAAATGATGGGGAGCGTAGACAGAGCTTAGGGGATCTGGATGGAATCCAAGGGGGCAGTCAGGGGTCTCAATCCAGCGGAGAGAACCCTTTCTACCACCTGAAATGCCGAAGGACAGCAAACCTCCTGAGAAACCAATAAGGAGGCCGGTCTCCCCAGGACCGACGAGAGAATCAGAGAAGGGCCCGAGATGGACGGAACTCCGAGGGAGGGAACCTGGCCCAACAAAGTCAGAGCCGAAGAAAAAGGTTTCACTCCCTCGGATCCAACACCCAAGCTCCAGATCCGACAGCGGCTCGGATCCGAGCTGGTCAGATCCGAAACACTCCAGGCAGCTGTCGGTGTGGAGTAAGCAGGTACCATCTGCGCCGATCCCCTGACCAAAGCCAACCATGGATCCGAATACTCCGAACCTGAAGGTTGGATTGGAGAAGGAGTGGGGGCTGGCAAGACCCCCATCTGGATCTGGGTACAGATAAACCTCCTCATCATTTTATCCAGATCCATGTTAGACAAGGACTGGGTCGGACTGCGACGAGGCCATGGGAAGCTGGACGTGTCACCTCCAGCTCCGGGGAGAACCTCAGAGATCAGAGCTGAGGGGAGTCATGGATCCATGGTGTCTTCATAGGTGAAGCGAGGTCCGGAGACCTCTTTCTCTTTTCCCTCGCCTTTAACTCTCTCTCCCTCTTTTCTGCTCTGCTACCACAGGCTTTGGTACAGGAGGTTGAGTCCCAGCCTGGGCGGGAGGAGAAGCCAGAGGAAGAGAGGAAGGAGAGGTGGCCACAGCAGCCACTGTGACCGAAGCCGGAGACGAAGAAAGAGATGATGAAGGGGGGAAAAGACCTTTGAGGGCCAATTTGGCCTTCCTATCTTTAATGGCATGGGGGTTGAAGTCCACACATATGCTGCAGTTCAAACACAGATGGGCCACGCCCAAGCACAAAACACACACAGTGTGGCCATACGCAGGGGATAATTTATGGCCACACTCTGTGCAATGCTTGAAAACAAGCTTTTCAGCCATACTATCTCAGTAGAAAGATAACTTAAGAAAAACAGGCAGTTTCTTTCTAACTGGCACACACACACACCCACTCACCACACTCGTACACAGAAAACAATGAGGGGGCGAGGGGAAGCTACAATTTACACAACAGTACAAACTTCTCTAACTACCCTAAAACTCTATAACTCGACACACCAAGCGAAGGAAGGAGAAAGGGGACACATACTAACACTATCTAACAAAATACTGAATAGTAAAGATACTCAAAACATTTTTACCCACTTGACTAAGTTGGAACTCAAGAGATCATGATGCATAAGCTATTCGCAGCAAACGAGATCTGGGCAGTGGTGGTGTATTATGGGTAAGGGGAGGATTTTGGAGCTTGGAGCTGATGCTAGTAAGAGTTGCTGGCTCGGATCCAATATGGATCCATAACCCACAGGTTGAAGACCAAATGAAGTAAACTACTTCAGATTGCTCATACTAATACTGATTCCTTCAGTGATGCTACATATTTAATCACCATTTTTGTACTTTTTCCTTATGACTTTTCAAAGGAGCAGATTTAAATCAGTTTTTAACACCTCTGTCATAATCCTGAAAATTATTTAACTTGACTATTACAGTAAATTAAATCAACATTTCTAAAATCAGGACAGATTACTTATAACAATGTTTCTAAATCTGGGATTACTTACAAAGTGATATTTTCACATCCTTTGGGTTACATGTCACACAGTATGCTCCATAAGCTGACCCAAAGCCAAAACCTAATCCAGCCAAAAGAGATACCAAACTGCCTGCAAAAGAAAATTATTGAATAAGTGACTGTCCTGTAATAAGCAAACGCATACAAACACACAATTAGTAGCATACATTACTTAGAAAGATCTACAAATGGAATAAATATCAGAATACTTACACATCAGATGTACATCATACTTTCTTTCTGCCTGTGCTGCTGTACAAAGCTGCTACCATTTATCAGGATACTCTTAAGTGGATGCTGCTGGACAAAGTAAAAATTAAACCCAAGTTTCTGAAAGTCAGTCTATACTGGTGGCATCAGGAAACAGACTTCATCATTACTATACTGATACAATCTCCTGGTGCTCTCTCTTGACATCTGCACAGCTGGCAAAGTTGAAATACCTTGATCAACAGTTGCCCGTTTCTCAAAACACCAAATAACTCAATATGGGATTGTTGATTTCCATAGGAAATCACTGCTGGTGTGATTTCTAAGTGTATATCAGCAGTGATTTATTCTTGGGGCCTTCCTTGAGTTGATGTGACTATGGAGCTGGTATACATAAGTTTGGGGGTTGTGGGGGACTTGCCCCCTATATCAAGAGGGTGCAGAGGGGGGGTTAGCCTCATGCAAAAAACACTTGAAGTTAATTTTTTCGCTCTTTCAGGTATTATTTTCAGCATTTCTGAGGCTCAGGGTTTTGCCACTCGGCATTTCAAACAGAAACCCTCTCTCTTCACTCTGAAATGTGCTAAAATGAAGGGACACTATAATTTTAGTAAAAGCAAGACGATTCAACTAACCTGGATATAAATAGATGCAATGCTATATTTGTAACTAAAAATCAATCAAAATTAAAATACAAAACATAAGAATTCTTAGGAAAAGCAGACTGTGCTACTAAATCAAACTATATGTTCACTTTGAAGCAGCTGAGATGAGTGAGGGGTTGCTGAAAACTGAATATTCTTTGGTTGTATATGCCTATGGAATGTTTCTGTTTGGAACAGGAGGTAACAGTTTTTCCTGCAGAATGTAAATTTTGAAAGGTATGGTTAGAAATACAAGTCAATGGCAATGGTTCGGGAATGTAGCCCACCTCCTTTTGATGCCAGGAAGACTAGAAAGCTGTAGATTCTATCCTCACATTAGGTAACTGGGTTATCATTCCAGTACTGACATTGCAGTGTGACATATGGGGAGAGTTACACTCCTAAGGTGTTTTCCTTTTATTAAACCAAGACCCCAATCCACCTAAACTTCTAGAAGTTCAGACAGCTGTTTATGACTGGAAGGCCCTTACTGAAAATATTAAACATGGGGAAAGAAGAAAAAAAACAGAAAAACAATCTTTACATATTTTGCATATAAAGGCTTAGAATAATGGGGGTTATTAAATTCAAAGCTCAAAAAAAGAGTTGGAGGCTTTTTTTTACTAAAATCTTTTTTTACACAAGAACATCTTTATTAAATTATCAATTATAATATATGCAATCATACATTTATACAAATGAATACAAACCATACTGACATAATGTTAGTTGCAAACATTATATATCACTTGTAATCTAGCCAGTCATTGACAGTCAAACATTACATAGCTCATTCAAATACTGCCTTCTTTTAAATCTCATTCCTCCTCCAAAACATTATTCTATATGTATTGTTCCCACAATTCCCGTTTTTCTATGTAATTTGCTCTTACTCTTTTATAAAGATCCCATTTCCAGTTGTTTTATCTCTGTTTGTATATTCACTACTTCCAGTACAGTTGGTTTAGACTTTGATTTCCATTTTCTAGTAAATGCTTTTTTGGCAGCCACCATAATTAGATTCAGCAAGGCCTTACTAAGTAAGTCTAAGCAATTCACGTTCTTCATCATAGCTCAAACAAATAACTTCCTTAGTTATACCAATTTACTCACCCAATATTTCTGATAGAGTAGTCTGCAGGGAATGTTTAATGTCTGCTGACTCATTACACTCCCAAAAATATGTTCCCAATTACCTCTTTCTTCCCTGTCACACCTCCAACATTTGCTATCTTCCAGAGGAAAATTTCTTTGGAGTCTAATTGTGGTATAAAAATATCTATGTAAACATTTCCAAGCAAAGATCCTAAATTTTCTAGACTTTGTTGCATATGAGGCTTTTAAAAGTCTTAACCAAAAATGCAACAAAGGATCATATGGGATCAATAGGCCATCGACCATAATGGACTTTAAGCCTAGCCATGCTTCCCAAAAAATATTAGATATTAGCCAGGATTTGGTTCCACAGGTTTTCGTGGGGTGTATATATATATATATATATATATATATATATATATATATATATATATATATATATATATATATATATAAAACTCAGGTATGTGTAATCAAGCATTTTCAAGATACTGCTCTCTAACAGAGACACAGGTGCCAGATCAGAGGCAGATTTATGATTAGTAATCCACTGATCCATGTTTCACTTGAATGGGTACAGGGAAGAACTCTGGTTTATGTGGATGGAAATCCTGTTCCATAAAAGGGCAGTCTTTGAGAGACATTCTTGTCCCTCCAGCATGTCTTACTTATGTTGCAAATGAGGCTTAGATCCCTGGATTTGGTGTTTTTGATACTTGTTTTGTAGCTGTGCAGCATGTCCATTAAGGCTGGATCAGAGGATACTTGTAGGTTAAATACAGACAGCCTCAAAGCAAGCTGTTTGAGACAGGTATGCCCTAATCATTTAAGTTTCAAGCAAAGTGAAAAAAAAAAGTCATCACAAATTGGTATATAATGGAGGAAAACAAAATTTAAAAGTAAACAAATCATTCAAATGTTATCATATGTGTTTCCCTATGCTCTTCATTGACACCTTTTTTTATATGATTTGCATCTAAAGCACAGTTTTTCTGTATACTTCTGTCACATCATATGTCTTACTAAAAAGGACTGCCCCCAAATGCCTAATGTGTGTGTGTGTATATATATATGTGTGTGTGTGTACACACACACACACACACACACACACACACACACACACACACACACACACACAATTTATCTTATTTAAGGTCCTGGAATTGTCCTTTATAAAGAACATAATCCAAAATGTCGTCATTAATCTTCCCAATCTTGACAATATTCATATTCTCAATCCACAAAAACCTCAAACACTACTAAAGTGTAGAAAACTGGAAGACCATGCCTCTTCTCCCACCACACTACAGCTAAAAACTGTTTTTCTTTACATTTACAAAAGTCTGACTTTTAACCAATAGATTTCTTTTAGTCAGCCTCCAGAAGAAAATTACATAAACTACACTCTGCAATTCCAATATTTTCTGATATTTGTCTCCAAAAAGATCCTAAACCCAGATTTAGAAAAGTCACTTTCCAATTCTTCACTCGAATATTCCACTGTTAAAAGCCAGCTTTGTAATTTCTTGCCAAATTCCTTATTCACTATATCCCACCATACTGTTCTCAAGCTATTAAATCCTTTGTTACACCTCTGCATTAGATCCCTACTAAGTATTGTTCCTAAAACTTCCTCTCTGAAGAAAAACGGCCACAAAAAGGTGCGTCCATTTATGGTGCTGTATGGAGAAAAAGTGTTAAGGCAGTGGTACATAGCTAGGGGCTTCAAGACAAAATGTAAGTGTCAAAGAAGAGCAAAGGGAAAAGCATATGACAACATTTGAATAAGGAATAGAGAAAGTGACTGCTAAGTTGAACAGTTAAACTGCTGAAGCAAAGGAAAGTGCTAGTGAGATGATGTAGGCTTTAAACTCTAATGCCGGCACCAGAGCTGCAAAAGAAAAAAGGAACTAAAAAGAACAATATGCTTTTGTGCTGCCTAAGTCAAAGGTGCTTACGAAAAAACAGGTTGTTGATAAAGATAAAGCCAGGAGGAAAAATGTTTGAATTACTGGCATAGGTGGGGGAAAACATAAGGAAAGACTGGCTTACATACAACAGAAGCTGACTTACTGATTAGGTTGCTTGCAAGCTAAATAAAGACAGAGTGCATAGATGCTCTGCTGGTTTAGTAGTAACTGTAGGGGAGCTCAGACCTACTGTGGTCCGACTCAAGACTTTAATGTGAAAGATGAGGTATTACCACTTCTTTGGAAACTGGGTAAATAATACAAGGTGGGAGACCACAGTGTTTTCTTTGAAAATAACTGGTGTATGCATACTCATATAATATATCCTGTGGTTTTCATCAAGACCTCTGTCGATTTACAGGATGTGTTAGTTATTACCAAGAATGTGAATTACTGCACAGAGAAGAGAATGTCATAAAAAGCCAACTGGATGAGAAGACAAATGACCCAGAAGAAATGAAGAAGCAGTAAGTTTTTCTGCTTTGACCAAGATGCTAACATTTCAAAAATTAGTGAGCCAAGGAAAGTTTCTTATTTTTAAAAATTGTATGGTTATCAGGCAATCAGGCAGATGGCAGCAAGATAAAGAAGGCTGGAAGATGAAATAAGTCAAAAATTATTATTTTTTTTTTGCTTTACTAGTACTGGTGATTGTATATAACCGCGGTGGTGGTGCTGCAGTAGCGTTGTCGCCTCACAGTAAGACGCTGTCCAGTTTGATTCTCATCTATAGCGTCTTCTGCGTGGAGACATGCGTGAATGGGCATACCTTCGTTGAAGGTTGTGCATCAGGGCTGGTAACTCGGCACGTAAAAATCAACTACCAATCATTAGCGGACCGGAGGTCTGCTGTGGCGACCCCTAACCGGGAAAAGCCGAAAGACACAAACAACCTAGTACTGGTGATTGTATCTCGACAACTGCAATTTGCAATAATACTTTCATTGATAAGTTAAACATTAATTAACTTTGTGGTCTAAAAAGCAGGCATGTTGAAGCTCTCACTATTCTCCTAAGACTCCATGGATAATAAGGCATTAATTTTACATTATGGCTTTGGCAGAGTTTACATAAGGCAATGATATACTTGTTAATTAATTCAACTGCAAAGACCTGTTGTACTTAGAAATATGGATGTCAGATAGTACAATATATCAAGCTGATGACATGTTCTTACAAGAATACATGGAAAGATTTGTTATCAATAATTTAACAGGCAAAATGGTTGACCTACAATAGTACTGAAACAGTTAAAATAGGTCTGATTTAAACTGACAGATCCAGGAATATGTTTTTACCTAAAGACCCAATTGTCTGTATGATGGGTCCAGGCCAGCAATCAAGGAGACTTAGTCCTCACCACTGACTCTGGTGAGGGACAGTCACTAAGACCAATGGCGGATTCACACAGTATTTTCAGATGCAGCTCCCTGCACCAAGCATAATTTCTCTTAAGAGCATACTCCAGACCTGGGGCTGGACTCTCTTTCTCTTTCCAGACCCATACAAAACTCCACACTGACCACTTTGAAGCACTGTGTCCTTGTTCCCAGTAGCTCACTTTGATATTTCAGTTTCAATTACACACACACACACACACACACACACACACACACACACACACACACACACACACACACACACACACACACACACACCTGAGAAAAGCTGGCACAGCTTTAGTAGCTGTGCCTCTTTCTGCCTAGAGTCTGAGGTAATCATGCTGCCACCAATCAGCTACCCTAAGGCTCTTACAAAGGGCAGCCAATTATACAGTGTAAAATTAATACTAATACAAATGGTACATTATGAGAGGCCGCAGTGGTGCAGTGGTTAGCGTTGTCCCCTCACAGCAAGAGGTTCTCCCATTCGATTCTCGGCTGGAGTGCCTTCTGTTGAGTCGGCATGTCCTCCCCAGTCAAGTGACGTTTAAAGACATGCAGGTAGGTGTGTGTGTGAATGGATGGATGTGCCTTCTTTGAAGGTTGGGCATTGGGCTTGCAACTCGGCACCATAAAAATCCACTGCCAATCATTAGCAGACCGGAGTTCCGCTTTGGCGACCCCTAACCGGGAAAAGCCAAAAGACTTTAAGACAAATGGTAGGGTATGACCAAAGAAGCAAGGCTTTCAGGAGCAGCCACAGTGTCACTAAAATAAGCATAAGAACTCTCAAGATGTTAGAAGTATTATCTAAAGGACCAGCAACAATGAAAGGGATTAAAATGTTTAATGATAACTAAAACAGAAACAGAATACAGAATACAATAAACAATAGAGTTTCAACCACAGCTATATAAAAAAAAAATAATGCAGTTGTATAGTTTCTCACAGATGCAGAAAACAATACTAAACTATTCTCACTAAATGTCCCTGACTGACTAAATAGTTACTGTTCCCTGACTACTTACTAAAGCAAGGCAAGCTGATGTGTGCTGAGTGACTCACCACAGCAAAAGCTAGATGATGTCTGTTGATGTGCGAGATATATATTTCCTGTCAAAAATCTTTCCTGTCAGGTTCCAAAGTGCTGCTGAAAGAGTTCCAGAGAAACCAGATGCTGGCTAGAGGATGACATCACCTCTGGTCACCTGACTCTGGTACAATACACACACAGAGCATTACTAAGACCTGTGGGTGCATCTGAAAGCTATAACACGATTTCAAACTTTCCACCCTTCTGGGGTTCTCTGATAAACATACACAAATGATCAGTTACAACAATGCAACCTAATATATATGCATACATTCTCTCTGTCCAGCAGGATCTACTGTTGATGCATTTTTAACATAAGTAGCTTTACAAATATAAATTAACTCAAATCAGTGTGATAGTCAAATAACAAAAAATTATTTACAAAACTCCAGCTAGCTATGCTGGCATATGTACACATGTACTGCCCCACTCTCCCTGGCAGAGATGGCACCATCTCATAACATCACAGCCTGTTAAAATTTATCAGTACAAGGTTACTGGTCATCTAAAAAGAAGGCCTCATTCTTTCTCTTGAGACTACAACAAAAGAAAGATTTCATGTAATAATAATAATAAATTTCAATACTGTGAAGAGAAGTTGGAACACAAACTTTCACCTTCGAAGTAAGTTTTGATATTTCATGTCATAAAGTGTTAATACTGGAATACAATGATTACATGTTTTATCATAACCAGCTGGGTTATCAAGCAGGATATAAATGTTTAACTGTGATTGGATGAAGAGCTTATAATTATGCATATACTTTTCAAAAGATGCAGAGGGTGACTAGGGGGAATGTGACTGATACCTAGCTAGGAGAGAAGCATGCTTTCAAAGTGACACGGGGATATTACTGACACCTAGCTAAAAGGGGGTGCTTGCTTACTTCCTTTAGTTACAGGTAACTTTACAGGCAAGGACTTGCTGGGTGTGTTCACTAAGCTCAATGTTTATGTAAATAATTTATTTCATTATTTGTTTACTCTTGTTATATTTCTTGGTTCCAAGAAAATAAGCACAGTATAGTCAATCTCATTACTGTTACATCAGACAAAATCTGTGTAAAGGCATATACATGTAAATTATCACACTGGCTGTTCTGAGGCAGTATATCTACTGCCTTATGCTTACCTGCTGTTCAATGCTACTATCAATTGATAGTGCAACCTGTGAGAGATGTAAATATTTCAGAAAAATTTAGGTAAACCTCTCACATCAGTCCACTATCAATAATCATTATATACTGCCACAATACAGTATTAACCACATCACTAGGTCCGCAAATGGTGCTGAATCTGTAAAGAAGATTTGCTAAAGCCTTCTAAGAACATGCTATAAAACATCCTGACCTCCAGCGCAAAAGGCAACACCTACTCCTTCACCACTCATCCATAATGCAGATCCACACAGCTCACCCAAGAGTGACCAGGAAAACAAGCCTAAACCCTTAAGGTTCTCCAAGTCTTCTTCCACACAAGAAAATACATTAGTCATAGGTGACTATACATTCAGCAGACAGACTCCAACCTCAACAGCTGGACAATAGGGTGACTGTAAGCTACATTACACTGCTAAGGCCCTTTAAACCAGAAAAGTATGTCTATAACCTACTCAGGGCCCATGTGGAAGTGAGTAATTTGAGGATCTCCATGACTTACAGAGAGACAAGATGGAACTTACTATGCATGTGTTAAGAGGTTGGAAAGACACTGGTCTGGAGTAGTACCATGCTTTCACCAAGAACAACACCTTATTACCAAGACAAGACAATTAACTTTCATTCTAAGGAGATTCAGTACATGTGGGCCTGGGGTGGTAGTTAAGAATTACTGTTTTGCTGACAGTTGGGGGGGGGGGGCATGACTTGGATGGCAAGCTGAAAGCAGCAGAATTCTTAAGCTCTGCAGTGCTCATCCTATTTTGACAGGAATTCGTACCTAATTTCACCAATAACTACCTGAAATCAACAAATCTACATTATGGAAGTCGTAAGCTACAAGTTGGTGTAATTTTTTAATAAAAATCTTCATATTTTCCTGTCACACACTCCAGAAGAAGGACACAAACTTCATCCATAAAGGAAGATGAGCAACTCCAAGTTTTCCCGGCAAGAAAATCCATTGAAGAAAGAAATACAGGCAATCCTTACCACTGTTCAAGATTTGGTGATAAAAGTAAACAGACTAAACCTAAAAGTTAACAATATAAAGGAAGATACTACCAAACAAACAGACATACTGAATGATGTCCTCAAACAACAACCTGACCAGATTGCTGCACTTGAAGACTCTATAACAGATACAGACTACAGATTAACAGAAAGAGAGAAAAACATAGACTTTCTTCTTCGAGAATATACCAGACTCACTGTGAAGATAGCTGACAATGAAAACAGAGCCAGGAGAAATAATACAAGAATCTATGGCATCCCGGAGCAGATGGAGAAGGACAATATGATTAACTTCCTAACTTCTTGGATTCCTAAAACCTTAAACCTGCTGGAAGCACTATCTTCAGGATTGAGAGGGTACACAGATCTTTAACCACAATTCCTTCAACCAGCAAAAACATCCGTCCTCGATCTATTATTGTAAAATTTATTTCCACTCAAGACAAGGACCTTGTTTTAAGGACTGCCTGATCCCTTGCTCCACTGAAAATAGGTGACCAAATCATCAGATCTGACAATGACTTTTCATCCCTTGTAATGTCTAAAAGAAAAGCATGTGTCCCATTAATAAAATCTTTGAAGGAGGAAGGAATCAAAGCCCAACTCATATTTCCTGCAAGAATAAGACTATCCCTGCCAGAGGGAAGGAAAACATTTGACTCCCTTGAAGCATCATCCACATTTATCCAAAAAATAACCTTTTACGTCAGCCTGAACCCATGGATTTTTCAGTGAATTTAAAAAGACAAGCTTCAAAAATAAATGGACAACTAAAGGAAAAAAAAAGAAATCCAGAGACAAGTAAATATACTTAATTTTCCTTTTCCTCAGATTACGTCTTCTTTTAACTACTGTGGAACCGCACACAAAAGGTAATGTAGCTTTCTTTTTTTCCCCTATCTTACTCACAACAATGCTAATTTTTAAGTAATACACGTTACTCAATTAGATCAAATAGGTTTAAGACTTTATGTAAACTGCAGTCTGTTATTTTATACTGAAATCTTTTCATATACATATCATCAGTGAAACACTATAGAATTACCCATGTTTCACATATGGATATGTATATATATGTGTGTGTGTGTGTGTGTGTGTATATATATATACGTGTGTATGTATGTGAGTGTGTGTGTATATATATATATATATATATATATATATATATATATATATATGTGTGTGTGTGTGTGTGTATATATGTATATATATATATATATATATATATATATATATATCATATATTTTATATCCAATTCTTCTTATATACCTTTCCCTTTATCAGTAATATAGTACATAAATACTAGAAATAAAGAAGATGCTTAATATGTTACATACAGGTATTCTAAAAAGTACTAACATTTTTATTAATATATATGTACTTGTTTTACTTAGATTTTTATATGTTCCTATTGCTATTATAACTAAAATGTATATATAATTAATATTTTAGATTGTTTTCTTTGATTATTTCACTATTTTACATGTTAATGCTTTAAAAATGGATTTTTTACACTGCTCGTGGCTTGTTTTAACATCTACAAGCATTTTTATGCTTAAAAGTCTTCACTTTATCATAAAATTCCCACCTACTGACTTTTCTTGATGGTTTTTACAACTTCTGTGGCAAGCTTGAGCTTCTAACAACTTCAGGTATTTCCCATACACGTGAGGAACAACTTACGTCTTCAAGAAGTAGGTGTGACCTCTGAACCTGTTTTTCTTCACTGAACTTCAACAGCCAATTGGATTCAAGAATGGACATTTGAATAGTATTTTTACTCATTTAACAACCATTTTTAACTAAAAAAAAACAGGAAAAGCCGAAAGAAGAAGACAGATAATCTGTGTGTGTATGTTTAAAGAAGTATTATAAACAGCTTGTTCTTAGCAGTGACAGTTTTAAATGCATTTTTCTCTGTTTAAATAACATAATATACCTGCATTTATTTACAATAATTAATAATAATTTAGTCAACTCACTTCATTTAGTTTGTTTAGCTAAATAATTCTAGTATGCTATATGGAAGTTAATGTTTTATAATCAATGTATATACAGCATTGTAAACGGACTCTTCCCTTTTATAATTTTTAATGCATATACGGTTTCCTTCTTGGTGGCCCCAGTGGTGCAGCGGTTAGCGTTCCTGCCTCACAGCAAGAGGTTCTCCGGTTCGATCCTCAGCTGGGGTGCTTCCTGTGCGGAGTCTGCATGTCCTCCCTGTGGTCACGTGGGTTTCTTCCGGGTGCTCCGGTTTCCTCCCACATCCTAAAGACATACTGTAGGTGGATTGGACACTCTCAATTGGCCCTAGGTGTGAGTGCATGCCTTCAGTGGAAGGTTGGGCACTGGGCTGGCAGCTTGACACCGTAAAAAACTCCACTGCCAATCATGAGCGGACAGGTGATCTGCTGTGGTGACCCCTAACCGGGAAAAGCTGAAAGAAGAAGAAGGAGAAGAATACTGCTTCCCTTCTGCTTGCTATTACTCTGCAGTAGATAAGAATTGTCACTAGATGTCATGAGAGAGTTAGTTTGTGGCTTCTATGAGGAGCATAGCAAGCCTGGATTTAGTTTATCCATGCAGAAGGTTGCTAAAATGCATGGTTTTATTGTTTTTAAATTCAGAGTTTTTATATTGTCCATCACAACTTCAAGTATGGTATTTAACACAATGAACCAAGAAAACACTTTTCAATTTTACTTAAAGTAGCAGTATCTACTAAATGACAGTTTTTAATATTTTATCTTTAAATGCCAATGGGTTGAACAACCCTATGAAAAGAGGTAGTGTTAAAAATGTAACTCTACATAAAGCTGATTTTGCATTTATACGGGAATCTCATTTATCAGAGGATGTACGCAAATTAACTTTCAAAGATTATAAAATTTTGATAAGTTCACACTTTAACCCTAACAGAAGAGGTGTCTTAATCTTATGCAAAAAAATCAGTAAGATTACCAGATATAGTTGACTCGTATTCAAGCAATGATGGTATGCTTGCTTTAGTTAAACTAATACTGAATAAAATGATGTATACCTTCATTAATACTTACTGGATACCAGGTATTGGTACAAAAACTGGGAAAAAAACATTTGGACACTATAACATCAAGGTCTAAAGGTGAAATACTATTTGCAGGTAATTTTAACTGTATTTTGTCCCCCACTGCTACTACAAGCTCTAAGCCCTTCAAGTTATCCCCAATAACTAAGCATCTGAACAATTATACGAAAGACAGGAATCTGACATTAATTGTATAAAACTACTGTCTTCCTTAAAATATTCTCAGTATTCTTATAGGTTCGGCACACAGACCAACATAGTCTTAGTAACTAGTTCCTTACTATCAAAAATAGAGAATGTAGTGCTGACATCATGCCCTATATACAACCACAATGTTATCACCTTCAATATAACAATTAATAGTGATTTTTTAAATTTCTGCCAAAGATTACCTGCTTATTTAGTAAAAGGATTTAAAGAATGATTTCTAAATGAAATAAATCATTACATGGATGTCAACAATGGAGAGGTTTCAGATATGATTGTATGGGACACTCTAAAGGTGGTCTTATATGGCAAAGTTAAAAGTTGGTATATAAACAAAAGAAAAGAATGGGATAGAAAACAAGTAGACATATAAAATGAAATTGATAAGCTAAAAAGTACAGTTGTGTACCTACCATAACTGTAGATGCTCGAGTGTATTCACTGTTGCAGTCAGTACTCTTAGGTTATCCTGCTGGCAGGCTACCCGCAGTCGGCCAGAATTCCAAAGTCTAGGTCCGGCGTTGGTTGCTGTTGCTTCTTCCCTGACGTCAGTGCGCCAGGGGTATAAAAGATGCAGCCGACGCCATTTTCTTCAGTTTTTCTTGCCCCAGATGTCAGGTGCCCCCAATACGGTAGGCTAAAAATATTATGCCAATCATTATGCATGCAGTAAAATAAACATTTCCTTCATCTACAAGCAAATACACCACATAGGTTGTATAGGATAGAGAAGTATAGGTAAGTCCCAGCAAAGAGAAGAGGGATGGTGGGTGGGTAACCTGGACTGCAACAGTGAATACACTCAAACATCTACATTTATGGTAGGTACACAACTGTACTATGTTCATCGTGTTTCATTGTTGCAGTCATTACTCTTGGGTTGAATCCCAAAGCTAAGGCTGGGTGGCTGGGCCTAAATAGGATTAGGAGAGGCTATAAGGCCTTGCAGAACTGCAGTGGCGAAGCCTGCTCTGGATTTAGAGTAGAGAGGTAAATGGTAGTGCTTTGTAAAGGTGTGCACTGAACTCCAAATTGCAGCCTCTAAAATGTCTTTGGTTGGTACTCCTCTGAGAAAGGCTGCTGTCCTGGTAGAATGAGGCCTAATGCCCTTGGGCACTGATTTGCCATGTTGTGAGTAGCAGAAATGAATGCAGTGGCCTATCCATTTTGAAATAGTCTGTTTTAAGATAGGCTTTCCTTGAGATCCTGCAGCATATGCCACTAAAAGTTGCTCAGTTTTTCTGAAAGCTTTAGTTCTGTCCAAGTACAAGCGTAGTTGTCTGTGTATGTCCAAGGAATGCAAAGTCTCTCACCCTTAATTCTGTGGATTTGGATAAAAGTAGGCAAATGAATGGTTTGGTTAAGGGCCACACTGGACACTACCTTAGGCATAAATGTTGGGTTCGTCCTTAGAGAAACCCTGTCTGGATGGAAAATGATGAAAGGTTCCACAGCCATGAGTGCCTCTAACTCTGAAACTCGTCTTGCAGAGGTTAATGCTAGGAGCAGAACTGTTTTCCAAGATAAAAACTTTATATCAGCTGTATTGGCTGGCTCAAAAGCCAGTAGTGTGAGTTTTTCCAAGACATAATTGAGGTCCCATGCAGGTATTGGGGCTCTCCTTGGAGGTCTTATGTTTTTGGCCCCTCTGAGGAACTGCCTTAGCAATGGATGGCAAAAAATAGGAGGTTCCGTATTGTAATGAGCTGAAATGGCAGAGGCATGAATTTTAATTGATGAAAAGGATAGGCCTTTGTCTAGCATCTCAGTTAGGTATTGTAAAATCTGAGGAATATTTGGTACAGATGTGTCAATTCCTTGTGCCTGGTTCCAGGCACAGAATCTTTTCCATTTTTCTGCATAAGATTTTCTGGTACTGGGCCTCCTGGCCTCCAAAATAACATCCATCACTGCTTTAGAGAGAGGTGTGCTTTGAATGTTTACATTATCCGCCATGCTGCCAGATTTAGGGTCCTGAGTTGGCTGTGCAGAATCTGATTGTTTCGCTGGGTCAGTAAGTGAGGAATTAGAGGCAATGTCCAGGCTGGGCCTTGAGACAAGCTTTTTAAGATTGGGTACCAGTACTGGCGTGGCCAGTCTGGGGCAATCAATCATTCTTGGCTTCTCTTGTCTGACCTTTAGGAGTACCTTGGGGAGGAGAGGCCGAGGAGGAAAGGCATATACTGTTAGACTTTTCCAGCTGAATGACAGAGCATCCACTTTCCATGCTTGCTTGTGATAAGTCCTTGTGCAGCATTTCTGTAGTTGGCAGTTGTGAGAGGAGGCACATAGATCTATGTCTGGTCATCCACATTCCTTTGTTATCATGCTGAAGACTTGTGGATCCAGTTTCTACTCATGGGGATCCGTAAGGTTTCTGCTTAGTTCGTCTGCCAGAGTATTGTTCTTTCCTGGCACGAATTGTACTTGCAGGTGTACTTGATAAGTCAATGCTGCGTTCCACAAAGTCATGGCTTGTCTGCAGAGGTGGTAGGAAATGTGTGCCGCCCTGCTTGTTTATGTACCACAACTGTAGTATTGTCCGTCCTTATCAGTAGTTGTCCTGGATGGAATAGATCCTTGAAAGCTGTCAGGGCATTCTGAACAGCTAGCATCTCTTTCTGATTGATATATAGATGCATTTGGCTTGTGGACCATGTGCCCTGAATACATTTTCCTGCTATGTGCACTCCCCAGGCATAATTTGATGCATCTGTTGTTAATGACTGCCTGGCTGTGGGCAGAGTGAATGGCTGTCCCTTGTTGAGGTGACAGGCATGAGCCCACCATCGAAACTCCTGTTGCAGGCACGGAATGAGGGTAATTAATGCTTCCAGGCTTTGAGAATGTTGAGTCCACACACTTTTTAGGTACCACTGAAGTATCCTCATATGCAGTCTGGCATATGGAATTAGCAGAATGCAGGATGCCATAAAGCCCAAAGCCTGCAGAATTTTTCTTACAGATAACTGGGTCTTTGTTGCCAACATTTTGAAGTAAGAAGTTAGTTGCCTTTGTTTGTCTGGCGTGAGATAAGCCATCTGGACAGTTGTATTTAAGCTTGCACCCAGGAATATTATCTCTTGAGAGGGTACTAGTTTTGATTTCTTTTCGTTTACTATGTACCCTAGGCAAATTAATAATCTTTTTACAAACGCCAGATGCTTTAGTAGAGTGTCCTTGTTCCCTGCTTGTATAATGCAGTCGTCCAAGTAAGGATAAATTTGAATTCCTCTTTGTCTGCAAAATGCAATTACTGGTGCCAGGCATTTTGTGAAGACCCTGGGCGCAGTAGATAAGCCAAAGGGCAGTGCAGAGAATTGGTAGTGCATTGAGCCGGCTATGAATCTGAGGTATCTTCTGCAAGATTGTCTGATTGGTATATGCAGGTATGCCTCTTTTAGGTCCAAAGTTACAAGCCAAGCCTTCTTGCCCAGCATGGGCAGAAGCTGCTGCAGAGTTAACATTTTGAATTTTGGAACGTTCAGAAATGTGTTTAGAAAAGACAAGTCCAGTATTGGTCTCCAGGCTTTGTCCTTTCTGGGAACCAAGAAAAGTCTTGAATAATATCCTTGTCCCTGCTCTTGCTGTGGTACTTGCTGAATGGCCCTCATTTGCATAAGGGACAAAACTTGTTTTTGTGCCTCTGCCCATTGATTGTGTGGCAGGTTTGGCATACCTTTTGCCTTTGGCAGGGTGTGAAAGTGAAACCTGTAGCCCTGGGACACTATATTCAATACCCATTTGTCCTGGGTGATCCTGTGCCAATTTTGAGAGAAAAGTGCTAGTTTTCCCCCTAAGGGGGCTGCCAGAAGATAAGTGCTTGGTGCTGTCAGAGGCAAGTCATTGGGACTGTTTCCTGTATGGCTGTGCTTTGTCTTCTCCACTTTTGGAGGTAGAAGCGCCCCACTGTTTAGGCCTGTATGAGCCCTGGGGCTGGGATCTGCCTCTGGGACGCCTGTATCTGCCTCTTTGTGGCCCGTCCGACACTGGAAAGGACCAATTCTTTGTAGGCCAGTTCCTGCTAAATTTTGGTGGCTGAACCTGTAAGAAATCCTTTACTGTCTGCATAGATTTCGCTTTGTCCTCCATTTTCTTCAAAACCTCCTCTGCTTTAACACCAAATAAAGTAGCATGCTGTAATGGAGCATCTAATAATTTTGCTTTAACATGATCAGGCAGATTTTGTTCCTTTAACCAAGCATGCCTCCTAATGACAGAACCCGTAACTGCAGCCCTGCAGGAGGCCTCCAGAGAATCAAAACCACATTGCAATGTATGCTTTCCCACTTGTTCAGTTGCATGTAGTAAATCCTGTATTTCCTTATTTTCTGTACAATCAGAATTAGTCAACATTTTCTGTTTTAACAGTGACGTTAAGTACTGCTGATATTTAATCATATGAAATTGACAATTTAAAGCCCTCACAGCCAAAGTAGCAGAAGTGTAAACCTTTTTCCCCCATCTGTCTAGTGCCCTTGAATCCCTGTCAGAAGTGACAGGGTTTTTTGCAGTAGTGGCCTTAACCCCTTTGGGACCCTGAGAAATAGTTTCTGGATCAGCAGCAGGGTTTTTATAAAGAAATGTATGTGAATCAGGAACCCTGTAGTATCTGTCTGGTTTAACAGGAGCTGGAGGTAAGGAGTCTGGAGAAAGGCCGGACTCTGAAAATACATCATCTACAATGTCTAGCACAGGGGAAATAGCAACAGGCCTGTGCTGAGGAAGTAAAAGAATCTCTAAGCCTTTTCTTTGATTCTGAGTAATCTTGGCTCTCCCAGTGGAAGTGCTCCCTCATGGTATGCAGGTTTCCCCAAAGAATAATCCTCAGGAGGAGAGGCTGAAGGAATGGATTCTTCAGCATCAAAATCCTCATAGGGAGGAAGAGAGAATTCCTGTACAGAAGAGGAGTCAGAGGAAATGGAAAACTGATCTGAGGAGTCAGAGTCTGTCTCTTGCCTAGGCCTCTTGTCAGGAGCGGGATGGGAACCCCTGATCAAGGTAATAAGGTCATCGGCCATTTTGAGCATCTGTTTCTTAGGCATGGAAGTCTGTCCTGGAGAATGCTGTACTTGTTTCTTTGTCTTTAAAACTGCTGTAGTCTTTGCTTTTGAAGCTGAAGTAGGCTTTACATATAGCTGTGTAGGTCTGAAAAAGTACAGTTTTGTACCTACCATAAATGTAGATGTTCGAAGATCCACATTGCTGCAGTCCTTACACTTGGGTAGTCCGCTGACCTCGGTCGGCCCGAATATCAAAGTATTAGGCTGACGTCGGTCAAGGCGCTTAAGACTGACATCAGAACGTCAGGGTACAAATGCGCATGACCGACATCATATCCTCAGTCTTTTCTTGCCCCAGATGTCAGAAGACCCTAAAGAGAAAGGTCAAAACCAAAAGACAGCAAAAAACAACCAACCACCCTTGCACTAAACATATGTACAATATATACAACATCCACAATATTCATAACCCAAACCACACAACCGCCTCTAACTACAGAGGGGAAGGAGGGAGGGTAAATTGGACTGCAGCAATGTGGATCTTCGAACATCTACATTTATGGTAGGTACAAAACTGTACTATGTTCTTCATCTCACATTGCTGCAGTCCTTACACTTGGGTAGAATCCCAAAGCAGAGGTAAGGGAGGATGGCAAAACTATAAAGCATTAGGAACTGCCAAAATGCCCTGTAAAATTGCAGTGGCAAAACCAGCCCTAGATTTAGAGTAAAGTGGAAGGTGGTAATGCTTAGAGAAAGTATGCACTGAACTCCAAGTAGCTGCCTCCAAAATATCTTTAGTTGCCACCCCCCTTAAAAAAGCTGTAGAAGTGGCAGTAGCCCTAGTGGAATGAGGCCTAATCCCAGCTGGAATCACCTTACCATGATGGGAATAACAGAAAGCAATACAAAACCCAATCCACTTAGAAATAGTTTGTTTTGACACAGGCTTGCCCTGAGAACCCAAAGCAAATGAAACAAATAACTGCTGAGACTGCCTGAACCCTTTAGTTCTGCTCAAATAATATCGCAACTGCCTGTGTATATCCAAAGTGTGCAAAATCTTTTCCCCTTTATTTTGGGGGTTTGCATAAAAGTAGGCAAATGAATAGTTTGGTTTAAAGCCACACTAGAAACCACTTTAGGCATAAAGGAAGGATTAGTATGCAAAGATACCCTATCCTTATGGAAAATTAAGGAAGGCTCAACCGCCATAAGGGCCTGTAATTCAGAAACCCTTCTCGCAGAGGTAATGGCCAACAAAAAAGCAGTCTTCCATGATAAATATTTCAACTCGGCAGTAGCTGCAGGCTCAAAAGGTTGTAGAGTGAGTTTCTCCAACACAAAATTGAGATCCCAAGCAGGAGTAGGAGCTCTTGGGGGTCTTATATTCTTTGCCCCTCTAAGGAATTGCTTAAACAAAGGATGAGAAAACAATGGTGGGGCACAGTCATAGTGAGCAGAAATTGCTGCAGCATGAACCTTAATAGAAGAGAAGGACAAACCTTTGTCCAGTAACTCAGTAAGATATTGAAGAGCCACACTTAAATTAGGCTTAGAAACATCAAATTCCTTTGCTGTACTCCAAAATAAAAATCTCTTCCATTTATCTGCGTACACTTTCCTTGTACTAGGCCTTCTGGCCTCCAAAATAACATTCAAAACTTGCTGTGGAAGCTGAGACCCTCCAGGGTTTAAAACAGAATATGCCAGGCTGTTAGATGTAGAGAGTGAAGTTTGACATTGAGTAAATGACTGTTCTCCTGAGACAGCAGGTGTGGAATCGAAGGCAAAGGCCATGGAGGCTCCCGTACCAGACTTCTCAATAATGGGTACCAGTGCTGTCGAGGCCAATCTGGAGCTATTAAAATCATCTTTGGCTTGTCCTGTCTGACCTTCAGGAGTACCTTTGGGAGGAGAGGCAGAGGAGGGAAGGCATACACATGAAGATTGCTCCACTTGAATGAAAGAGCATCCACTTTCCAAGCTGTGGGATGAAACCTTTGTGTGCAAAACTTTGGCAGCTGGTAGTTTAGTGGAGAAGCGAACAGATCTATGTCTGGAGTTCCCCATAACACTGTCAATTTCTGAAATACATGAGGATCCAATTTCCACTCGTGGGGATCCATAATTTGTCTGCTCAACACATCTGCTAAGGAGTTCTGTGCTCCCGGCAGAAACCTTGCCTGAAGATTCAGCTGTAAACTGAGAGCAGTCTCCCACAAAATCATTGCTTGTCTGCATAGAGGATAAGAATGCGTTCCCCCTTGCTTGTTGATGTACCACATGACAGTTGTGTTGTCTGTTAGAACCAACACCTGCCCTGGAAGAAGTAAATCCTTGAAAGCTATTAATGCAAATTGGACTGCTAACATCTCCTTCAAGTTGATATGTAGATGTTGAAGTCAGGCAGGCCACTTGTCTTGTACCCACTTTCCATTTAGATGAGCTCCCCAAGCTTTGTCTGAGGCATCTGTCGTTAGAATCTGACTCGCCTCTGGTCGGGTCACAGAGAGTCCCTTGTTTAGGTGACATTCCTGAGCCCACCACAAAAACTCCTTTTGAATGCAAGGTATTATCTGAATGACAGTGTCCATATCTTGGCAGTGCTGTGTCCATACATTTTTGAGATACCATTGTAGCTTCCTCATATGCAGTTTGGCATTGGGAAGCACCAGAATACAAGATGCCATGAACCCCAAGGCTTGAAGGACTGTCCTTGCAGTCAGCCTGGACTGATGAGACAATTGATGGAAGTAAAGAGAAAGATTCTTTTGTTTGTCCGGGGTCAAAAGGCCATCTGGGACGCTGTATTCAGTCTCACACCCAGAAAGCACATGTCCTGAGAGGGTACTAGACTGGACTTTATTTCGTTCACAGAATACCCCAGGCATCTTAGCACTGCTATCACATACTGTAAATGATGAAGAAGTTCGTCCTTTTCTTGGGCCAGAATCAGGCAATCGTCCAAATAAGGATAGATCTGTATTCCTCTTAGCCTGAAGAAAGCTATCACTGGAGCCAGAACTTTCGTGAACACTCTGGGCAGTAGATAAGCCAAAGGGCAATGCAGAGAACTGATAATGAGAAGTCCCAGCCAAAACGCAGATACTTCCTGCAACTGAGCCTGATAGGAACATGAAGGTAAGCCTCCTTGAGATCCAGAGTCACCATCCAGTGATCTTTGCCCAGCAGAGGCAAAAGCTGTTGTAACGTCAACATTTTGAACTTGGGAATGTCCAGATATGTGTTGAGGATAGATAAATCCAAAATTGGTCTCCACGTGTTCCCCTTCTTTGGTACTAGGAACAGGCGAGAATAAAATCCTAGGCCCACTTCTGGTAGAGGGACCGGTTGTATGGCCCCTATTTGAAGTAGCAGAGAAATTTGTTTGTGAGCCTCTAGTCTTTGCTGAGGAGGAACGTCTGGCATGCCTTTGAAAGGAGGCAAGGTATGGAAATAAAACTTGTAACCTTGGTGTATGATATCCAATACCCATCTGTCTTGAGTAATCAAACTCCAATTTCCCTTGAAGAGTGCCAACCTTCCTCCCAAAGGTGCTGCCAGGCAAGAAGGATCTGGCAGCTGAAAAGGTAGGTCATTGGGCCTGTTTACGAAAGGACTGGCCCCTGCCCTCACCCGAAGACTGTGCAGGTGAACTCCCCGTTCTAGGTCTGAAGGCACTCTGAGCTCTGCCCCTACCACGTCTAGATCTACCCCTAGACTGAGAATCATAAGAAGGATACGTCCACCCCTTAGCAGGCCAATTCCTACTAAACTTCGGAGGCTGAACTTGCAAAAAATCTTTAACAGCCTGCATAGACTTAGCCTTGTCCTCCATTTTCTTCAAGACTGACTCCACAGGTGAACCAAACAACACATCAGACTGTAAAGGAGCATCCAAAATCCTTGTCTTAACATGGTCAGATAAATTCTGATCCCTCAGCCAGGCGTGCCTGCGAAGAACTGAACCAGTGGCAGCCACCCTAGACGAGGCCTGTACAGCATCAAAACCACATTGTAAAGAATGCTTACCCACCTGTTCCGAGACATGCACCAAATCTTGTAATTCTTTACACTCAATGCCTTCCGCCAGAGCATCTACCTTAGACTTCAATTGAGAAAGAAGATAGTTTTGATATTTCAACATGTGAAACTGGCAATTCAAAGCCCTCATAGCTAAGGTGGAAGAAGTATAGACTTTCTTTCCCCATCTATCCAAAGCTCTGGCCTCTTTATCTGGAGGAACCGGATTTTTACAACAGAGGCCTTGACACCCTTAGGTCCCTGACTAACAGTTTCTGGGTCCGCCCTAGGACTCTTATAAAGATATTTATGAGCCTCAGGCACCCTGTAATACCTATCCGGTTTAACAGGAGCAGGAGGCAAAGAATCAGGATTAAGTGAAGCCTCTGCAAACACATCCTCCACAACATCCAGAACAGGTGGTATAGCCAAAGGCCTATGCTGGGGTAAAAGCAAAATTCCCTAAGCCTTTTCCTGGAATCAGAGAAGTCCTGACCTTCCCACTTAAAATGTTCCCTCATGGAATGAAGAGTCTCTGAAAAGAAAAATCCTCTGGAGGAGAAGCAGAAGGAGTCGAATCATCTGCATCAGAATCAGAATAAGGAGAGTACTCCTGCAAGTCTTCAGCCGAAGACTCAAACATCCGAAGCCTGCTCAAAACTCCCCAACTCTGGTTCCACCCTAGGCCTCTTATCAGGAGGGGGCAAAGAACCTCTAATCAAAGTAATTAAATCTTCTGCCATTTTAAGCATGTGCTTCTTGGGCACAGATCCTGTAGAACTAGGAGTGACACCAACAGAAGCTAAACCTGGCCTGCCTCTGGGAGAAGCCTTGGAAACAGGAGGAGAGGGCCTAACCACCCTAGGAAGGGAGGGGAGTACAGTAACCTGAGAAGCCCCTTCAGCCTGACCTGCCTCCTGAGAGGCCACATCCTGCAATATCAAAGTCTCCCCCTGGGACTCCAGAGAAGCCTCCAGCAGAACCACCGGTTCCACTGACGCCTCTAAAGAACCGGCGTCCAGTACGGACGACTCTTCTTGCCTGGGTTTAGCTGCTTTGTCTTTGCGCTTCTTCGAAGAAGCGGGCGGAGCATCCGACGGCATATTATAATTGCACCGCTTCCCAAAGACCAACCTGGCACAATCTAACCTTCGCTTAATAGTGCGCTTATTGAACCTAGCACAAAAGCGACACCCAACAATGTCGTGCTCAGGCCCCAAACAAGGAATACACAAAGTATGATAATCCCTATGCGGTATCTGCTTCCCACAAGAAATACAGTTATTCACTTTTTCTGACATCCGGTAAACCACTGAGGCAAGAAAAAACTAAAATATTCCCCAACGGGGTACTTAGCCAACTTTGACTCGGTCTGAAACTCCGAATTCGAAAAATTTCAGAACGCCGAACGGCACTTGCAACGCTGCTTCTGCATCGGACCATGCGGCAAAAAAGACTGAGGATATGACGTCGGTCATGCGCATTTGTACCCTGACGTTCTGATGTCAGTCTTAAGCGCCTTGACTGACGTCAGCCTAATACTTTGATATTCGGGCCGACCGAGGACAGCGGACTACCCAAGTGTAAGGACTGCAGCAATGTGAGATGAAGAACATCACCCTCAGAAGCCGATGCCTGCTCAGCGGCTCCGGACCCATCTGAGGGAATGATTTCTGAGTGTCCAATACCTTGAGTATCCAGAGGCCTAGTTGGCTCCACGTGGGAGTCGTCAGCGGCCTGTGGCTCTGAGGTAGCAGGCGTCAGGGGCTGTGAAAGCGCCTCACTGAGAACCGGCGAACCGGCGACTGGCTTAGTGAAAGCCTCGTCGTCGGTTTTGGATCTCGGATGCCTGCCTTTCTCTTTTTCCTTGCGTTTTTTTTTAGAAACTCCGGTCGTCGGCTGTTCCGACGGCATTATGTAATTGAGTTTTCGGCCAAAGTAATGATAAGCAAAATCAAACCGACGCTTAATAGTGCGTTTGTTGAATCTAGCACAAAACCGACAGCTAGCAACGTTATGATTAGGGCCTAAGCAAGGAATACAGTAAGAATGATAATCCTTATGAGGTATTTGCTTCCCACAAGAAATACAATTGTTAACTTTTTCTGACATCGGTCTGGATCAAGAAAAAAGTTTCCCCAATGGGGTACTTAGCTTTAATGAAGACTTTGGATCTGAAATTCGTCTGTGAAAATCTCAGGAGTCGGCCGACCGGCACTTGCGAACTGCTTTTGCTTCGGGCACCGCGTGGCAAGAAAGATGGAAGAAAATGGCGTCGGCTGCATCTTTTATACCCCTGGCGCACTGACGTCAGGGAAGAAGCGATAGCAACCGACGCCGGACCTAGACTTTGGAATTCTTGCTGACTGCGGGTAGCCTGCCAGCAGGATAACCCAAGAGTAATGACTGCAACAGTGAAACACGATGAACATCTAAAACTCACATCAAATGATAAATCTACATTAACCAATATATGCAGACTGAATAAGGAATACCAAGATATCATGCAACACAAAATCTCTATAAATCTAGAAAAAATCAAATTGCAATCTTACTCAATCCTAACAGTCTTCACAAGATTGCAATTAGATCTAAACATTTAAATGAAAGAAATCATATCAAAGAAATTACTTACACTAAAAACCAGACTATTAGCGTTAGAGTTAAAAAAAAAAAATCTGTTTTAAGAGGCACTATGAAAATATTAATAATAATAATCCACCTACAAATGACAATAAAAGTACTGATGGCTTCCTAACAGGCGACATTCAGAAGAAGTTATCTAAGCACAACAAAAACAATACAGATAAACCATTTTCTTTCAAAGAACTGAAAGAACAAATAAAAAAATCTCAAGACAAATAAAGCACCGGGACTAGATGGTTTAATCCTTGAATTTTATAAACTTTTGCCTGATAATATATTGAAAGTTTTACTTAACCCATTTCAGGAAGTCAAAAGCAGAACAAATGTCCCACCCTCATGGAAATATTCTATTATATCTCCCATTTTAAAACCTAATAAAGAACCCAACCTATGTACATCATACAGACCAATATCCCTACTAAACATAGACTACAAGATATTTATGTCTATCCTAGCTGACAGATTAAATAACATACTTCCGGAATTAATTTACGAAGATCAAACTGGTTTTATTAGAAGCAGAAAGGTACAAGATAATGCAATTAGATTACTTTATAGTTCATTCTTTTTTTTTTTATTATTCGCTAGGTCTATCTGTTTTGAGCCTTGACGTTGATACAGCTTTCAACTCTTTAAGTTGGCCTTATCTATTTAATGCTTTGCAAAAATGTAATTAAAAAGATATATGAAATTTCACTTTCTTATGTAAAGATGGGATCTTTTTTATCTGGTCCATTTTTTGATATTAAAGGGTACTAAGCAAGGATGTCCCTTTTCTCCATTACTCTTCGCCCTTGCCATGGAACCTCTTGCAAATTGCATTAGGAATAATGACAATGTTAAAGAATATAAAACATCACACGGAGTAACCCCTAAGATACAACTGTTTGGTGATGACTTACTAATAACTTCTAATGACATCGAAAATTCAATACATCACCTCCTGAATAATCTAGATTATTTTGCAAATATCTCTGGATTAAAGTTTAATCACAATAAGACTCAGACGCTTCCAACAAATAAAAATGTCACTACAAAACTGAAATCAAACAGAGAGATAAAATGGGAAGGTACACATTAAATATCTAAGCATCCTTATTGAATCATATTATAAAAATATCACTCACAACTAACTATCAACATCTTATAAACTCAATTACAAGTTTAATAGATAACTGGAACAGACTGTTCTTTACATTTGAAGACAGGCTAACCCTAATTAAAATGATATTGCTACCCAAAATTGTATTCGTTAGCCAAGCCTTAATGCTCCGCCCACCTTTCAAAACTAAAAAGGAAAATAAAGAATGTTTTACTTAAGTTCCTCTGGTACCCTAAAAGCCAAGAATTTCACTTCTTTGGCACACCTCAAGCTGGGAAAAGAGGGTACAGGGTTTTCAAACATTGATTTTTATCTAAATTCAGCAATTATCAATGTAGTGTTGCTTTAGAATCATACTTCTTATACATCATATAGGAAGTTAATTAATTAAAGCTTACTTTTGAGTAATAATAAGACACTGCTCAAACCATACCTTCAAATACATGGAGATATCTTTATATGGATCTTGAAAGTATATATTCAAAGTGAAAAGTTGAAACTTGTTCTTACACCTCTTACAAGCCAAATATTGTTGCTGTTCAAAAAGCTTATGTTTTCTAATCAACTGATCAAAAACTTACTAATAATTATTTTTCCAACCTCTTTCAAAATGAGTGCTTGATATCATCTAATACCCATAAAATGCTAGAGTTTAAGAGGGGCGATCTACTATATTGGAATCGGTTTCTTTCAGCTAACAAAATATAAACTCTGCAGACTATTTGATTGCCAGACATAGTTTACAGAATTGTAATTGGCTAGACATCCAAACTTGCAAGGAATTCATACATACCAAGCTCATATCTTCACTAGAGGCATACAAGAGTACCCCAAAAATCTTAGATTTCATCTCAACCAATATTAATGGCACACTTAAGAACACCTCCTACATATCTATAATTTATAAGAGCCTCAGAAATGATTTTGGTAAAACAGTCATTTCTTTTTGGAATTATTCTAATAAAGTAAATAGACAAGAATTCTCAGCAAAGGATAAAAATCTCTCATTTACAGTTGGTGAAAGGGTCCACATCTTCCCTATTTTAGCAAGTATACACATGGAAAGTCTTGCACAGATGTTTTCTTACACTGCACAGATTAGCAATAATATGCAAGAAAGATGAAGCAAAATGCTGGAGATACGGACGTCTTGATACTGACTGGATACATGTGTTTTTTAATTGTAAAGTCATCTCTCCATTTTGGTTAGATTTAAGATATCTTTGTAAAGCTTTATGGAGTGACAGCTGTATAATTTCTGATTCACTTATTCTTTTCAATGTTCCTGACGTCATTCCTAAAAACCAAATATTTTTACTGTGGTTAATTCTTTCTATAGCAAAGAAAACTGTTACTAAAAATTAGAAATATTACTCTACTCCTGTCTTTAAAATTGAATTTGTTCACCTAGAAAAGTCTGTAAAAATGAGATTGCTACTATAAAAACGAGAACAAATAACACAACCCCATCATTTAACTGCTTGAAAAAAATTGTTTAACCTTTTAGAAAAATACTGTGTGTTTCTCCGGGTCTACTTCATATGACCTAAATCTCATTTGACTGAGACCAAAACACTGAAAGTTCAAAAGACTGAAAACTCATTTGACTGAAACTCATAACACTGACACATTAAAGTAAAAGGTATATGCCCTTTTCCCCACTGTAGTGCAATCCTGGAGATATATATATATATATATATATATATATACATAGTTGGGGGGGTGCGGGGGGGTCAAAGCCCCCCAGATACTTTATACATTTTAAACCATACACATGGATATTTATAACTGCAATGAATAACTCTTTGCAGAAAACAATATTTACCTAAACTTTGTTGGGGGCTTCACCCGCCACACCCCCCTAACTATATATACTAACTCCAGGATCGCACTACAGTGGGGAAAAGGGCATATACCTTTTACTTTAATGTGTCAGTGTTATGAGTTTCAGTCAAATGAGTTTTCAGTCTTTTGAACTTTCAGTGTTTTAGTCTCAGTCAAATTAATTTCAGTCAAATGAAATTTAGGTCGTATGAAGTAGACCCGTTTTTCCTATGCGTAATATTTTTTCTTTGTTATGGACACTGTATAGAGATTATTTTGTTCTACTCCTGTTGTTACATTGTTAAATTGTAAATGAATAAAAACATTTTTGAGCAAAAAAAAAAAAGAATTACTGTTTTGCTGGGGATGGTTTACAACTCTCATTCCAGGGCTTCCACACACTGGCTAAAGCTTTTGCTGCTCCCCATAGTACTTTTTTAAGCAATGTCCTCTTTCTAGACATTCCTACACAGCAAACAAACTCAAATTTGTACAACAGCATGGCAGCACTACTCAATGCTAGGAGTCTATATAGAAAGATGTCCGAACTTGAGGCCCTCCAGCAACTCAAACACTTTCATATTTGTGTAGTTACTGAGACATGGTTTTAGTGCAATGAGAATACCACCATATACCAGGGTTTAGTACCTACCATGTCTTCAGGCCACTAGATAACTGTGGGTTAGTATCTGTATTTGTCAGAGACATCACCATCTCACATTAAATTACCCACACTTCTAACCTGGAGCACCTGCCAGTCCAAATCAGGCTTAAAAAAAAAAAAAAAAAAAAAAATATAATATATATATATATATATATATATATATATATATATATATATATATTTAGCCCATCATTAGTGTTTATTTCCTTGATGTTTGGGGGACATCAGGAAAAATCTGCTGCTAGCAATGTCATATATATACATATATATATATATATATATATATATATATATATATATATATATATATATATATACCAAGCATGACGTCATTGCTAGCAGCAGATTCTTACTGATGTCCCCCAAACATCAAGGAAATAAACACTAATGATGGGCTAAATATCAAGCCAAATACTTTCTTGCTATGGGCCATCAGTTACCCAAACATTAACTGGCAAGTACACCTTTAAAAATAGATATGCTCAGCATTTTTTAGATTGGTTCATATCAATGCATTGCAACAAATTGTAAAACTACCCACTAAAGGCTCTCTCTCTCACTGCATTTCCTCATCCCTGGTTAAATCCAACTCAAGTCAGTAATTTTCTCTATCAGACCTTGTGGTACCATACTACCACCATATTTTGAGACTTCTCCAGGGCAAACCTACTCCATTTAGAAGACCTGTGCAAATTTCTCAACAATTTCCTAGAAATGGATACAGGACTTTCAAGATAGCTGCACACTGATCAACAGCTTAACTTCACCTCTCTGAGTATGAAACCAGAAACTGAGACAACAGCCAGTGATATTGTAAGCCATTTTTTGTGAACAAGAAACATCTTTATTAAATTACTATGTATGACATGGGCAACCTTACATTTATATAAATGAAAATAAACCATACAGACAATTTTGGTTACAAACATTATACATCACTTATAATATATCCAGTCACTGTCAGTCAAACATTACATAGTTCATTGAAATCCTACCTTCTTTTAAAACGTGTTCCTCCTATGCATGTATTGATCCCACAGTTCCCATTTTTTCCTGTGTAATTTGCACTTACCTTTTCTAAAGATCCCATTTCCATTTGTTTTACCTCTGTTACTATCTTTGCTACTTCTAGTAACATTGGTTTAGACTTTGATTTCCATTTTCTAGTAAATGCTTTTTTGGCAGCCATCATAATTAGACTCACCAAGACTTTACTACGTCTAGGCAATTCCGATTTTGTATCATAGCTCAAAAAATAATTTCCTTAGTTACACTAATTTGCTCACCCAGTATCTCTGACAGAGCAGTCTGCAGAGAATCTTTAAAGTCTGCCAACTAATTACACTCCCAAAAAATATGCTCCCAGTTGCTTCTTTCTTCCCCATCACACCTCCAACATTTACTGTCTGCCTGAGAAAAAAAATATTTGTAGTCTACTTGGGGTATAAAAATACCTATGTAAACACTTTCAGGCAAAGATCCTAAATCTTCTAGACTTTGTTGCATATTTGGGACACATACATATATTACCCATTGTTTCTTTGTGAATTGCTTATCCAGTCTCTCTTCCCAATCCTTTTTAACCTCCTCAGATTGATTCTTATAGTTATCATGCAATATTTTATAGGCTCTACTAATTATTCCTTTCTTAATGGCAACTTCTCTTCTAGATTCTACTAAAAATTCCACCAGTGCTGGTCTTTCATTTAGGAGCCCCCTACTTATTTCTCTTTGCCTATACTCAGATATCAATCCTTGACAGGCAAGGCAATCTCTGACCTGCAGTACAAATAAGTTCTTGGCATCTTCCAAGTCTATTACCTTTCCCTGTCTAGTTATTTGCTCCCAATACCTTGGTTCCTTTCCAGTTTTCTACAATAAATTCCAGCCCCTCTCTTGCCTATGTCTGTATCCCTAATTGCAGTCATCCCTATTGGCAGAATCTCCTTTCGCCATTCCCATGTTGGCTTAGTTCTTTATAGTACTTTCTGCTACTTTATGAATATAATATTACTGTTATTTCCCCTTAAAGGGGGGCATCCAAAATCCCTGTTTCTCCTCGTTACTTGAGCTTCCTCCCTGTTTCATCATAGGTTCATAGATTAGTACTAGGCTAACTGCCCTTGCGAGTCATTTTAAACCTAGCCAATTATCCCCTGTGAGATTCAAACCCTGTACCTTGTGTTTGTAAGGTAAACACCTTAACCATTAGGCCACCCTCCCAACTTTCCCACCCATCATCATCTCTTTCCACTTTGAATTACAGTTTATGCTTGTGCTGTGTACAGGAGTCTTATCTGTTTTGCTCTAAAATACCCTTTCAAATCAGGGAATCCCAGTCTGCATTGTTCTAATGGAAGAATAAGCTTATCCCACTTGACTCTTGCTGTCTTTCTCTCCCAGATAAAATTCTTCAGCTCTTTATTAATTGCTCTCTACAACTTCTCTTCTGGTTGATAAAAATATGCCTGACCTGTGTATAAAAGACTAAAGGGACTAAAAACATTTTAACTGCTTGTATCTTACTATCGACATCCATATAACAGAGCTTCCATTTTCTCAGTTTTTGTATTAATTTTTGTTTGGTCTCTTCCCACATATCCTTAGCTGTCACACCAGAATCATTTTTAACCCATACTCCTAAGTACTTCATTTTATCATGTCCCCATAAATATGGCTATTGCTGAACCAATTCCTGTGTGGATACAGTACATAATTTACCACTTTTGCCTTTATTTTAGCTTCATTAAATTTGTATCCGAAAAAGATTTGAAACTGTCACAAAATTTTCCACAACACTGTAATGTCCCTTTCTGTTTTTTTCAGGTATAAAATAATATCTGCAAATACAGCCAGCTTTTCTTGACCACCATACCAATTATATCCTTGAATTTCTGAGTCCCCTATTTTCTTTGCCAATGGTTCTAAATATAATGCAAATAACAATGGGGAGAGGACACCCCTGTCTGGTTCCTCTGCTCAAGCAGGAATTATCAGAGAGAACCTCACCCACTTTAATTTTCACCTCCGATCCCTCATATACCCTCCTAATCTACCTTATAATTTTACCAGATAATGCAAATGGTTCCATTTCTCTGCTCATAAAGTCCCAGCTTACTCTGTCAAATGCTTTTTCTGCATCAAGACCCACAAACAACAGTGGTATTTTCTTACATCCTGCTTCCCTCTGGATCATCAGTGTTCTGTTAAAGTGATAAAGTGAAAGTTGGGAGGGTGGCCTAATGGCTAAGGTGCTTGCCTTACAAACACAAAGTGCAGGGTTTGAGTCTCACAAGGGATAATTGGCCAGGCTTAAAGGCTCACAAGAGCAGTTAGCTTACTACTAATCTATTAACTAACCTCGAAAAAGGACATAGCAAAATTAATTTAAAATGAGTGGCGAAAGCCAAACACACTCTGGCTAGGCTTATAAATGCTCTAGAGCAGATAGCCTAGTATGAACCTATAAACCTATGATACTGTAAGCTTGAGCAAGATTCAGTTACTGGCTAGTGAGTACACTGCTTAGATGGATGTAAAGAAGAAACTAGACAGCCTTGAAACTGTCTCACAATGCTGCACAACACTAAGACGTCCTTTTATGGCTTTATCAGTTACAAAAGGCATCAGCTGGGTTTAATGACGCTGTGTTTCTGAAGTATACACAAACTATCTACTTAAGCTGTGCTGATGAAGTCAATAAAAAGCCTGAAACATGCATGTCCACAGCTAGTGGAGCTTGGCCTTACTGGCCTGAATGTAACCATAATGATTTAAAAAGAAAAAAGTCATGGACATTCAGAAGCCTTACAGCCAAAACGCTTGATGTCCTTATGGGGTCATTTGCCTACATCCCATGAGCCTCTATTACAAGAGGTTTAAGCTTGGCTGGGTTTTTCTTGCAATTTTTACTGAATAGTTTGTCTGTGTGACTTTTTTACCCTTTGGTCTGGATGCCAGTTAGGATATTCTGCAGGCAACTTGATGATTAAACAAGTCAGCTGGTTTTAACAACCCTGTGTTTCTGAAATGTAGCAAAACTATCCACTTATGCTGTGTTGATGAGGTCAATAAAAAGGCTGAAACAGGCATATCCATGGCTAGTGCAGTTTGGCTTTACTGGCATGAATGTAACCATAAAGATGTAAAAAGAAAAAAGTAACACACATTCAGAAGTCATGTAGCTGAAACACAATGTATTTAAGGGGTCTTTGCATCTATCCCCATGGGGCTCCATTAGAGGAGGTTTAAGGTATCTCTCTGTGAAAACTAGCTTGGCTGGGTTTTTCTTGCAGTTTTTACTCAATGGTTTGTCTGTATGACAGTTTTACTCTTTGGTTTGGGTTGTTGAGGTGGGGGGGTAGAATAAAAGTGCACAGGTCATAATATATGTAGAGCTGATATGTTTTCTCTTTTGCACAGGTGAATTTCTGGATTAATAGCCTTGGGTTAATCTAACAGGTTCATAGGTTGGTACTGGGCTATCTGCCCGAAGGCATAGGTTAGCCCAGCCACGTTGTGCAGTATTCACCTCCCCTTTAGTAGTTCCCTAGACCCTTGTACTAGCAGCTAGTACCCTTGGCCCCTATCTAGTAGTGCTGTTGCTGCGATCCCTGGTGTGAACTTTCTGTTACCCATCCACTCATCAAGGTTCCTCTTGAAGAGTGATAGTGAGGGGCTCTGTCTTATGTAGATCGGGACCCTGTTCCATAGTAAGGGAAGTCTTTGCGAAGGGAATCTATCCCTCCAGCATGTTCTATTCATTGTTGTGTTGAGGTTTATATCCCTAGAGCGTGTAGCTCGAGTAGATTTGGTTTTGCTAAGATGGAGCATGTTCAACAATTCTGGGTTGGACATGGCTCTGTACGTTAGACAGAGATCGCCTCTGAGAAAGTGGTATGCAACAGCGAACAGTCTTAGCTGTTTCAATCGTGCTGCATAGGGCAACTGTTTGAGGCCAGTAATCCTCTTGGTTAGGTACCTCTGTGGTCTCTCCAGCTGCTGGAAATGTCTAGCCAGGTACATTCCAATTGGTGCATTGTACTCAATAATGGGTCTGATGAGGGAAGAGTAAAGGGGCACCATTACATCCTTAGATCTTGATGCGGACCCTTTCGTGATCAGATGGGTCACATAGAAGGATTTTCTAACCACTTCGGCAACAAGCTTATCAAAGGAATGCTGACTATCTACTTGGGTCCCTAGATCCCTTATTTCTTCTTCAGATTTCAGGGGATTACCTCCTATGTTGTAGTTTGCGGGTACTCTGTTTTTTCCAAAGGGGATTACTACGCATTTTTTTGCATTTAGCTTGAGACCATGGCTTTGACACAATGCATCAGTCTCATTTAGGCCCTTCTGGAGGATCTCCATGTTGGCCGGAGACTCTATTATAGCACCCAGTTTGCAGTCATCCGCAAACTTAGGTCAGCCACAGCCCTTCCGTGCTTGCCTGTACTTCTGAGAAGTATATGCCAAACAGGAGGGACCCCAGGACAGAGCCCTGAGGCACACCACTCATTACTGGTCTGGATTTGGACATAGATCCCGCTACTCTTACTTTATGGGATCTGTCTGAGAGCCAGTTTGCTATCCATCTTGTGACGTAAGGGTTTATGTCCAGGCTGGTGAGCTTATCAATAATACCTGAATGGGGAATGGTGTCAAATGCTTTAGCAAGGTCAAGGTAAGCCGTGTGTACCTCCTTTCCCTTATCTATAGCCTGAGTAACTGTCTCAAAGAAATCCACCAGGTTCAGGAGGCATGAGCTGCGCTTGACGAAGCCGAACTGTGTGGGGTCCACAAATAATAATAATAATAATAATAAATATAAGTAAATATGAGAGCACCGAATATAATGAAAAGTTTTACTTTAGGAACAAATGTTTCAGTTTGTCTATCAGGCTGCAACAGGACGAAATTTTTCTTTTTTCTCTTACAGTTTCATGCAGGCAAGCTGATAATTGGGCAATAAAAGAGAGAAAAGTGGTTTCTTAAATGTTAAAAGTTAATTGCTTCTGAAAGTATGCAAGTAGTTTTCACATCTGGGAGAGGAATAAAGATAAAAAAGTACAGACACCAATTAGTGTAAGTATAAAAACAGGCAATAACATGCATCTTAGCATGGATGACGTCAATTTCAGGTTAATTATGGCCTGTGTTAGCAGCTGTCTATTTGGCACATAGGGTCCTATTAGGAGGGCTAAACTTCATTATTTGAAGATGTACATAGTTATGTGTGTTTCTATTAAGTTAACAGATCATGGGGGTGTTCTGGGAATGTGTGTGTTTTTGTTTGATGGTTTTATTAAAAAAAAAAGTCTTGTAAAATGTGACACAGATTGCAATGTTGATGACAAGAAAAAATGCATAAGCATTACCTTGCCAAACATTAGTGTGTGCATGTATCACAAAAGTTGGAAAAAGACATGTAAAAAAATACCATATATAATAGGTGGGAATAATGACTTTTTACCATAACGGCAACACTTTCCATATTATCTTGGAATGTGAATGGTCTTACAGGTATAGACAAAAAGGAAAGAATACTTAATTATATTAAGAAATAAAGAGTGCAAATAGCAATGCTACAGCAGACACATTTGGAAAGAAATGAACATGTGAATTTAATAAAGAAAGGAAGGACTTCAGGATAAATATTCTGCAGAATATCAGGGACAAAGGAAAAGAGGAGTACTTACATTCATGGCTAGAGGAGCTCCAGTAGTGATATAAGAGGGGAAACAAAGATAATAATGGCAGATTTGTAGCTGAAAAGGGCTACTGACAAAGGATGAGGATTAATCTGACATGTATTCATATTCCACCTAAAACTGCTACTTTGGAGCTTAAAAAATGTCTAGGAGAAATAGTCACCTTTCAGTAGAGAATATTACATACAGATAGGGAATGGAATTTGATTTGCAACAATGAGGATGTATCGGGGGATAGAAGGGAAAATATAACAAAAGAGGATAGATTTCTGAAGAAATTTATGAAAATATTTGGTATGAAAGATGTGAATTCAGTAACAGGAACTCAAAGAGAATTTACATAGTATTCCCAAATGTAAAATAAATGGGCTAAACATAGCTGAAATTATATTTCACAGGAACATTTACATTTAATTGAGATCATTGATACACATCAAATAACTACTGCAGATTATGCACCAATAATTATTAAGATAAAAATGCAGGGTAATTTAGTAAAGATGATAAACTGCCACTTTCCCACCTATCTAGTAAAAAGAGAGGAATTTAAGGAATGGGAAGTAGAGATTATCCAGGAGTTATTAGGGAAGATACAAGTACTCCAGAAATTATAGCTAGTGAGTGGGATAAAATGAAAGTGGACTTAAAAAATAACGTAGAAATAAAACAAAAAGAGATCTGTTTAAGAAGTAATAAGAATTATTTAGAGGGGTTGACAAAGTTTAAACTGTTACAAAATAAAGAAAATCTCACAGAACAAGAAGAGTTACAAATGCAGTATTCTAAAGATAACGTAAGGGAGTACCTGGATAATATGTATGGGTATAGAAAGACTGATATTAAGCAATTGTGTTTTTTTCATGATAATGACTCCAGAGCACAACACTTCGACAATGGGTGCACACTGAGCAACAGCTCTCAATGTGAAAAGGGAAACTCAGAAAACAAAGCACTTGTTGGGTAAATTTCAGTTAGTGGCTAGTAAAGATACTGTCTGGATACTAGCAAAGCAGAAATTTAGAGAATCTGAAAGAAAAGTAACCAGAAATGGTGAGGAGAAAAAAATGGGTGGGAAGAATCCTGCAGCTGTTCAGCAAAAAGCAGTTGAGGTTCCGGCTTTGCTGCAAGACATGACTTTCAATAATCTAGAGGAAAAAATCTAAATCAAATGTGCTGATTCAAATAAGCAAAACATTGATGGAGTATATCAACTCAAATAACAAAATGCTGGAAAAAATGGATGAAGCTTTAAACAGCTATTCAGATGAACTGCTAAAACTGCAAACATCAGAGGCTGAAATGAAGAAAACTTGGTTAAGAATGAGATGGCTCAAGAAGAGGTGTTTCAAAATTATTAGAATTAGAGGACAGAGCATATAGGGAAAACCTGAGATTTTCTGATATATCAGGGAAACTGGAAGGAACAGGCTATATTAATTTTATGAAAACACAAATAAGAAACTGGACTGGTATCCCTCAAAGTAGGGTTGTTAATTGAAAGGGCACAGAGAGTGTATGCTCCAAACTTGGCCATGAGTAAGCAGCCAAGACCTCGAACAGTAAAGATGCAATCTTACCAGCAGAAAGAGTTGATTCTGAAAACTCTGTGTCAGAAGGACAAAGTACTAAAAGATGGAGGCAGCAGAGTGTTTGTGAAAAAAATGATTATTCACTGTACACCGAGCAGAGGAGGAATAAAATTATTCCAGCAATTAGGGAATGCCAAGAAGCAGGTGCAAGAGTCAGGCTGCTATATCCAGCTATCTTCAGAATATTTTTTTCCTGGAGTGTCAAAGACATTTTGTAGGTTCATAGGTTCATACTAGGCTATCTGCCCTAGGGCATTTATAAGCCTAGCCAGAATGTGTTTGGCTTTTGCCACCCATTTTAAATTTATTTTGCTATGCCCTTTTTCGAGGTTAGTATACTGTGCCTCTGTCTAACAGTGACACAGAAGTGATACCCGGGGTAAACCTATGATCTCCCATCCACTCATCAAGATTCCTCTTGAAGAGAGTCAATGAGGGACTCTGCCTAACCTGGACTGGGATTTTATTCCAGAGTGAAGGGAGCCTCTGGGTTATGAATCTGTCCCTCCAGCATGTCCTATTTATTTCAGTGCTGAGGTTCAAGTCTCTCGAGCGCGTAGCTCGATGGGATTTGGATTTTCTGAGGTGCAGCATGTCCATTAATTCCGGGTTGGACGTGGCTTTATACGTCAGGCACAGATCACCTGCGAACAGGCGGTATGCCACTGAGTAGAGCTGGAGTTTCTTTAACCGGGCAGCATATGGCATCTGTTTGATACCTTTGATCCTCTTGGTGAGGTACTTTTTGGGGTCTTTCCAGTTGCTGCAGGTGTCTGGTAAGGTACATCCCAAAAGGGGCATTGTACTCAATTATGGGCCTGATGAGGGATGAGTAAAGAGGCAAGATGACCTCCCCTGATCTAGATGTGAATCCCTTCATGATTAGGTGGGCTATATTAAATGTTTTTCTAATCACTTTGGCCACGTGGTTGTCAAATGAGAGAGTGCTATCAACTTGGGTCCCCAGGTCCCTAATTACTTCTTCTGTACTTAATGGATTACCACCTATGTGGTAATTTGTGGGCACTTTGTTTTTGCCAAAGGGGATGACTATACACTTTTTGGCATTTAGCTTGAGGCCATGGCTCTGGCACCAGTTGTCTGTTTCTATGAGGCCCTTTTGGAGGATGCTTGTGTCGGCTGGAGAGTCGATTATGGCGCCCAGTTTGCAGTCATCTGCGAACTTGGTCAGCCACAGTCCTTCCGTGTTGGCCTGCACCTCCGAGAAATATATACCGAACAAGAAAGGTCCCAGGACTGAGCCTTGTGGGACACCACTTGTAACTGGTTTGGAGTCTGACATGGCTCCAGCAATTCTAACCATGTGGGTTCTGTCCTTGAGCCAGTTTGCAATCCACCTAGTAACATAAGGGTTTATATTTAAGCTGGTGAGCTTATCTATAATGCCAGAGTGGGGTATTGTATCGAAGGCTTTTGCGAGGTCCAGGTAGGCTGTGTGGACCATCTTCCTCTCATTAATGGCCTTGGTGACTGGTTCAAAGAAATCAACCAGGTTTAAGATGCAGGATCTGCCCTTAACAAAGCCGAACTGGGTAGGATCCAGTGTCTGTAGGTCCCCAATATCTTTATTTATGAGGTCCATGATGATCCTTTCCATAGCTTTGCAGACCATGCTAGTCAGGCTTATGGGGCGATAGTTTCCAGGATCCGTTGAGGCACCACCTTTATGGAGAGGGACCACTGTTGCTGTACGCCACTCTTTGGGCACATATCCTGTAGTAAGGCTGAGATTGAACAGTAGTTTTATGTTTGGGTTTAACTCTTCTTGGAGTTCATATAGGACGCAGCCCAGGACACCGTCTGGTCCCATTGATGCTGTGTTTTTTGCTTTGGAGAGGGCGGCTCTTACCTGAGCATCTGAGATGTCAGGGGGCCAGCACTCTGCTGGGATAGATATTTGCCCTTTTGGTGGGGAGGGGGGGGGGAGTTTGCGCTGAGCCTGTCAGCTAGGATGTTGGCAATGTCTGTGGGTTCGGTGTATTTTTTGTCATTTTGGACCAATTCTGAGCATATCTGGGAATTACCACCCAGGTTCCTAACATAACTAAAGAAAGCCTTGTGATTATCCTTAGTGTCCTGTGCAATTTTTCTCTCAAAGCTGGCCTTAGACAATTTTATGAGTGCCCGTAGTTTTTTGCTAATACTGATCAGTGATGCCTTCCCTTTTTGGGATTTTGCTCTTTTAGTAGCTTCCTCCTTCTATTGTATAGTTTGTTTATGGCTGGGATCCACCAGACAGGACGTCTGCCTTTGGATGATTGGGTCTTGGTTTTATTTGGGATCGCATGATCCATGCATTCCTGAAGGTGTTCATAGAATGCGTTTATAAAGGATTCTGCGGTCTGGGCCGTATTTTCCACAGGCCCGGGGGCTTTGAAGGATTCCACCTCGGTTTTGGGGAGTGTGAAATTTGTTTTAGAGAAGTTTTTCACTGTGGTTTTCTGGGCAGGGGGTGGGGTCGGGATGTGAATATACAGTGAGATTAGTTTATGGTCTGATCTTACCAGTGAGGGATACACTTCTGGTCTGGAGCATAGAGTCCCCATGTTGGTGATGATCAGGTCCAGTATGTTTTCCCCTCTTGTGGGAGTGGTAACAAGTTGTTCCACAGCATTTGAGTTTATAAATTCTAGGAACCTTTGGGCTAGGGTGTTGGAGCTAGAGTAATGCTCCCAGTCTATGTTTGGGTAGTTGAAGTCACCCAATATAATGGTGTTTGGAGAGACCTTCATATTTTCCAGTGTTCTCAGGAAGGCCGAGTGAAGTTCCTGGGTTTGGGAGGGTGGTCTGTAGCAGGCTATAAACTGGAAGGCAGTTGTACCCACTGTTAGTTGCACATGGATAGTCTCTGATGCTTCGTGCTTTGCCACCAACCTGGAGGTGTGGGTATCTTTGATGAATATCGATACTCCCCCTCCTTTTGTGGTTCGGTCCAAGTTTTGGGGCCGAAAAGCATGGTATGAGGTATAACCTGGTAGTGCTGGGGTGCTCTTGGGAGCCCTGAACCAGGTTTCTGTTACTGCACAGATATCGATGTTCTCCATGCTAAGGAGAGTTTTGAGTGTGTGCATCTTGAGGTTTAGACTTCTGGCGTTGAGTAGCATTACTCTTAGTTTCTTATCCCTTGTGATACTTATGGAGGTGGGTTTGTCTTTTGAGCCTTGCTAAAAAAGGCACTATGGGGGTAGCAAGAGCCTTTGCCAATATCCGAAAGCCCAGGGGTGACAGGTGCAAGTCTTCCCTAGCGAAGCATCGTGGCTTGTCGAGCATATCATCCCAAGCTGACAGGCATTGGTTCCCCTTTGAATGACACCAGTACTTAAGCCAATTGTTGAAATTGATCATCTTGTCTTCATATTGTGGCATCATTCTTGGTGAGGGTAAGATGCTACTCAAGGTCAGGGTCATACCGGCCTGGGCTACATGCTCAGAGAGCTCCTCTATGTCTCTTTTCATGTAGTCCAGGGAGGTACGTCTCAGGTAATTCACACCAGCATGGACAATGACTGAGTCATATTTGTACTTGCCTTGGAGTGACCGGAGTGCTTGTGTTATGTGGCGGATCCTAGCGCCCGACAGGCTGCTCACCGTGACCCTCTCCTTGTTCAGCCTGGTGAGCGGGACATCAGTGTGCCTGACGATAGAGTCACCTATTACAAGTGTATCAGGTGTGTTGTTTAGTCTTAAGGGCTGTGACTGTTTGGCACACTGGCTTTGTGAGATATGTGTTGCACGTGTTTTCTTTTGGGGTAGCGGTTGCTTGGGTGTCTGCTTTGGAGGTCTCTGCTGCTTAGGCAGATCTTTACTTAGAGCCTCCAAATATGTTTTTGTGTGATTATGTGTTTGGTTTGCTGTCGTGGTAGGTCTATGTGAGACTGGAATTGTAGTGAGTGTGGTTTCCTTCTCCTCCTGACTGGTTATGCCAGTACTGAGTTGAGAGAGCTTAGCCTCCAGTTTGGCTATATGGTTGCATCTCTCACGTGTTGGAATTTGTTGGGAGGAGGAGAGGGTTGTCTGTGTACATGAGGCAGTTGTAACATTGCCTCAAGATTCCCAGATTCACCAGCTGGACCGGAGAGGAGATTGACAACTGACCTTTGGACATGCTAGAATAATATTGGGAATTCCTTTATAATTTAAAACAAGGGCCAGTGGGGAGTGAGGGTGTAGTGTTTTTAATTTTTAGTGCCGACTTATATAATTGCTTTAGTGAGCAAGTGCCAGGTAACTTAAGTGCAATGTGTTACAGGTAACTTAAATGCAAAAACGACAAACAGTAACTTTCTTTCAAGTGAAACAAGGAAATAAGTACAGTAAGCAATGCAGATATCACTAGTGATCCACAGAAGCGCTGAGAAGCCGCGTATTAGGTGGAATTTATCGTTCCAGGGAAATAACAAGCAAACAAACAACAAGCATATAAACAAAGCTAGATTCAGCAGGCCTGGATCTAGTCTATGCTACAGCAAACAAGGTGTACCAATTTCAGTAAGATACAGTTCAAATATTCAGGCACTATAAACCTTTAACCAGAAATTCCCAGCTCAGAAGGGCAGAGTCCAGCCTCTTCTCCCACAAGAGTGCAGACCACGAACCTTCTTAATGTAAAATAACTGGCCTGAAGCCCAAGTGCTTAAACCAGAACTAATACACTTTAAGAATAACAGACACTGGGCTCTCAATCAGCAGTTCCCAACTTAGAAGGATGAAAGCTACCTGTCCTGTCACCACAGTGCATGCCACAAACCTTCCTAATGTAAAACAACTGGTCTGAAGCCCAAGTGCTTAATCCAAAAGACTTAGAATGATAGCTACACTTTAATCAAGTTACTACCAAGCAGTAATAAATACAATTGAATACTTTAGAGAATGCCTGGATTAGTGCTCAAGTTACACAAACAAAGCTAGATCCAGCAGGCCCGAATCCAGTCTATGCCACAGCAAACAAGGCGCACCAACTTCAGTAAGAAGCAGTTCAGATATGCATGCACTATAAGCCTTTAACCAGGAATTCCCAGTTCAGAAGGGCAGAGTCCAGCCTCTGCTCCCACAAGAGTGCAGACCACGAACCCTCTTAATGTAAAATAACTGGCCTGAAAGCCCAAGTGCCTAAACCAGAATTAATACACTTTTAGAATAACAGACACTGAGCCCTCAATCAGCAGTTCCCAACCTAGAAGGATGTAAGCTACCTGTTCTGCCACTACAGTGCAGACCACAAACCCTCTCAGTGCAAAACAACCGGTCCGAAGCCCAAGTGTTTAAACCAAAAGGCTTAGAATGAGTTACACCAAGCAGTAATAAATACAACTGAGTACTTTTAAGATGATGCAAAAGTAAAATAAAGTAGGTAGAAACACAAGTACAGTAAAAGCAGATGAATTTTTTTTTTTTTTTCTGAACAAGTGCTGAGATCAAAGAAACAGATTTGAGTGCTGAAACTAGAAAACTGGTGATGCAGAATAGCCTAAGGAGGAAATACAAATGTTTGTCCAACAAAAAGTGTGCTACCAAATAGAAGGGGATTCTACTTTTTAGTCTTCTGATAATAATACTCATAGAAAGACTATGTCAATTAATCATTTTCCATTGAGAGAGAGAAAAAAAGCACAAGAGTTGACTAGAAGAGCCATGCTGGAGTTGGGAGATGGAGATCAAAAGGAAAAAAAACAGAAACTCAGAAATAACAGAATAAATGTGGGATTACAAAGCATGAAATCTCATTTTTGAAATATGGTGAAACAAGAAAACATGGTAATAAAACTTGAGGGGGGCTCCAAATAATATATCCTACTTCATGTCATTAATGTTTGGAAGAACATTAAGGAGAGGGGAGAAGGAAAAAAAGAGGTAAATGTAAGTAAAACAATTTTTGTTCTTAACAGTATTTTTATAAAACATTACATATACTATGTGTTATATAGTAAAGCTTTTTCAGTTATTTTATGTGCAACAGGGATCGTAAAGTAAACAGATGCTCTTTTATTCCCCTTCTTTCTTTCATCTTGTTCAGCTTTAAGAAATGTTGGCACTGCAATGTAAAAACATAAGAAAGCCTAGCGAAAAAGTACAGTTTTGTACCTACCATAAATGTAGATGTTCGAGTGCTAATACAGCTGCAGTAATCACAGATGGGTTTTCAGCCGTCAGGCGGTCCCTCGGTCGGCCGAATTCCAAAGTCTTGGTCCGGCGTCGGTTGTCGTCGCTTACTCTTCTGACGTCAGGAAGACCAGAGTATAAAAGACACAGCCGACGCCATGTTCTTCAGTCTTTCTTTCCCCAGATGTCAGGTGCCCCCAAAAAGGAAGGCAATACATAAATAAAGCTATGTACATATGCATGCAATGCAATGTAATGCAAAAACAGTGTAAGTAAGCAAATAAAACATAGCAAGATAACCCAGTCAAATGGTAAGAAGAAGAAGTTCTTAGGCCCCATGCCTTTACCAAGTGGGGAAGGAGGGAGGGAAACCTGTACTGCAGCTGTATTAGCACTCGAACATCTACATTTATGGTAGGTACAAAACTGTACTATGTTCATCGTGCATACAGCTGCAGTAATCACAGATGGGTAGAGTCCCAAAGCTATGCATAGGGTGGTAGGTACTATGAGGAACTGGGTTGAGCCAGAATGCCCTGCAAAACAGCAGTGGCAAAGCCTGCTCTTGTTCTGGAATATAAGGGCAGGTGGTAGTGTTTTGTGAAGGTATGTACAGAACTCCAAGTGGCTGCCTCCAAAATGTCTTTAGTAGGAACACCTCTGATGAAGGCTGTAGAGGTGGCTGTGGCCCTGGTGGAGTGAGATCTGATACCAGTAGGGACAGGTTTCCCATGATAGGAATAACAAAACCGTATGCAGTGGCCAATCCACTTGGAAATGGTCTGTTTTGTAACCGGTTTCCCTTGAGCTCCTATGGCATAGGACACAAAAAGTTGTTCTGATTTCCTGAAGGGCTTTGTTCTGTCCAAATAATAACGTAGCTGCCTATGGATGTCTAAAGAGTGTATCACCCTTTCCCCTTTGTTTTGAGGGTTAGGAAAAAAGGTAGGTAGGTGTATGGCTTGATTCAAGGCTACCCGGGATACCACTTTTGGCATAAAAGATGGGTTGGTACGAAGTGAAACCCTGTCTTGATGGAAAATGAGGAATGGTTGCACCGCCATGAGGGCCTGTAATTCAGAAACCCTACGAGCTGAAGTGATGGCCAGGAGGAAAGCAGTTTTCCAGGACAAATATTGCAAATCTGTTGAGGCAGCAGGTTCAAAAGGAGGCAATGTTAATTTTTCTAGCATGTAATTAAGGTCCCAGGCTGGTATTGGTTGCTTCCTTGGAGGTCTTATATTCTTAGCCCCTCTGAGGAACTGTCGTAAGAGTGGGTGAGAGAATAAAGGAGGATCCATGTTGAATTCTGCAGAAATGGCTGAGGCATGAATTTTTATGGAAGAAAATGAGAGCCCACTGTTCAGTAGTTCAGTTAAGTACTGTAAAACCTGAGGCAAGTTCAATTTTCTAGGGTCCTGGCCTTTTTTCTCATTCCAACAGCAAAACCGCTTCCATTTTGCGGAATAAGCTTTTCTAGTAGATGGTCTTCTGGCCTCCAAAATGACATCCTGCACCTCCTTGGAGAGTAGGGTCTGCTGTGGTGTTAAGGAATTTTCCATGCAGCGAGGTTGAGTGTTTTCAGCTGACTGTGAAGAGTTTTGTAGTTGTTCTGAGTCAGCAGAAGAGGTATTAGAGGTAGGGACCAGGGCGGAGAATGCGTTAGGCTCCTCAGGAGTGGATACCAGTGTTGCCTTGGCCAATCTGGAGCAATCAGTATCATCCTTGGTTTGTCTGTTCTTGCTTTCAAAAGTACCTTGGGCAGAAGAGGCAGAGGTGGGAATGCATAAACTGTCCATGCTGTCCAACAGAATGAAAGGGCGTCCACTTTCCAGGCCTTTGGATGGAAGGTCCTTGAACAAAACTTTTCCATTTGATGGTTCCTGTGGGAGGCAAAAAGATCTATGTCCGGCCTCCCCCACGCTTGGATTATCTCTGTAAACACCAGAGGATGTAACTTCCATTCGTGTGGATCTGTCATATTTCTGCTTAGAGTGTCTGCCAGTGTGTTTTCCATCCCTGGCACGTACTGTGCTTGGAGTTCGATTTGTCTTTCCAGAGCCAAGTTCCAAAGAGTCATGGCTAGTCTGCACAAGGGGTATGAATGTGTTCCTCCTTGTTTGTTTATGTACCACATTACTGTGGTGTTGTCTGTTCTTATTAGCAATTGTCCTGGATGCAGGAAGTCCTTGAAAGCTGTAACTGCATTTATTACTGCTAGCATTTCTTTTTGATTGATGTGCAGGTGCTTTTCCTTTTGGGACCATCTGCCCTGAATGCACTTGTCCTTCATGTGCGCCCCCCAGGCGTAATCTGAGGCGTCTGTGGTTATAACTTGTTTTGTTTGAGGCTTGCAGAATGGAAGGCCTGTGTTTACTTGACATGCTTGGGCCCACCATAGAAATTCCTTTTGCAAGCATGGTATTATTGGTATAATTGCTTCCAAACTGTGACTGTGCTGAGACCATAGATTTTTTAGGTACCATTGAAGTTTTCTCATATGCAATTTTGCACATGGGATTAGAAGAATGCAAGATGCCATGAATCCCAGAGCCTGCAGGATTTTCCTTGCAGTAAGCCTGGTACTTTTTGCTAGTGTTTTGAAGTACTGAGATAGTTGCCCTTGTTTTTCTAGCGTAAGATATGCCATCTGGGTGTTTGTGTCCAAGCTGGCACCCAGGAAGGTTATTTTCTGAGATGGTGTTAGCCTTGATTTCTCCTTGTTGATGGTATATCCCAGAGAAAGCAGTAACCGTGTCACATATGCCAGATGCTCCAGTAGTATGTGTTTGCTGTCCGCTTGGATCAGGCAGTCGTCCAGATAAGGGTAAATTTGTATCACTTGAAGTCTGCAGTAGGCAATCACTGTTGCCAGGCACGTTGTGAATACTCTGGGCGCAGTAGATAAGCCAAAGGGCAATGCAGAGAATTGATAGTGGATTGAACCTGCAAGAAATCTGAGGTATCTTCTGCAGCTTTGTCTGATTGGGACATGCAGGTATGCCTCCTTGAGGTCCAATGTTACCAGCCAAAACTCCTTGCCCAGCATGGGAAGAAGTTGCTGTAATGTGAGCATCTTGAATTTTGGTACGAGCAGAAAAGTGTTTAGGATGGATAAGTCCAGAATGGGTCTCCAGTCGGTTCCTTTTCTTGGTACCAGAAAGAGTCTTGAATAAAAACCTTGACCTTGTTGGTGCGTAGGTACCTTTTGTATAGCTCTCATTTTTAGGAGCTTTGAAATTTGTAATTGTGCCTCTGCCCTTTGATTTTGTGGCAGGTTTGGCATGCCTCTCATTTTTGGAAGAGTGTGAAATTGAAATTTGTAGCCTCTGTTTATAATGTCCAATATCCATTTGTCTGTTGTGACAATATGCCAATTGCTGGCAAATAATGCTAGTTTCCCTCCCAAAGGTGCTGTCAGCTGAAACTTGCTTGGCATGGAAATGAGGGAGTCATTGGGTTTGCTTCCTGGATTGTTGTGCACTATCTTCACCACCTCTTGGTGCTGTAGATTGCCATTGTCTGCCTCTATATGATCCTTGTGACTGCCCTCTGCCCCTTGTGCGTCTGTATCTACCTCTTTGTGGCTTGTCAGTGGCTGGAAAGGACCAGTTTTTTGAAGGCCAATTTCTGCTAAACCGTGGTGGTTGGACCTGTAATAAAGCTTTGACATTTTGCATAGATTTGGCTTTTTCTTCCATTTTGCGTAGTATCTCCTCAGCATTAGTACCAAATAGTACATCCTTTTGTAAAGGAGCATCAAGAAGTTTAGCTTTCACATGGTCAGGCAAATTTTGTTCCCTAAGCCAGGCGTGCCTGAGAATCACTGATCCTGTAGCAGCCGCTCTACTCGAAGCCTCTAGGGCATCATAACCACATTGTAAGGTGTGTTTACCCACTTGCTCCGCACTATGCATCATATCCTGTAACTTTTTTAAATCTGGTTGTTCAGGTTGAGACATTTTGTTCCTTAATTGTCATAACAGGAACTGTTGATATTTAATCATATGAAACTGACAGTTTAAGGCCCTCATGGCTAGGGTGGCCGAGGTATATACCTTTTTACCCCACCTTTCTAGAGATCTGGATTCCCTTTCTGCAGGAAGTGGATTCTTGGCAGTGGAGGCCTTTAATCCCTTGGGGCCTTGTGAAATGGTTTCAGGGTCAGCATTATGGCCTTTGTAGAGAAATTGGTGAGAACTGGGTACTCTGTAATACCTATCAGGTTTTACTGGTGCAGGAGGCAGAGAATCAGGGTTAAGGCAAGCCTCCGAGTATACATCATCTAGAACATCCAAAACAGGGGGTATTAGCCAGGGGCCTATGCTGAGGTAACCAAAGAAATTCCCTAAGTCTTTTCTTGGAATCTGAAAAGTCTTGGCCTTCCCAATGGAAGTGTTCCCTCAAGGTGTGCAAGGTTTCCCCAAAAGAAAAATCCTCAGGAGGGGATACAGAAAGGATGGACTGTTCTGCATCCAAATCCTCAAAAGGGGAGTAAGATTGTTCCTCTGCATCAGAATGTTCTGATAAAATGGATCCCTGATCAGAAGAGTGACATTCTTCCTCCACTCTGGGTCTCTTGTCAGGAGGGGGCTGAGAACCTCTGATAAGAGTAATTAGATCCTCAGCCATTTTGAGCATCTGTTTCTTAGGTATGTGTCCAGGAGAAGGGCCCTGTGGAACAGGCCTTGTGGGATGCCTGACTGCTTTGGATTTAGTAAAGGCCTTAATAGACAAAGCAGATGAAGGCCTAAATACACCATGGGTGGAAGTGGACCTGTCCACATTAGTAGGCTCGACAATAGCAGGGGCTTCGGTTGTAGTCTGGGAAAGGGCCGAGGACCCAGCGGTCTCGGGTACAGAGGACACCGCCAAAGGAGTGTCGTCGGTAGTCAGGGACTGCGAAGGCGTCTCGCTGAGTACCGGACCACGTGTAGCCTGTTTTGGCGTGGTGTCGGCAGGGACCGAGGGCCTCGCGTGTCGGTCCTTTTCCTTGCGTTTTTTGGGCAAAACGGTAGTCGGAGTGTCCGAAGACATTTTATAGTCAAAAGCTTTGCCAAAGTAGTGTTGGGCGAACTCCGCCCGACGCTTGTTAGTGCGTTTATTGAAGGTAGCACAAAAGCGACAGCCCGAGACGTCGTGGTCTGGGCCCAAACAAGGTATGCAAAGGGAATGGAAATCCTTATGCGGTATTTGCTTCCCACAAGAAATACAATTATTAACTTTTTCTGACATCGGTCTGAGGCAAGAAAAGGTTCCCCAACGGGGTACTTAGCTTTAATGAAGACTTTGGTTCCAATTATTTTCGTAATTCAGGAGCTGGCCGACCGGCACTTGCGAACTGCTTCTGCTTCAGGCACCGCGCGGCAAAAATGACTGAAGAACATGGCGTCGGCTGTGTCTTTTATACTCTGGTCTTCCTGCCGTCAGAAGAGTAAGCGACGACAACCGACGCCGGACCAAGACTTTGGAATTCGGCCGACCGAGGGACCGCCTGACGGCTGAAAACCCATCTGTGATTACTGCAGCTGTATGCACGATGAACATTAGCATGATACAAGTAAAACTGATATGCTTTTTCTTAATTGTGCATAGGAGAATGACTAGATTAAGGCCCTTGGCTTGATCTAACAACAAGTTTTAAGTGGAAGCAAATAAATAAAAGAACACTGAATGTAATGAAAAGTTTTCCTTTAGCAAAGAAATGTTCAAAGTGCAACATGAGAATCTTGTAGCTGAAGGTAACTGTGTATCTGGTTCTCATGTTTCTATAGACACAGGCTGATATGGGAAATAAAATAGAACACTTTCTTTCAATTACTAAAAGACAATGTTTTCTGAAAGCATTCAAGCTGTTTTCTACATCTGGGAGAGGAATAAAGATAAGACACAAACAGACAGCACTTACTGGAAGAAGAAATACAGGCTGTATCATGCATCTTAGCATGGATAACCTTAATTGTAGGTTGATTAAAGCCTGTGAATGTAGCTGTCAATCTGAGATAATTGTCCTATAAGGAGGGTTAAACTTAATTATTTGATAATGTACACAGTTTTGTGTGTTCGTATCAAGTTAATAGGTTCTGGGAGTGTGCTTTTTAATTTCTGTTTAGGGTTTTCATTAAAACAAAATGTCTTGTAGGGTGTGACAAAGGCTTAAATGGGTATGATAAGAATCAAATGTATAAAAGATAAACCTGCCAAACATTAGTGTATGTATGTAACACAAAAGTTGAAACTAGACATTTAAAAATGTTCTACATAACAAGTGGGAATAATAACTTCTTATCATAATGGCAACACTTTCCATATTATCATTTAATGTGCATGGTCTCACAGGTATATACAAACAAAGAAACAGTAGTGAACTATATTAAGAAATGCAAAGTGCAAATAGCTATGTTACGGAAAACACATTTGGAAAAACCAAGCATGTGAATCGGATAAAGAAAGGATTTCAGGATGGTTACTCAGCAGAATATCTGGGACAGAGGAAAAGGGGAGCACTTACATTAACTGCTACAGGAGCTCCAATGCTGAGAGAAGAGGGGAAAAAAGATAATAATGGTAGATTTGTAGTACTAAGGGTCTACTGGCAGGGGAGGAGGATTAAGCTGGCATGTATTTATATTCCATCTAAAACTAATACAACTGAGCTTAAGAAAATTCTGGGAGAAATAAACAGCTTTCAGCAGGGAATATTACTTATACATGGGGACTGGAATTTGATTTGCAATAGTGAGGATTTATCGAGGAGGGGTACTAGAAGAAAAAGTATAACAAAACAGGGTAGATTTTTAAGAAATTGTTGAAAATGTTTGGTGTAGAAGATGTGAATTCAGTTGTAGAAGCTCAGAGAGAATTTATATATTCTTCCCCAAGCTACAAAAACTGGGCTAGGCGAGACAGAAATTATATTTCAAAGGAATGTGCATTTAATTGAAAGATTTCATGCATATCCAATAACTATTTCAGATCAGGCATCCATAATAACTACAATAAAAATGTAGGGTAATAAAATAAAAATGAGACACTGGCTCTTCCCCACCTATCTGTCAAACAGAGAAGAATTTAAGGAATGGGTAGTGGAAATTATTTAGAAGTTATTAGGGAAGACAGAATTTTTTACAGAAAATATAGCTAGGGAGTGGGATAAGATGAAAGTGGAGTTTAAAAACAATGTAGAAGTAAAAGAAAAAGAGAAATGGTTAAGAAGCAACAAGACTTATTTAGATGGACTGACAAAAGTATTGCAGACTAGGGGGGATCTCATACAAGAAGAGGTGCAGCTGCAGAGTTATAAGAGAAAATAAAGGACAACCTCAATAATATGCATAAGTTTAGAAAGATTGCTGTTAAGCAATTGATTTTTGATAAACTCCACAGCACAAAAGCTTTTAATACAACAGTTCAGGTAAAAGAAAGTAGAAAGGGTTTTGCCAATCTTACAGTGTCTATAACAAGGAAAATAACCAGAGATCCTGTAGAGGTATTAGAATTTTTTCAGATATTTTATGAAAATCTATATAAAGCAGAGAAACCTGGAAATCAAGAAAAAGTACAAATGGAAATGTTTATGGAAGAATTAAATATGCCAATGTTACAGGTAGATGAGACTCACTAACAGTTAGGACAGAAGGAAATGAGATAAAAATGGTGCTGTATAACCAATCTACAGGAAAGTCTCCAGGAACAGATGGTATTACTGTGGAAGTTTGGAAGCTAGGATAGAAGAAAGTGATAAAATATCTGGAAGGTTTTGTTTAACAGTATTATAAAAGTAAAAGAAGCACTAACATCCTGGAAGAAATGTGTGGTGGCTATCATACATAAAGATGGTAAAGACCCATCAGATCCAGTTTCATGTAGGCCCATTCCAATTTTAAACCATAAGTATAAAGCGTTAATGTCTATAATGGCTAAAAGAATGGCAAAGGTGATGCCAAAATTGACCGATGTAGATCAATGTGGTTTTGTGGTGGGAAGGCATACATCTGACATTAACAGAACAATGATAATCCAAAGGGAAGCAGAATGTAAGAAAGTACCACTGTTGTTGGTAGGTAGGTCTTGATGCAGAAAAAGCATACAACAGAGTAAGTTGGGATTTTATGAGTAGGCAATGGAAACACTGCATTCCTGACACAATAATAAGGTTAATTAGGAGAATATATGAGGGGATTGGAGGTGAAAATTAAAGTGGGTGAGTTCTCTCTAAGTTCTGTTTGAGCAGAACCACCAGACAGGAGTGCCCCCTTTCTCCTTTGGTAATTGCATTACATTTAGAACTACTGGCAAATAAAATAATGGACTCAGAAATTCAAGGATATAACTGGTATGGTAATTAAGAAAAGTTGGCTTTATTTGCAGATGACATTACACTGTACCCAATAAAGCCAGAAAAGGATATTGCAGTGATGCGGAACATTCTTGATACAATTTCAAGTCTTTTCAGGATACAAAACAAATATAAAAACAAAGGCAATAGTGGTAAACTATGTACCCCCACAAGGATTGGTTCAGCAATACCCATATTTATGGGGATATGATAAAATGAAGTACTTAGGAGTATGGGTTAAAAAAAGATCCTGTTAAGACAGCTAAGGAGATGTGAGATGAAAAGCAAAAGATGATGAAAAAACTGAGAAATTGGAAGCTCTGTTTTATAGATATGGATGCAAGAAAAAAATCAGAGAAAATATTTTTAGTCCCTTTAGTTTTATACACAGGTCAAGCATATTTTTAACAGCCAGAGATGTTGTGGATAGCAATTAATAAAGAGTTGAAGGATGTTTTCTTGGAGGGAAAGAGGGTAAGAGTTAAGTTGGATAAGTTGATCCTTGCAATAGAACAAGATGATTTGGGATTACCTGATTTGAATGGGATATTTCACAGCTACACAGTTAAGGCTCCTAAATATAGCACAAGCAGAAAGCTGTAATTCAAAGTGGGAAGGGATGATGATGAAGCAAGGAGGTAATTCAAGAAAGGAAAGAATGGGATTTTGGACATAGATCCTTAAGGGGAATAATGACAGTCACACAGAATATTATATTCATAAAGAAGAAGAAAGTATACTAAGAACTAAGCCAATACGGGACTGGAGAAAGGAGATTCTACAGATATGCATGACTGCTATTAAGTGTACAGAAAATAGACAAGGGTGGGTTGGACTTTAATGGAGGAAGATGGCAAGGAACCAATATACTGGGAACAAATAATTAGAAAAGGAAAGATAACAGAATGGGAAGAGCCAAGAAGACATTTGGCTTGCATGCTAATAATTGCCTTCCCCATCAGGGACTGATGTCAGAGTATAGACAAGGGGGGATATGGGACTCGTAAATGAAAGACCTGGACCTGCACTGGCTGAGTTTTTAACTGTATCTAGAACAGAAGCTGTAGTTAAAAAGGGGATAATTAGTAGGGTACATAAAATATTGCACAATAACTAGAGGAATCAACCACAAGAGGTCAGAAATGATTAGGAAGAGAGATTAGATATGAAATTCACAAATAAAAAATGGGAGGACATGTACAGCTCTCGAATACGTAACAAAATCTAGAAGATTTAAGATTTTTCCTGGAAGTGTTTACACAGATGCTTTGATACCCTGTGTAGACTCCAAAGAATTTTTCCTCAGGTATATGGAAAATGTTGCATTTGTGATGCAGAAGAAATAGGTAACTGGGAAGATGTGTTTTGAGAGTGTAATGAGTTGGCAGACTTTCACAATTCCTTACAGAGCACTCTGTCAGGAATACTGGGCGAACAAATGAATGTAACTAAGGACATTTTTTTCAGCTGGGGTACAGAATCTGAATTGTTGTGACATAGTAAGACCTTGTTAAATTTAATTTGGCTGCTGCCAAAAAAGCAATTACCAGAAAATGGAAATCAAAATGTAATCCAACTATACTTAAAAGTAATGAATATTTTAACAAGATAAAAGAAAGGAATTGGACTATTTAGAAAAGTGTATGAGTAAATTACATAGGAAAAATGGCAATTATGGGAACAATCCATGCAGAAAATGTTTCGGAGGAGGAATGAGATTTACGAGAAGGCAGGAAATTAATAATTTATGTAATGTTGCTTAGATTATATGATATATAACAATATATGTGAATTGTATTGGAAATGTGAACTTGTTAATATGGTTTGATTACTTTTATATAAATGTAATTTGCCTATGTCACAAATGATAATTGTCTGAAAGTGTTTATAAAAGTACTTTTTTGGAAATGGACCCATCTGAGACCGCTGCCATTTTTGCCTCCAACTTCTACCAGCACTTAAACAGCTACATATAAATTCAGTACCATTTGCCCTAAATATAATGGTATCATTCTGGAATAATTCTCCTTAGCTGAAGTCTCATATTAACAAATTGTGTAATAAAAGAAAGAAAATAATGAAGACTTGTAAGAAATCCACACCTCCCAACTTTAAGACCACACAAACATGCCAACAAGGAACTTAACTCATTCACTCCAATGGAGCTCAGGAAGTTTGCAGTGCAACTTCCAATGGGCAGAGCCTAAGCCTTTCGACAGAATCAAATTATGTCTTCAGATTTCAAACAAATGTTCATATCTCTGGAACCACAGGGGTTATGAAAGAAGTGTAAATAGCAAATCTTCAGCCCAAACTATTTTTATAGTGGTAGTATTCTTCAGGTTCTACATCTTAAACCTTATTTTATAAGTCACAGTAAACACAGTAACTATTATATTTGTAATATTTTGTAAACAACTTACAATATCTCAGCAACCACTTAAATTACAAACATAGTTTCAGCAGCATTTTATTCATCTAGCTGACAGCTTTCCTATGAGGCCAAGGTGTTCTGTGTTACTTGGTTGTTGAGATATTTAAACAAATGTGAAAATTATATCTATATAAATTAATATCATAAAAAAACAGCAGTTAATATCTATTTATCGGCACTATATAGAGATCAAATATTAATGCACTTGAGTTTTCCAGTCTTTAAGATGAAATATTTTAAAACCTTGCACATAGCATGGTTTTGAAATTACTGAAACAAATATGAACAAGCTCTATTTGATGCCTACAGGTGTCAGTAGGAGTTAACTGTGGATGCACCTGGAGGTGCCACTCGGATGTATGAGTTAAGTGTAGTATTAAAAAATGTAAAGTGGGTTATGAGCTTAAGGCCCTTACAGATATCAACCAAAACTACAGTCCTTTTTTCAGTTATGTCAGAAAATTAATGAGAAATGTATTTTTTTTAACTTCTCCAAGTCTTTTAGGTTTCCAATACCATGACCAGAATGGACCCCATTCCTAAGTCAAAGTATAATTAAAGTTCATGAAACTAGTATTGTTTCAGTCTCTGATGTTAGCCAAAAGTGCTCTTCGCAGTACTCACAATGTGCCCAGTAAGGACTCCTGCAATTCGTATGGAGTTACATGCATCAGTAACACATCCAAGTACAACTGTAAATTCTTTTTTATAAGACCCGTTGCTGCTACTACTACTGGAACTGTCTGTGTATCTTTCTTCCACATTGCCGTTGTTTCTGCCTGCAAATCCTGGCATGTTATGCCATTGTGTGTCTCTGTACTTAAGACACTGTAGTCGATGATCAATGCTACTTTTGTGTTCTTTTCACAAACTACTATATCTGGCTTTCTTGCATCTATTTTTTGAACTGCTGGTAATGGGTGATCCCATATGATACAAACTTCATCATTTTCTATAATGCTTTGTGGCTCATGTTTCCATTGTTTTTCAGCTACTTCAATATTATAATGTTTGCACAATCTCCAATGCAACAATCTTGCCACATTATTATGCCTTTCAGTATACAGTCCTTCTGCTATTAGTATATCACAACCAGCAACAAGATGTGCAACTGTTTCCCATTCTGTTTTACAAAACATACATTTGTCTGTTTCTCCCACATGTTCAATTGACTTTGTAAACCAACATGTACGTAGTTCACTATCTTGGGCCGCCAATATTAACCTTTCATCTTTTGGTTTAAATTCAGCTCTCCTTAACCATTCCTGCATTTGATCTTGATCAACATGAGGTTGTTCCAATAGTTTTCTATACTTGCAACTTCAACTTTATGCATTTTCCACATTTCTTGCATTCTCATCTGATCCTTCACCTATTCGGTTGCTGAGTTTTATCTACTTCTGGTTTGATTTCCATTCCTGCTTGATGCCATTATACTTATGCTAAATTAAGCAGGGAAGTCATCTTAGACTTATTCTCCTAATGTTTTAAAACTTTCACTAGGTTTGGGTCTTGTGAGGTCAACAAATATGTATGCAGTCCTACAACAGCAGATCTATACATGTAATCAATTTTGAGGAGGCCCATACCTCCTTCAGAATGGGAAATATATAATACTGGTATGAACTGATTTTTTTAAAATCATTTGATGAGCAAGAAGCATCCTTCTTTTCCGGTCCAACTTATCCAACACCTTTAGGAGCCAGTCAATCGCTCCAAATATACGTTAGGACAGGAAGAGCAAATTGGTTTATAGCTTCGACTTTGTTCCAAGATGTCAATGCTGTTATCAGTATTAATTTAAAGTCTTCTGAAATATTCCTAAGTTTTATTTTCATTTGCTCACATTTTATTGTTGATTCTTCAATTCTCACACATTCATACACTCCCTCTTGCTCAAGTTCTTTTATATCATATTCCTGTCCCAAACTGATGTTTTCTTGGTGCTGCAGCTTTCCTGTTTTAAAGGCTGCTTTTGCACATTTATCAATACCAAATGACATTCTTATATCATCTGAAAAATTTTTGACCACTTGCAGTTGTGCCTTCAGTTCCTCATCTGATGAGCTATACAGTTTTAAATCGTCCACAAAAAGAAGATGAGAAGTCTTTATACTCTGCTGTTTTCTGGGAGCCAAAAATTGTAGTTATGACCTAATCTGTTAAGTAGACAGCTTAATGGGGTAAAGGCAAACAAAAGAGATGAGGTGACAGTCAGCCTGGAAAACCCCCCTTTACATTTTTTATCCCTGAAATAATAATTTGTCCTTTAACCTTGTTTAACTGCAAAGTGGTTTGCCACTGTTTCCTGGTCTCCATAATGTAATTAATCAGAGTAGGGTGTATCTTATATATTTTAAGCACTCTTTTATGCATGAATGCTGGATACTGCCAAACACTTTTTTGTAGTCTATCCATGCCATACTTAGATCCTTCCCCCTTTTACAGTTCTTCATTATGACTTTATTTAGCAACAAATGGTCCTTTCTTCCATATGACTTTCTTTTAATTATCTTGTTCTTTTGCCATGATTGAGTTTTCTACTAAATGACTATAAACTCTGTCAGCATCAATTATAGTGTATAGTTTATACATCATCAGAAGGCAAGTTTTAGGTTAGCTTGCAGGTTCACTCTTAAGTAGGAGCATTGTTTTTCCTTTTGCTAACCAGGCTGGTGTCTGTTTGGGGTATGTATGTAAATAGTACTTACTCATGGCTAAATCTTTATGCAAAGAAGTTAATAATATAGCCAGAAGTTAGGTACTGCATATGGGCCTGGGATTTTCCAATTAGGAGCTTTTCTTAACTTTGTTTCAATCTCTCTGGTCATTACTTCATCCCATTGCATACCCTGTACATTTGAACATCTTATTCTTTCTTTACCTCTTCTATCCATTTAGCATCTTCCCCCCCCCACAGGATCTTCGTAGATATTTCTTCAAAATGTATCTATTTCTTCTTTTTTTGGTGGTGTTTCAGTTCCTTTTGCCTTGTTTACCAATTCTCTATAAAACTTTTTTGGGTCATTAATAAATTGCTTATTTTGTACTTTTTCTTTATATTTATCTATATATCTTTAAGTTTTTTCTGCCTGTGCTGTTTTTTTCTAGTTTATTTGCAACAGTGCAAGACAGCTCTTGATCTGTTATAATATACTGAGTGTCGCTTTTATCACATCTTGAGTATTTTTGTTGATCTGTTCCCTCTTCTGTACTTGTCTAACAGTGACACTTCTTGCCTTAATTGCTTTATAGTTTTCTCTGTTTGATAGTTCTAGGATGGCATTTGATTTCTCCCCTTCCTTTCCCTTACTACCCTGTATTCTTGTGGTAAGACTTCATCTGTTATCAATTTAGCTACACAGTAACATATCCTATTTACTTATGTTATATCGCATGATCTCTTTGGACAGTCCTAATTAATATGCTCATTTGTTTTATCAAACTTCTAACTTTTGGGGTTTTATTGACCTTCTGTAGTCTATTTCTTTCACTGATCTTGACATGTCTGTCCATCTTTAAATCAAGCAACTCTTCTCTTAGATAATTTTCTTCTAAACTGAGGGCACATTCTTTGTTCTCCATTTCCTGCAGGCATTCCATTGAAAGTTCCAGAGCATCTTCCTCTGCCATATTCACTTCAGTTTCAGCCAGTGTTATCCATTGCTCTTTCATATGAGAACTCGCTGGCCTGTCACTCCACAACACTGAATGCGTCAGAGTTGTCACCGTTTCCTGTTCCTTCTCTTGCTGTTCAACTTCAAGTGAACATTTGGGCTGTTTTCCTATGGAAGACTCCAAAGTATCTTCATATGGCAACTGATAAGATGCTTCCTGCTCCACTGGTTTCTCCTTAATTTGGATGTCATTTGCTCTATCCTGCTGTGATGTCATCTGAGTTAAATTTTCTACACTAAATCCTTCACTTCTCAGGTAATTCATAAGCTCGGTTTCTATTTTTTTAACTTCTCCATTACAAATCCTCTTTTCTACTTTTCCTCTGTTTTCTTATTTTTTTATATTGTAAAACTTTCCATGTCCAGATACCTTGGCCTGTATTTCTCTTCAAATCTCTTTGGTGCTACTCTTTTTACATTGATTAGTTTTGCTTCCTTTACATAAATATTACACCATATTGAATCTCTTTTTCTTTCCCATATTCACATTTCATCTTCAGATGTCTCCTGCTCCTCCTGTTTCTCCTTATGTTGGGGCCTCATTGTCCCATCATGCTGTGCTATAACCTGTGTTAGACTTTGTACACTAAATCCTTCTCTTCGCAAGTATTTCATAACTTCAGCTTCTATTTTTTTTTACCTTCTACTTGACTAATTTTCTGCTCGACATTCCCTCTTTGTGGTCTTATTTTTTTTATTGTGAAATTTTCTACATCTGGATGCCTTTGCCTGTATTTCTCTTTGAATATCTTTGGGGTTGCCTTTTTGTGTTCCTTAATTTGTCTTTCTTCTTTGCATAAATATTGTACCATATCAGATCTCTCTTTCTTTCCAATTTCCACATTTCTTTTTTTTACACCTTTTAAAAGTCTCTAGATTTTGTTCTTTATATTTTCACACTTCCTCAGTTGCTTCTTTTTCCAAACGGCCAAAGGTTTCTTGGTCTATATAGTGTTTTTCATGGATCTGTTGTATTAATGAACACAAATTTGCATTTGAAGCTTCTGACCATTTTTCTTGTGGAAGTGTTCTTCTTTCCACTAAATTCTCTCTTAATCTTTTCATTTATCTTCTGTCTGGAAATTCTGGGCTTCTTGCATAATTTCTTTCTTATCCTCAATAGTCCAGTCTATCATCTGTAAGGCTCTTTTCTGGCCTATCAGTTTTTGTGGACTGCTACTTCGTTCTACAACAGGGGGGCCCAGGGCATGGCCTAGCCCCATTGTAGGAAATGTTTCTATGTCTTGAGGATTCTACACTGTCATTTTTCCAGTCCTGGCACCAGTGTGCCTACAAGGACTGGGCACTTTTTATCCTGGGTCTTGTGCAACCAGCTATCTTTTTATTTTTTAAACTACTTCTGTCCATGATACAAGTTAAATAAAATGCAGTCTATATATCAGGGTCCACCTCGTGAAGGTACTCACTAAGACTTGAGAATGAATTCAATTTCCAGCAATACTACTCTCCTTTGCTTGCTGATTTATCATCTCTTCATTTGGACCCCAGTCTTTTCAGGAAGGAATCTTAGATGTAATGGGAGACCAGAACCTTACCTTTGATAAATCAGAAGTGAAGGGTGGATTGAAGATACATAGGTTAAGTGGAGTACAGATGTTTGATAAAATATTTTTACATTAGGAATTATGGACATTTAGACACAAACTGAAGAATGGCAGCCACAGAAACGGTATACATATTATTCACCAAAATATAACAGGTGGTCTACAACAGGCAAAACATATAATTAAGAAGAGCATATGTTTAGAGTTAGGGAGACTGTAGTGAGACTGATGGTCTTCTTGTTCACTTCTCCAAATAAGTTGCACATAGGAGGACCTGAATGGGGAGAAAGGCATTAAAAATGATATATGTAATATACACACACACACACACACACATACATTATATATATATATATATATATATATATATATACACACACACACACACACACACACACACACACACACACACACACACGTATATCTCTATAGCTCTCTCTCTTTTATATATATATATATATATATATATATATATATACACACACACACACATAAGCATGTATATCTCTATAGCTATATATGTATGTATATCTCTATAGCTATCTATCAATAATAAAGAAAAACTTAGTGAGTGAAAGAATGTTTGCAATGGCAACTAAACTAAATAAAGATAATCTCAGTGGAGAGTTGAGACATTTGTAAATAAATATGTAAAAAGATGGTAATTATTTATACAAACACAATTCAGGAAAGGGGAGAGGCAGCCATCTGAGAATGAATGAAAGATTATGAAAATACAGACACCCCCCCCCCCCGATTTGGAGGAGGAGGAGGAAAATGTATAACTCCAAAAGGTAAAATGTGAAATCTAGACGTATACAGATAAAATGTTTTCAAAGAATTCCAGTGTGGGACCTCTACACTGCAAATACCCCTAGTATTTTCAAAGTGTTGTCATTTATGCTATGCTAAGATAACTAAATGTTGAGCAGACAGTCTGTGAGATAAGAGATAAGGAACCAGGGATAATGCAGAAAGGAGGAGGAGAGATGCTGGAGGTTTTCAAGAATTTTACCAAAAGTTACATTCAGAAAAGGAAGGCGGACTAGAAGAAAGAAGCAAAACAGAAGTTTATTTATGTATAATGGAGATGCCAAAACTAACACTGGATGAAGTAGGTTTACTTTTACAAAGCCAAATCACAGTGGTGTGAATGCTCATATGAGCGACTTGTAGCCACAAAAGTGAAAACAGCAACAGTTCCTAATGTTTGAAAATCAGCAAATTGAAAAGCAGATTAGCTGCTTTTTGAACATTAATGTCAAAAACAAAATGTAATAAGGTTTAAAGGTGGGCAAGCCCCCCCACCCCCCTACTTTAATATTCCAACTCCGAGATTGCATTACCATGGGGAAAGGGACCAGTTCCCGATCCCCACTATAGGGCAATCCGCCCCAGAATGACAAATGTGCAATGAGCGAATGTCAATGTGCATTCGCTCATTGCACATTCAAACCTTTTTCTGTTCGGCATTTTCACACTTCGCAAACTGTCACCCAGACACTTGGTGTTCACCCTTGTGCAATACGCACAAATGAAAGTAAATCAATGAAGTATCTAGTTTACAGGCTAAAACTGCATAAGAGGAAGTTACTAAAATAATGAAGGAACAAGCCTCTGGGAAACTGCCAGGCTCTGATGGCATATCAGCACAGGTCCAGAAAGTGGAGAGTGGGGTGTAAAGAAAGTGCATTAAAAATTAATGATCAGAGTATTATTTATTTTTATTTATTTATTTGCAGTTTGCTTGCCAGGATGGTCCACTGGGCCACAAGGAGCCCGTTTTCAATGGAGTCATAGGGAGAAAAGCTCCAGAAAAAAATACAAATTACTTAAAAGAAGCAAGTTATAATAACAGAAAGTACAGCAATACAGGTAAATGGCATTCGTAAAATGCAAACACAAAGAAATCTTTAAAAAAGACAATCAAAGTTATATACAAAGTTTGTTAATTTCATCAGTTGCTTAGCAGGGTTAAGAGCAGTAGAATGACATTTATAGATGTAATAGCTCTTGGAGTATAGCTTAAGTTGGGGGGACTTTATGTAGGATGGGAACATGTGCATTCCCAGTGGGATGCTAGGTGGGAGTGAAGTAAAGTTTTGAAGGAAGAGAGGCTTCTAGTGGTACGGATGAGAGGTGGAAGTGAATTCCAGAGGCGAGCTAGAGAGAAGGATAGAAGATGTTTGCCTGCTGGACGGGAGGGTTTATGCAGTTCAATTAGATTTTGGGAGTTAGATCTTAGGAGTCTATCAGGTTGATGCATTTTAAGGGCAGTGGCAAGGGAGGGGCAGAGAGTATTCAAGAACATTGGGAGCTTGCAGTAAAAACTGTTGACCAAAAGGAATGAAAAAAACATAGGGAGTCCGGCATCCTAAAATCAGCGCTCGGCCATGATTATAAGACAATTATGACAGTGGTGGAATGAAAGGTGACTAAAATTATAACCAGAATAATTAATTTGGATCACTGTAAATTTGTAGGGGCAGGAAGAAATTTGATAACATAATTAGGACCTTAAAGAGAATTAAATGAGGCATAAAAGAGAAAATAAGCAAGAAGCAATTGTATGCTTAGGTGCCGAGAAAGCATTTGTCAGGGTTGGGTGTGATTACTAATTTGTTGTTCAGAATGTTTTGGAGTTATCAAGAAAGTGGGGGAGCTCTACAAAGGGCATCAGCAATATTAAGGATATGTGCTAGACTGTCAGAAGAATTTATTCTATTTAGGGGTACAAGGCAAGGATGCACTTTGTCGCACTGAACATTTAGCTATTATGAGAAAGAAATCTGGGATACAAGGATATGAGTGGGGGAAATGCAACCTAAAACAGCACTGTTTCCATAGATGATGTGCTGCTAAATTTGGGCAAACTGCAAGATGACCTCAATCATCCATTTGGTCTGCTCAAGGAGTTTTGTAATTGCTTTAATATGAGTCTTCTTTTTTTTCTTCCCTGACTGAGACTGACATTTTGTGATCAGTTCTGTAACCCAATTAACAAATTAAAATAAAATAAAATAAAATAAATCATGGTAAAGGAGTAATGTGAATAAAACAAAGGTCCAAATTATAAGATCACAACAAACTGAAATACTTAGGGATGGGGTTGGATGGAAAGACTTGGTGAAGCTATGACATTGTCACATGATGAGGAATTTACTACAATAAAGGAGAATGTCCTGAAGTAGAAAACTCTAATTGTGGTTCTGGATCAAGATGTTCATATTCTACAATGGAATGTATTGCCACAATTGTATTTGATTGAGGTCTTTTAGGCACCATCTGAAAAGAGTTATCTGAGCAGACTGAAGAAAGTAGATGATGAATTTATTTTTATATGAAGGAAAGGTACGGGCTCCTTTGGAAACAATGCTGCTACTCAAAGTTTTTACTGACAGAGACCAATACTTAAGGGTGATTAGATTCATACATTATATTAGATGTCAAGATAATGCCAATAACATGTGTCGGAATATGATGTTGCAACAGAAATGCCCTAGCTTAGTGGCAACAGAAATGCCCTAGCTTAGTGGCAGTAGATATAGTAGAAGATTCCTTGTACCAGAAGGTGGAGAAGTAAAATTTTCTATGGTGTGAACTCTGATGAGTTAACTTCAGAAACTGTTTTCAGCTACAAGTTTTGTGGAGTGGGTCAAAGAACTATTACCAATGTGAAGAACTAAAGTGGAAAAAATAACAGATGGTGTTTGGGGAACAGATTAGCAAAATACTGAGATAGACAGATGCAAAAAGGTGAGATTATTACAATGACAAAGGCCAAAGAACTGTTCCATCTGGGTAAGCAGCTCAATTATTAACACACTGATGTGAGAGGGAAGGCAAACTGAGTTAGGTTGCAGGGGACTGACCAAATGTGATTAACTGGGTAGCAGAGGTTCAAAATGGGTAGCAAAAGATAAGATTGATCTCAACAGCCTACAAAAATAGTTACCTGAAAATATCAATAGTTGTCAAGATTAAAAAAAAAAATGTGTGAAGCCTTTAGGCAAGACCCTCAATTACTATCTGGGAAGCATGCAGGGCAATTCCTAAAGTAGTAGTAAGACTAAAGAGATTCTGAATTTCTGTCTGGAAATATCTGCACAGATATTTCTAAATCCCAGCTAAACAAGCCAGAATGCTTGCAGACGAGGCTCAGCAATGTTGGAGGTACGTAGAGGAGTTTAAAGATAACTGGAATCATATTTTCTGAAGGTCCCTTATACTAGTTAAGTATGAAGAGGAGCTACAAGTGCTGATGCAGCAGGTACCGAGCATATAGTTTCAAGTAATTCCTAGAGTTTTCTTTTTTGTGACTACAGGAGAATGAAGTCCCATTGCATACCACATGCTTAAGGTGGATAACAATGGTGTTGGAGAAAAGATGATCAATAGAAAGTAGCAAAAAGATTTAGAAAGGTTAGTTGAGACCTAAGGGAAGAAGAAGCAGGGACAGTAAAGCAAAGTACTCTGCAGATTTTAAATAAATAGTTCCCCTGCATGCAATATACAATAAGGAAAGTTAGAAGAAGACAAGTAAATAAAAATGGGAAATATGTAGGACCCTAGATTGTGCAGTATATTCAAAGCTGCTTAGTTACAAGCTGCATGTGGGTGTGTTGTAACTAAACGGATATGAAAGAAAGGTTGGGAAAAGAGACTACTATGAGTGTGAGTACAATTGTGATAATTCTGTGTAACTGAAACTATGGGTTATGATTTGCATATAATTGTTTTTATTCAGTATATGCCAAAAAAAGTGTCTTACTGTTTTAAATACTTGTCATTATGACTGTTGAATAAAAAAAATGTTTAAAATGAAAACAATCTGAAAAAAGGAGCAGGGGGACACATTCTGTAAATACACTGCATGAAATGTAAGACTGGTATTAGCACCAAGTGGATGGCATATGAGGAGGACACAGCTATGACTAGTTACTGAGAAGAGCAAATTTAAAACCAAGATGGGAAAACAGCATTTATGGAGTGAGCATTAAATGTTCAGAAAGCTGTACTAAGAGGAACTGTTCTACATTCCATGTCCAACATGCTTAAAAGAATGAGGAAAGCTGGGGCAAGCAATATAAGAATAAATGCACAGATGCTAACTGTAACTCTGGGTGGACGAATAACATTAACTTATGCAGTGTCAGTGTACCTCTTAATAGGCAACATTTCACATCAAAGGGATCAATATTCTCTACGAAGGTAACAGCCAGTAGGGATACTGGTAGTATGCAATCTGTTGGTTCCGATTTTCAAGCAGTTAATTTCTTGAATGTGTGTCTGTCAGTGCAGATGATTACATTACTGAGTCTGAACTATTAATGAGCTTTCTCTCATAACCAAGTATACAAAGGGTTTTAATTCATCATATCTTCATTTGCTTGCTATGCGAGCTTGTGTAAGTCATTTAAGCAGACAGTGACTGTGGGTTACTCCTGAAAAGAGACATGTCCAGTGGTCTTATCCCACTAAGAAATGTAAAAAAAAAAAAAAAAAAAAAAAAAAAAAAACAAACAAAAATAAAAATCTTGCTCCTGAAACTCTCGTGTTAACATTATAAGTCTTTATTGCTATCAACCGTTACTGTAATTTATCTGCAAGTTGCTGTGGTAAAATTTTCTTTGTGTACTGGGCCAATTAATTGATTTTCTAATTAATAAGAATTTTAAATATCTAATCAGAGTTACATTGTTACTGTCGTGTACTCGCATCCAGGTAAGATGAAACACTAGCATGGCCATCTGCTTTTCCTTCAATGATGCAACTGAAGAAAATAACACTGTTGTCTGTACACACAATGTACTTTAAGCAACCAAGAGAAGCGAACACATTTGAAACACACTTTGGTCCCTTTGGAGCAGTTAAAATATAACATTTACTAAAACAACCATTATGCTTATTTTATTTGTTTTAAGAGATATATTTAACCACTCCAAAGTGACAGAAGCGTGTTTCAAAATAACACTGTTGACTTTTTTAACTGTTAATGTGGAGAATTTCCCTACTTTGCATCAAATCATTAGACATAGGAAACAAGCTTCCTTGCACACTGTATAAATGAATAAACTAAATGCACAAAACAGACTGATGTACTGTAAAGGTAATCAAGAGAAAAGGACCAAGCCCCATAACAAAACTTTCTAATGAAAGTCTTTAATCAGTAATCACTTTTGTCTCATTTATGTACACTTAACAAAATATTTCATCAGATTTAAGTATGAAATAAACAACAACTTTATAATCACTTAAGAAACCACATGACAATCAAAGCCAATGAAAAGCCATATAAAAACCACACACTGGCATACGTATCAACTGCCCAAAATTTTGCCTCATATTTTTGGTCTGTTTCTTATAAAAGTTATGGTTTTCTGGCAAATCTCTGAAGAATGAAGTCACTAATTAATGGCAGGGATTTGAGTTTCAGACTTCATATCCTTCAGAAAAAGCATGCTTATCTGTTTAGAGGTTTTAGCCTACCTTTTTAAATAATTTGTAAATACTTCATTGTCATAAATAACCTGCATTCATGTTTTCTTGTTTTTGGAAATGAATAAAAATATTTAAAAAAAACAAAAAAACAAAAAGCATGCTAACACAAAACATGCTATTCTAACATCTTTCTAAGTTTTAAGACCAATATTTAAAATCTTTCTCAATTTTTGGGCCTTTGCCTCCCCCCATTATTTTTGGCTTTGTCCAGATTTCTTGTTCTAAGTGTTGAGAGGTATGCATACTGGGCATTAAGGAAACATTTGAAGCAAAACTGGAAAAGAACATTAAAAATGTACTACAACAAATATGCATTTCCCTTTATATGGCTAAATGTCTCCTTTAAATATTAAGCCTGGAGGCTGACAAGTGTCTGGCTTAATTTTTACATTCGTATTCTAAATATTTCATCAGTTATAGAATACTGATGTAGAAACTGGACAGCACCCCCCTTTCCCTAATTCCTTCAGCAGGATTTAATTCTCAGCAGAGCTGAAGTCACACAGCCTCTGCCTACTACAATGTCCTGCAGACAAGATGACACCTACGAAAACAACAGAACACAGTCATACACCTTACACACATGACAGCTGTTTAGATGACAGCTATGGAAACATGAGAAACAAATCTATACCCTAATACAATTATTGTGATACTCTGTATGCGGATACTGGTTGTGTACCTGGCACACACAGACAAAGATAATCTCTCCAAAGCTCAGCCTCACTACTAGGTACTAGACATAAGCATAGGAGGTGTGTTGTTCCAACATGGTGGACTGCCATGTTGAAAACTTACTGGAAACTCTTGTCAGAGAAAACACAACCAAGTACAATGAACTGTTTATTAAAACAAATAAGTGCTTTTGTCTAAAAGCATACAGACTTCTTCAGAGAGGTTCTTCCGTTCGATTCTCGGCTTGGGTTGGGAGTGCCTTCTGTGTGGAGTCTGCATGTCCTCTCCGCGGTCGAGTGGGCGTTTGAAAGACATGCGTTGAATGGGCATGCCTTCGCTGAAGGCTGGGCGTCAGGCTGGCAACTCAACACCATAAAAAACAACTGCCAATCATTAGCGGACCGGTGTTCCGCTGTGGCGACCCCTTACCGGGAAAAGCCGAAAGACAAACAACGTCTTCAGATAAACCCAGAAGAATTCAAACTTTGCACTCAAATAGCTTCCTTGTCATTTGACACCAATCTAAGCAAAGCAAGTGTATATTTAAAGCAACAGTTGTCAAGACAAGTACATGTATTTAAAATGGTGTTTAAGATATAAAACTGAAAATAACTGTTATTCATTACTAACTTAAGCCAGGACATAAGCAAAAATGATACACAATTGCTAATGCATTTATCAAAAAAAAATAAAAACAGATGATAATAAATATAAGGGTATTATTTTTCATATGCCTTCCTCTTGAGTAAGCACTGTATATATGTAACATCATTAAACCCTGGGGGGACTGAAGCATTCAAAAATATCTGCCACCAAAGCTCTCTCTCTCTCTTCAATTAATAGTTTCTATGGCGCACCTCTAGCATTGACTCTACCTTCTCAATGATAGTGAACAAGAAATGATAGTCTAAAAAATGTGTGAATGTACTTGTAGAGTGCATTTGTAGATTTAGCCTTTCTAATCTCATAGTTATGTTCATAGACACGATCCCTAAGCTTAAGTTCCGATTTATCAATATAGAAACTATTGCACTGGTGAGCTACTGCAGCATAAATAATCCCCTTTGTATGGCAATTAAATTTTCCAGGAATTGAAATGGATACATTATTGATGGAAAGGCTACTGCACAGAAAAATGGAAGGGCATTGTGAGCATGCCCCACACTTAGTCATGTGCCCCATAGTTGTTTTATCTTTAGAATGCCCCATAAAATCATATGTTTTTGAAACAAATACCTTTTTATAGACTACAGTAAGTACTTCGCCTAAACATTTACATAAAATTCTGTCATTAGAAATGAACTGGCAATTTTTTCTGATGGTATTAGTAACTGCTGGGCTATCAGCTGAATGTGTGGTAACAAAGGCATGTGCATAGCTAGCTTGTTGTTGATACATACAATTGTCTAATGCACTAGAATGGTGTTCTATAACATGAACATCATTAAATATGTTTTCTGTACTACCTGTGTTAGTAGTCTCATACTGTAAAAGGGGCACATACATACCTTGAGCTCTTTTTGTTTTAATTTCCTCAGTTAATTATCTAAGTAATGCTTTAGGGTACCCCCTTATTCAGGAACATGGTGGAAAGTAAATCAATTTCTTTGAGAAAATCACTATGACTAGACACCATTCTTGCTGCCCTCACAAATTGGTCTTTGACAATTGCCCACTTTTGATGTTGTGGATGGCAGCTGGTACAATGTAAAAACATATTAGAATATGTGGGCTTCAGATAGATTTGGGAAGCAAGTCTTAAGCTCCCTGAAATATTTTCTTTTCTTAGCTGGACTTCTAAATATGCAATAGAATCCTGGCCTACATTATGCATGAATTTTTAAAAAACTGTAGTATTGTTATATATGATTTCTTCTTCTTCTTTCGGCTTTTCCCAGTTAGGGGTCGCCACAGCGGATCATCTGTCCGCTCATGATTGGCAGTGGAGTTTTTACAGTGTCGAGTTGCCAGCCCGGCGCCCAACCTTTCACAGAAGGCACACACACGCACACACTCACACCTAGGGTCAATTTAGAGTGTCCAATCCACCTACTGCATGTCTTTGGGATGTGGGAGGAAACCGTAGCACCCGGAGGAAACCCACGCGACCACAGGGAGGACATGCAGACTCTGCACAGAAGGCACCCCAGCCGAGAATCAAACCGGAGAACCTCTTGCTGTGAGGTGACAGCACTAACCGCTGCACCACCGAGGCCACCCATTGTTAATATATGCTATAAAATCATCAATTTTATCCATGCTGTCTGTCCACGCTATAAAAAGACATCATCCAGAAAGCGTGTGTACATGCTCCAAGAATCTCTATAATGGCTGTTAAATAAAAACGTCTCCTCCCATGAAGCCATGGCTATATTTGCATACAAAGACCCACAAGCTGCTCCCATTGCAATACCATTATTTTGATGAAAATAAAGGCCTTCAAAACAGAAATAATTATGTAATGCAATGTCCATCAAAGCACTGAGTACATTATTTCTACTCTGTGACATTTTAAATTGTTGACTTAAATATTCTGAAAACCATTCAAGGCCAATTGTGTGCGGGATGTAGCTGAATAACTCTTGCACATCGATAGTGATAAAAGTTATTTCTGAAACATTACGTAACTGGCTTACTCTTAATATGATAGATATTGTATAAATTTTGGTTTAACATTTTGTCTGTGTATTGTGCTATAAAACTTGTTTCTGACATGCCCGCATCAAGAATAGGTCGAAAAAGTAGACAATCAACATTTTTATGGATTTTGGGCATGCCAAATATTGCTGGAATTCTAGGTTACTTAACATACAGAAATTTAAATTCATCTGGTTGGATTTCACCCTGCATTAGCATGTCATATAAAACAGCATCAATTTTGTGGTATGCAACATGCATCTCAATAATAGCTACTTCTGCATAAGTGCTATCATACAACAGACTAAATATATGTTGTTTGTAGCCTAACTGGTGCATGACTACTAACCCTCCCCCTTTATCTGGGCACATAAATCGCAGATTTTTTCTCTTTGTAACTCTTTCAACATGTCATGCTGTTGTTTAGAAACATTGCGCCAAGAAAGTGGGGTATCAGAACTCCTCAAATACCTACTGTCCACTTCAGAAACCTGCTCAAACAGCTTAAGGGTGGGATGAAGCTCAGAGTGGACTGTGCTAGGAATAAATAAAGCACTTGATTCTCATGCAGTAAAGTTTTTGTTGGCCATCAAATACTGAAGGTTTAGTTTCCTGACATATAACTTAAGATCACTAATAGCTTTTGTTATATCCAGCCTCTTAGCTGGCATGAAAGACTGGCCCATACAAGACAAATCTGCATGGAAAGTATTTAAAATTTATAATTATAGTTCTGTTGATTTACAGTCAGTAATAGAGTTGAATATAATGTTACAATTATGTACAATCACCTCCTTTGTCTGCGCTGGCTCCTCCTGTTCCGATTGTTCCAGGAATAATTCATATTTCAGCTCTGGTCCTGGTGATTCTCCTGGTTGTTGTTTCTCCTGTTCTGATTCCATGCTGACCTCCTGAGGGGAGGATACTCCAAAGGGTGCTGATCTACTTCTTTACTCTGTTCGAAGGACACTGGTCATTGATCACTAAGTTGAAGCTCCCCTCCCCTTATGCTTCAAGGGGGTGGGAGGGTATGCTTTCCCCTCTGTGCATTCTTTTAAGTCATGCTCAATCTTCTTAATTTTCAGTTGTTGAATTTTACATCATGTATCATCCACATCTGGAAAAATAAATGTGAATCTTGGCTGCACTTGATGGAACAAAATATCTTCATGGATAGTTTTATCTAGTTTTTGATGTCAGAGTACAGCATTTCCATCCCTTTAAGACTGAGTTTGATCAGGAGCTCCATAAGTTCATAACCATGACAACTGCCGGTCAAGACTCTGTACTTCAGCAGTATCTGTAGAACAATTTTCCACAGGACTATGCAGCCAAGAGTCTCAATTAAAAACACCACTGCCATTTCTGGATTCAATAGAAGACTGAACTTGCCTTTGTGCTGGTGTAATCAAGTCAATAAGCAATATCTGGTGTGCCCAAAATCCATAAAAATTTTTATTGTCCACCTTTTCAACCCACTGTTGATGTGGGCATGTCAAAAACAAGTTTTATAGCACAATACATTGACAAAATGTTAAACCAAAATGTATACAATATCCATCATATTTGCAAAGACTCTTGGGAGTTTTTGAAAAGAGTAAGCCAGTTAAGTAATGTTTCAGAAGTAACTTTTATTACTGTTGATGTGCAAGAGTTATTCAGCTGCATGCTGCACACAATTGGCCTTGAATGGTTTTCAGAATATTTAAGTCAACAATTTAAAATGTCACAGAGTAGAAATAATGTACTCAGTACTTTGATGGACATTGCATTACATAATAATTATTTCTTTTTGAAGGTCTTTATTTTCTTCAAAATAAAGATATTACGATGGGAGCAGGTTGTGGGCCTTTGTATGCAAATATAGTCATGGCCTCATGGGAGGAGAAGTTTTTATTTAATAGCCATTATACAGATTCTTGGAGAATGTACACATACTTCTCGGATGACATCTTTATAGCTTGGACAGACACCGCGGATAAAATTGATAATTTTATAACATATATTAACAATACTACAGTTTTTTTAAATTCACACACAGTGTAAGCCAGGATTCTATTGCATATTTAGATGTTCAGCTAAGAAAAGAAAATATTTCTGAGAGCTTAAGACTTGCTTCCCAAATCTAGCGGATCGGAAGCCTACATATTCTAATATGTTTTTACATTATACCAGCTGCCATCCGCAACTTCAAAAGCGGGCAGTTGTCAAAGGGCAATTTGTGAGGGCAGCAAGAATGGTGTCTAGTCATAGTGATTTTCACAAAGAAATTGATTTACTTTCCACCATGTTCCTGAATAAGGGGGTACCCTAAAGCATTACTTAGATAATTAACTGAGGAAATTAAAACAAAAAGAGCTCAAGGTATGTATGTGTCCCTTTTACAGTATGAGACTACTAACACAGGTAGTACAGAAAACATATTTAATGATGTTCATGTTATAGAACTCCATTCTAGTGCATTAGACAATTGTATGTATCAAGCTAACTATGCATATGCTTTTGTTACCACACATTCAGTTGACAGCCCAGCAGTTAGTAATACCATCAGAAAAAATTGCCAGTTCATTTCTAATGACAGAATTTTATGTAAATGCTTAGGTGAAGTACCCAACATAGTCTATAAAAAGGTATTTGTTTCAAAAACATATGATTTTATGGGGCATTTTAAAGATAAAAGAATTATGGGGCGCATGGCTAAGTGTGGGGCATGCTCACAATTCCCTTCCATTTTTGTGTGCAGTAGCCTTTCCATCAATAATGTACAATCCCTGTATCTACGAATAAAACTATTAGATTAGAAAGGCTAACTCTACAAGCATATTCACCAATTTCCACACCATAATTTCCTGTTTGCTATCAGAGAAGGTAGAGGTCAGTGCTAGAGGTGGTCCATGGACGCTATTAATTGAAAAGATAGAGCTTTGGGGGCAGATATTTTTGAATGCTTCAGTCCCCCCAGGGTTTAATGATTTTACATCTGTACAGTGCTTAATCAAGAGGAAGGCATATGAAAAATAATATATTTATTATCATCTGTTTTTATTTTTAAGGTGAATGCATTAGCAATTGTACATCATTTTTGCTGATGTCCTGGCTTAAGTTAGTAATGAATAACAGTTATTCTCAGTTTTATATCTTAAACACACTGTTTTAAATACATGTACTTGTCTTAACAACTGTTGCTTTAAATATACACTTGCTTTGCTTAGCTTGGTGTCATGCGACAAGGAAGCTATTTAAGTGCAAATTTTGAATCATTCTGGTTTTATCTGAAGAAGTCTGTATGCTTTTAGAAGAAAGTGCTTATCATTTGTTTTAATAAACAGTTCATTGTACTTGGTTGTGTATTCTGTGGAAGAGTTTCCAGTAAGTTTTTTAGTTTGCTGTTTTGGTTGTTTTCCTGTTACTCCCACACTGCCATATTGCCTGTAAATCCATTGGGCATACAAGGAGTAAACAGGTGAAGGGAACACGTGACCACTGATAAACATACGATACAGTAAGATACATACATATGGCAGACAGGGTTGCAGTCCAACACAATTTGGTACACACATTCTAGGTATAAGTACTAGGCAGAAGGCATACCTGAGCCTACTAAGACTAGGAGAACATCTGTAAGTATGGTGGATAATACATATTACCATAGAAATGATGACATATCTACTCCAAAGACCTCTCTCAACCAGCAAAACTGTGCTGCAAAGATTCAAAATAATGCTGTATGTACAATTTTACAGCTGGATGCATACTATGTACGCAAATAAGCCCATGCACCAAGGATGTCTCCAAATGCCCAAGTTATGCTTTCATGCACAAACAGCACAGCTTGATCAATGAGGCATCTGTCAGAGATACAACAAGATATAGGCTACTGCTGCTGACCTGCATGTGTGTGTGTGCAGCAATACCAAGGAGTCACTGGCTATCACTTTGTATAGTCACACAGCAACGTTTACTTCTGCTACTGCATCTGTGTGCTGTGTGAGGAAATTTAAAACTGTTCCAACACATTCATGGAAAGTTTAGGAAATAGCTTCTAATGCCTTATGATGGAGTACTTTGTAAGAGTGATGCCTGGTTTGACCTGGCCAAGGTGCTGATCACAGCTAAGGACATTACCAGGACAGGTGAACAGTGCAAGCATCTGTACAATGACTTTCGACACAACCACCCTAATGACATAAATAGGGGATGCAGAGGTTAGGCAACAATGCCCAAACTGGTACAAATGTCTGTCATGTACAATTTATTTTTTGGGTGGGTGGAAATTGATGGCAGTGACCTCACATATCTAGGTTTGTCTGTCACGTTATTGCTGTTTATGCTTGAGTGCAAGTACTGTGAGGGGCTACTATATGTTGATTTTGTTGTAATGAGAAGTTCAGAATCCAAATCAAGAGCTTGAATAAAAATAAGGGATACTTTTGAAGTATGCTTGGCAAAAATGTTGTTTTGTAAACAAGTGCATGTTTCTAGAGGGTTCCTTTCTGTACCATGTCTGCCTACAGCACTACACAAGTACTACATTTTGTCCACTTTAGGACAAAAACTAACCAAACCATAGTTAGCAATGGTTCATTCAATCATAATCCCTAGACTGTGGAACAATGCTGATTCTAGAACATGGAACATCTTGGCTTTGACCTTTAAGCTGTTGTTTACTTTCAAGCAATGGTTTTATTTTACACCACAAAACTGCTTATAGCTGAGGTAGTGGGTGAATTAATAGAATATTCTCCACAATAACACTGCTGCAACTCACTCTTCTGCAATTCACTCACAAGCCCTAACAATGTAACCCTCCCACCCCATATGCACACACAAGATTGTAGTTAGCTCTGCTATGTATTCACAAATTCACTTTTTGCAATAACATCACAAATATTTGCTCAGCACTGAGCAACACAAACAGGACAGCATCTTCAACTACAAAAATTACATCCTTGCTTTATCCCATCACATTACTCTGGTTAGGGAGTTACCTTTGCGAGTATATCCAATGACACCGCCAACCATAAGCAAGGCAGCATAAACAAATCCAAGCCAATCGATAGCCATACTTGTTCTGTGTAAAGAGGAAAAAGATTAAATGAAATTTGCCTCATAGGTATAACTACAAGCACATTTATCATGTTTCTCTTTCAAACATAAAATCAGGCTCCATTTTGCTCTAACTACAGTTCAATAAAATAGGACAGTCTTTCCTTGTTTCTTTACTTGTTTTGTGTAGTATTTGTTACCACAATTAAATCTTTTTTATGCTTATTCACTGTTGTCCTGTAACGTGTCACGTCAATGAACTCTTTTTTTATTATCCACTCTGCCTATTAGCTTGTGTACAGTTGTCACAGACATCTGAGTTTTCTACACCCACATTTGCCTCTCATCTGTTGGAGCTACTAAACGAAAAATGCTGCACAGAAAGTCACTTCTTCTAAGGACCCCTTCCAATTAAGACCTAAAAGTGAACAGTAACTCTGAAGAGACAGACTAATAATTTACAAAGCTTAGTTGCTGACTTGATCTGCTATTGCAGGGAGGTTAATTAAATAGCACTGCTATATAAAAACAACTGGATTATTACAATGTTAAATGCATGTATGAGAGAGAAAGAGAGACACATATGCACATACAGAGTTATGCACTGCATGGGACATAAGAATATACCATGTAGTGTTGAGTATGCACTCTTCTTTGGTGTAGAAGGTTGTGGGCTCCATTCCCACACTAGGAAAATGGATTGCTGACAGTGCAGTGCAGCATGGGAGGGCTGCAGTCTTGAGTGTTTCATCCTTCAGATGAGACATTAAACCACAGTCCCATCTGCTTGAGCTGGTGATAGATCAGGTGGATGTAAAACATCCCATGACATCTACTGAAAACAATTGTGGAATTTCCAAATGTCCTAGCCATTTTTCCCCCTAGTAGTATAAATACCACCTTGAGTCTCCCCTGAAAAGAGGCCACTAGCCTAGAGGAACTAACCTGGTCAACCAAGGATAAGTAACTAACTATCCAACTAACCAATTAACTACCTAACTAATCAATCAACTGCCTAACTAACCAACCAATTAATTTCTTCTTCATGAGTCTGGTGCTTTACTTGACATAAAAGAACAGAGTATTACTTTGTATGTTGTACAGAGTACACACCGTTCACTTTACTGATGAGCACTGCAGTTTAGTGCCTAGAAGTTTCTAAAATCAAAATATTCCCTTTGAAACTGCAATGAAATCATTAATTTTATGCATACTTTAGATACAGAGCTGAGAATCAAAAGAAAAACACAGTGAAAAGAAGACTGTCAAGTGGATGCCAGCAAGACTGAATTTATATCATAGAGACAAGAGTAAAAAAAAAAAAAACTCATTATCAAGAATAAACCAATTTTCCCTGACAGATGAAGAGATTTATACACAGGTATTTTAGCAATATGCTAAGAATTTAAATAGTGTACACATTCCAGATTATGTATATATCATTTCCATTACCATGCAGCTATGGTTAAGAAACTGCAAGCTTGTGTCCAGTATACAATAACCGTTATACTGAAAAGTTTAAATGTTGCACTGCTTGTTAATTAGGTAGTAATAATGTTTTTTCTAACTTCCTTCATGGTGTCTGGTTACAACAGTCATGTTTTAGTAGTCTGAAACTAAACAAGCAGTACTCTTAAAGAGTAAACCTGCAACACCTCTCCATGGCTGTGAACATGGTAGTCTCTTCATACAGGATTCACTGTCTAAGCCTTAATAATGGCACTCAACAGCATCAGTCACTGCAGCAATCACAAATGAGGAAACTGTGAGGTTATAGAAAGAGCAACCAAGATAGCATTTGTTTATTTTTTAATATTTAATGGAATGCTGTTGCAGATGCTGTCTTGTTTCTTAGATGAATCTCTTGAGGCTGGATTAGTATGCACTACTAAGGTTTTCAGAGCAGAAACTAAGAAATAAGAAACACTACTTGGATGTTTATTCTTTTGTAGAGTACAACTGTGGTGCTACAGCCATTACAATAAAACAAATCTTGCATAACATTTTTAAACAACTTAGCATGTATTCATTAATTTATTCTCCAGTTATATGCCTAATCCAGGTGTAGGTCACAGAGAACTGCGGCCTATACTAGCATTCAGTGGGCACAAAGCAGAGAAACGTATTCTAGCAGAGGTGCCAGCTCATTACAGCACATGCATTTGTGTGCGCGCGCACACACACACACACACACACACACACACACACACACACACACACACACACACACACACACACACACACACACAATTATGCACATCTACAGGTAATATGGAGTTGGCAGTACCTACAACACAGCCTTGAAATGTAGAGGAAGACAGAGCATCCCAGAGAAGCCCATGCCATGATAACAAAAGGAAGAAGTACAGACCCTTCAAAGAAGGCACCCTAGCCAAGAACCAAGGACTGTGGGGTAGCAATGCCAGGTCTTCATTACAAACTAAATAGAGGATACTAGCTAATAAAATTATGTTAACCAATAAATTATGTTTCAAAAGATTCATGGACAAATAATTAGAACCCTGAAGTCTTTGCTCTAAAGGTCATAATTACTCCTAAACACCTCTGACAAAGAAAATAAAATTCAGACTATGGTATACGGTCACTCACTGACTATAGTTACCAGACAGTGAAAAAAAAATGGTGAGACCTTTGAAGAGGGGAGTTTAAGTATTTAACAACTTTAGCCCAAAGTTGGAGACAAGCACTAGAGTTGTAGGAGAATCTGCATCAAGAGACTTCTTTGCAAAGTCAGGAGTGTGTTGTAAAACTGATGAACCATTTGCATTATTTTGCTATACAAAGAACAAAAACTAAAACAAGGTTTTCACCTTCCAAGCAACTCCCCAGCGTTTAAGTGACTACACATATTTGTTCAGCTGGTGAATGGCAGCAGTTAAACATGGAAAGCATCTCACTAAAATTTATTGTTCAACTTTTTTTATCCTTTTTCTCCACTTGTTTATTCAATAGGCAGTTCTAATGCTAAAACCCTGTGACATAGTCCATCGTTTTGCTGTGTCCTCCATATTGTACTTTATTTTGAGCACTAAATACACCTGTTTTTAGTTGATAGTCAAATATTCTGGAGGAGTTATATCTTTAGTTCCTTCTATTAACTGGGTTACAGCAGTGATTAAAGAAATACAATGAAGTAATTGAATGTTTGGTGAGTAACTTATGAGTTCACATGATGCACTATTTAAAACAGTAGAGCTGACCCTTACATGTCCTTTTCATAGCTGGGGCCTCTTGGAAGGGTTATTCTGGAGTCAGCTAACCTACAATTAGTCTTACTGATCTGTGATCTCTTCACAAGATTAAACAGTCATGCAGATATGCGTTTATAAAGAGCTAACCCTTAAGGTAGATAGGACCTTTAGACCTTGTATGTATACAGTGTTTTCTGGGCAACATGTCGGCATATGAAATGGCAGAGATGTTTTTTGATTTCCAAGCCTGATAATAAATGGAAAGACAACCCTGAAATGGCTGCAGTGTTCTGCATGGATTCATGTTAAGGAAACATCATGTCTGTATACTTACCATCCTCCTTGATGTGGCTGGCTCAGCTGCAACCTTTTCAAGGTACTTTTTTAACATATGGACAGTTTTCACCATTTTTGAATGCCTTATTTGGTGCATGTGTGGAGAATAGATGAAAGTCTTATGACTAGGTGTGTGGCATTAACTGAAGCACAAGTGACAGATACAGCTCTGGTAAATCAGCTTCCAAATGTATGGACTGTAAGCACACTAGTTTCTTAATGGAAGCTGTAGTTTGGTATGGATTCAGTACAGTAATATCTGCTATGTACATAGAAAGAATCTCGAATAGGAAAGAAAACACAAGGTAATTTTTAAATGTTATACGTTCAGATGTTAACAAGGTAAAGTAAATGAGTGCTTTTGAAAAAAACAGCAGTATGGTGTCTTTCCATAATTTATAATGTCAAGGAAAACCTACTCCACCATTTATGATTTTGTTCTTTTATTGTAAAATTTATTGTAAAGTATACAGCATGTCAAAAGACCCTCATATCAAGAATAACATCAGGAAATAGACCCCCTCCCAAAAAATAGCTATGTTAGGAAACTAAGAAATAATACCACACCAAACAGTGCTCTGAACTTATTCATAATGGCATCACCTACTCTGATCCAGTAGACAATGCAAATGTACTAGCAAACAACTTCAGTGTGAATTTTACTTCAAAGATGACTACACAAAGCCCACTTATCCATTATCTCTCTGGTTATGAGAACATTCTGACATGTAACCGTCGCAGCAGACATTAGATGACAAGTCATATTGTTTTCCTGACTAAGTATGTGAATTATGACTGGAAAGAATAGAAGATGCCAGGCAAGCTAGCCAGTTTGTTTCATGTACTTGAGTCAGTATTTACTAAGTTAGTCATCTCTAAAGAACATGTACTGAAGGTCCTCTCCAAGGCTAAAAATACATCCTCCATATGACCTGACAATATACCTGACTATTTAATAAACAGTACTAAACAGGTCCTGGCAGAACCACTCATTAAACTAGTAAAACTGATATTAGCCATTGTCTTTGTCCTGTGATTTGGTGCACAGCAGTAGTGATACCACTCTTTAAGGATGCCCCCACCATTGACCCTAAAAATTATAGGCTCATCAGCTAGACAAGTCTTACTTGCATAACCATGGACCATATTATGACCAACCTGATAAATTGTGATATTAAAAGTCTCAACAGGCTAGACCCACAGAAGTTTGGCTTTGTCAAGGATTGATCCTCTCTATCTAACAGGCTGCTGACAGCAGTCATGCTGTCCACACAGTGTATCCTGACCTAGACAAGGCATTTGACACCATTCCCCATACTAACAAAGTTAGCAAGCTTTATGCACTACAAATAGATCCCTATGTAATATGGAAAGCAAACTGGCTAAAAGACAGGACAATTAAGGTGCAGGAAACTGGTGCCTCATCAGGGAACATGAAGGTGACTAGTGGTGTCCCACATGGCTCAGAGTTGGGACCTCTTTTGTCAATAGGTAGGTACTAGGCTACTGGCCCAAGGGCCTAAGTAAGCCTAGTCAACAAGGTTCCCTGGCATACGCCACCCAAGAAAGTTATTTTCCTGTGCCCCTGTTGAGCAGAGCCACAGAAATGATCCCCAGGGTATATTTCCTATTTCCCATCCACTTATCCAGATTTTTCTTGAAGAGTGTTAATGAGGAACTTTGCTTGACATAGATGGGTAGCTTGTTCCAGAGTATGGGAAGTCTCTGGGACAGGAATCTATCCCTCCAGCATGTCCTGTTGATTGTGGTGACAAGGTTTAGGTCCCTAGAGCATGTAGCTTGGAGGGATTGGGATTTCTTTAGGTGCAACACGTCCAACAGCTCTGGGTTTGACATAGCTTTATATGTTATGCAGACATCCCCTCAGAGTAGGCGATATGCTATGGAGTAAAGCTGGAGTTTTTTGAGACGGTCAGTGTAGGGAAACTGTTTGAGGCCAGTAATCCTCTTTTTGAGGTACTTCTGCGGCCTTTCCAGTTGCTGCAGATGTCTTGTGACGTACATACCAAAAAGGGCATTGTACTCTATAATGGGTCTAATTAGTGACTAGTAGAGGGGAACAAGGACCTCTTTTTTCCCTAAAGGAGAACACTTTTGTGATGAGGTGTTCCACTTAGAAGGATTTCCTGACCCCTGTGACGATGTGATTATCAAAGGAGAGACTACATCCACCTGAGTCCCAAGGTCTCTTATCACACTTTCGGTGTTATGTAGACTGTTGCCTATGTGGTAGTTCATGGGTACAGAGTTTTTACCAAAGGGGATGACACTGCACTTTTTGGCATTGAGCTTGAGGCCATGGCTCTGACACCAGGCATCTGTTTCAGTGAGGTCCTTCTGTAGGATGTCCACATCATTTGGGGACTCTATGGCTCCTAGTTTGCAGTCATCTGCAAACTTCATTAGCCAGAGACCTTCTGTGTTAGCCTGTACTTCAGATATGTAAATACCAA